>NW_006160074.1:373172-378723 GCF_000334495.1 Tupaia belangeri chinensis | reverse complement strand
CCACCCCACAAGGCCCTGCCAGGCTCTTGCCTCCCACTCTACTCTTCCCAAAACACCAGGTTGGAACCTCCGACTCTCCTGCTCAAACGCCCTCCGTGGCTCCCCAGTGCCATACACTCTCGGAGCTTGCTGGTCCCCGCCCTCATTTCCCGCCAATTGCTCACCCCCAACTCCATCGATCCCATTCTTCCCTCAGCCTGCCATGAGAAATCGCATCATCACACCTTGCTCATGGTTGTCCAGCGGCCTGGCATGCCCTTCTTGCCCTGCTTAAAACCTTACTAGAGTTTGAAGATTCAACAGAACTAAAGTCTCTACAATGAGGCCTTTGGTCATTTGCCCAATAGAAAGTCCCCATTCCTTGTGCCCCAACGGTATGTCACCAGGACCCTTGGGATACCCTTTATGCCATTGTGTTGTCTAGATTTAGAGTTCACTGTTTTCATGCCCTCTCTCCCAGCAGGCCCTGAGCTCCTTGAGGTCAGGGGGAAGGACTGTGTCCTTTTCACCTCCCCGGAGCCTTGCGTTGGGCTTAGAATATAACCAAGGTTCACTAAGCATCCATCCAGCTGAATTTAGGTACAGAGTCAGAAAACTGCCAACACCTGGAGTAGGGCTTTCCAGAGTCCCCTCAAGTCTCTCTCTCTTTGCTCTATAATACTGGAAACCTTGATTTGGGCTGAACTCAAGTAGCTGCCCAAAAGAAAGACTACAGGATTGCAGCTGGGGTTGACCATGTGACTGCGGTGTGGCCGACAGGAGAAAAGTGGAGGTGGTACTTGTGCAAGGCCCAGGCCACGCCTTTCATGAGAAGGAGACACACGCTTGCCTCTCCGCTTTCCCCCACCTTCCGGCTGGAATGCGGACGTGGCAGAGAGCACCTTTAAAGGTGCATGAGGCCAGCTCTCCAGAGAGGAGGGACCCAGGGTCACATTGTCTTCCACTGCAGACCTGGATTGCTCTGGTCCTGGTTGCTCTGCTTGAATCACTATGAGCAACACCGATACCATCACTAATCTTCCCCACAAGTGCGTGTTCCCGAAGGAACAGATGCACGAAGGTTCTGGGGCAGATGGGAGACACTCCTCCAGGGAGCAGCTTAACTCCTTGCATTGCTGGCTCTTTTCATGTATGCTTCATCAGCCTTGTCTCCCTCTGAGGTGGGCAGGTCAAATTCCATCAGTCCTATTTTTCCATATGGAGAGACTGAGGCTCCAAGACTGACCCCGAGTCTATAGCTAGGAAGGGCCAGAGCTGGGACTCTCACGTAAGTTCTATGTTCTTGCCACACCTCGAAATGAGCTGGGATGGAAGGAAGGATGGGATCCGGATGGGGGAGGCTGCTGGCCTGCCTCCTACTCATGCTTCCCAGCCGCCGGTCGACGAGAGGAGCGTGACCGTGGCCATCCCAGCCTCCGGTCGACGAGAGGAGCGTGGCTGGCCGTGGCCATCACAGGAGACGAGAGTCCGTTTAGAGAACTAGACCATCTTTCTGCAAAAGTACCGGGGGCCCTCAGCTCTGGGGACGGTGTCCTCTTCGTCCCTGCAGGAGAGGAACCCTGAGGCCTGCACACAGGACCTGACTGGCTTGAGCAGTCAGGGGCTCCGGGAGATGGAGAGTAACCTTTGCCCTCCGTGTGGTCTCTCCCGAGCCTCCGTCTCCCAGTTCAGCTATAAGCTCTGCTCTGGTCAGCTGGTCTGCCCACGCGTGGTAGCCAGAAAGGGCAGGGACGCCGAGCTCTGCTCTCGGAGCCCCGTGCTGCTCTGGCCATGGCACACTCCCCTCTGGCACCCACTCGCCTTTCTATTTCTCATTTGTTTATTTTAGAGCTTTTTGCCTTAAGGTATGTGCACTTACCAGAGAGAGACAGTGAGAGGGAAAGTGAGGGATCGCCCCCCCAGCGGGGATGGCCATGCCACAATCCCTTCTCCTGCATTCTCTTCCCAGCATCTTGAGCAGGCACGCACACAAAGCCTCATATGAGTTTCAAGCCACCAGGTCCAGGACTCAAACCGTAGTCAGCCATGTGGGAATCCAGGAACATAACCACTATGCCGTCTGTTGGCCCCACCTACTCACCTTTCTTCCGGCATCTCCTGCCATCAAACATCCTCAGAGGAACCCAGACCTGAGAAACCAATTTCCAGTATGTCTATTAGCTTTTTATTTTTTTTTTTTTTTGAGAGGTTTTTGCTATAGGGCGCGTGCGCTCGCCAGACAGACAGACAGAGACAGAGAGACGGACAGAACGAGACAAAGAGTCAGAAAGTGAGAAATCACCCCCCAGGGGGGATGGCCACGCCGCAATCCCCTCTCCTCCACTCTCCAAGATCCTGAGATCTTGGGCACGCATGCACACACACCTGGCATGAGTTTAAGCCACCGGATCCGGAACTAGAACCACAGTTGCCTACATGGGAGTCCAGCGACATAGCCATTATGCCAACTGCTGGTCCCAAGTACGTCTATTAACATGTGACAGTCCCAATGATCTCCTATGATACCAGGGACATCAGAGTAGAGACAGTCTTTGAAGACATTCCTGGAAAAACAGGCCAGCTCTGAGAGGGCCAGGAGACGGCTGGGCGGCCCCCAGGACTGGGTTCATCAGCCAGAATCAGTGGGATCCTCGCAGGCTTTCCCTTGACCTAAAGTTGCCAGATAACGTGCAGAAACGTGAGTGTGAGATAAAGCACAAAGTCTTTTTACTCTCAGTACTAGGGGACTTCAGAAAGTTCGCAGAAAAATGGAATTAAAACACACGTTTACTTTGGTGCAAACGATTTTGAAATCAATCACAGCTTTCTCATAAAGCTTTTCACATTTTCCGTGTTGAAGACCCCTCATGTGCCCCAGGTATTGTGTGAGATATACTGAAAAATGATTTACGGAGGGCCCGCCTGTGGCATGGTAGTTAAGGCGGCTGGATCCCACGTGACCAAATGTGCAGTTTGAGTCCCGGATCCAGCGGCTTAAAAAAAACACACTAGGTGCGTGTGCATGTGTGTTCGAATCCCAAGAGGAGTGTGGAGAAGGGGATGCTATGTGGCCACCCCCCCAGGGAGGTCATTTCTCACTTTCCTCTCTCTCTGACAAGTGTCTGTACCTTGGAGCATATTTTGAAACTGTATGTATTTGTTGATTATCTAAAACGCAAATTTAACTGGCGTCCTGTGTTCTTGTTGGGTACATCTCACTGCCCTACCTGACCTCACGGCCAGCAGTCCGGTGTGACAGGCCCTGCACAGACTTCTCCCAGCAGGGCCACTCCAGGAGCCAGAGAACACCTTGTCCTCTGTCCCTCCACTGCCCTAGGGCAGCCTTTGATGAGCGAAGGTCCTGGAACCCTTCTCCCCCCCTCTTTGTCCCTCCATGCAAGGGTTAGCAATAATCCCTTCAGTCCAGGGATGTAGGTACTGTCTCCCTTGTATAGGTGACACTGAGATCAGAGGGGTTAGCTAAGTCATCCCAGCACAAAGTGAACGACAGTCAGAATTCCATCGCCAACGCAGAGCAATCATCTCACGGCTGCATGAGATCACGGTGAACACCGTGGCCACGTTCAACCTAAGCCCCTCGTATTCATCCTCCCTAGAAACCTCAGCCCCAGCGACAGGCTGACAGTGGCCTCTGTGGGCATGGGGCAGGATGGGAAGAGGACTGGTCCATGGTAGGGGCTGAACCAGATACTGCTTCCTAGAACGAGGGTGACACCAGACCCATGTACAGGGCCCTGCTACCAGGGTATCCTCCACCCAGCTCACAGCTGTAAAGGATGATCTCTGGCCCCGCTTAACCCCTGATGACAGCGTGGCACGTAGTCCATGCCTACGAATCATGGAACCCCACTCCCCAGTCCTCAGTGAGTAGACCGAGAAGTAGGCACATTATCCAGCAGGAAAAATCAATGTCCCGTCGTGACTTTTTCTGAACTGAGCTGGAGGAGATAGGGTCTCTCCTCGGGCTCCTGAGCTGTTAACACCCGCAGGCCTTGGGGCTCCTGTGGGTATCTTTCCATCACACAGGAAAAGTCTGCTGGAAAAAGGCTACTCAGAGGAAAGCTGAGTCAAGAGGTAGAGAGAGGCAGAGACAGAGCAAGAACCCCTGGATTCAGCCATGCCTGAAACCAGCAACACTTGGAATTCAAGGATCACAGGAACCACGGACTTCCTGTTTTTGTCTTGTTTTGTTTTAAAGAATTATTTATTTAATTTTATTTATTATTATTATTATTTTTTTTATTTGGACAGAGAGGTAAAATGAGAAAGGAAGCGGCCAGGTCCCAACTTGAACCACGGACAGCTATGTGGAAGTCCAGCTCCTTAACCACCATGCCATCGGCCGTCCCCAGGCACTGGTCGTAGGCACATGACTGGTACAGGGAAAGTGTCCGGTGGTACCTGATGGAAGGAAGGGGAAAGAACTGTATTCTTATGCTCGTTTACGTTTTTTTCTTCCACGAGTGAGAGACGAGGGGGTCCCAATAGTCTTGGTGCCTCCATCCACCCCCAGCCTCGGCCAGGCCTGGGTCATGGGCACACACATGCCTGGCACTCTCAGAGAGGTCTCTGGATGACAGCCCAGAACCTTTCCAAGCGTGCCACCCTCCCAGAGCATCACATTAAACAGCCATGCCACTGTCTGGCCCCAACGCCCGTGTTCCTCATGACACTGTAGAACATCTATATTAACCGACTCTCAGGGCTGCTTGTTGCTGATCATAACGCGTCTGCCTTATGAAAGAAATTTTAGCCAGTCAACATGGGGGTTTGGTCTCTGGCAACCGAAAACGCCTTAGACCTGCACAGCTCCTTCCTGACAAGTTTCCTGCTGGCCTCCTGCCCCTCCAAGCTCCCTGCCTTTCTGTTCCCTCCCCAGAGAGCTCGAGTGGAGGAACCAGAAGCATGGGAGTTGCAAAAGTTGAGGTCAAATCCTAGTCCCGCAGTTGTTGAGAAGTTACAGGATGGATGAACTTACTAAAAGCATTCAGTGAGATCACTGGAGGGCTTCAGAATCAAGTGGATTGGGGCAAGAGATCCTTCTAGACAGTTCCCAGCAGTGTGACCTTGGGCAGTAGACTCTCCCTCGCGCCTCATTTACCGTATGGAGACAACTATGGTGCCGGCTTAGATGAGTTAAGTGAGAGGGTGTATCTGAGCTGCCGAGCACAGCGTTTATCAAATACGAGATGTGTATTGATACACCCAGAAACATTCCCTTCCCGGGATGCGGGGACCACAGACCCAGCCTCTGTTCTTAAGAGACCACGGGAGACCACGGGGGATGAGGCTGCAGAGGTCACAGGGACAGGCAAAGGTGTTCGAGTGGGTCTCTAGACACCTGGAAGGGTTCATTTCTGACCCTCCCTAGGTGGGGTCAGTCTCCCCCTGGGGAAGGAGTTGGCACTAGGCGAAAGTCTTACGTAGGTGGGGGGCCCATGAACCCCACTTGCCAATGACCTTGCAAAATTGCAGCCCCAGGTCAATCGTCTGCGCCACCCTCAGGAAGTCACAGGGCCCTCCCCCCCCCCCCCCCCCCCCCCCCCGCTCC
>NW_006160074.1:363398-372368 GCF_000334495.1 Tupaia belangeri chinensis | reverse complement strand
CCCCCGCCCGGCTGGACTGAAACTGAAGGCAACAGGCTCACTAATCGCGGGTAATCACCTTGTTCGAATTAGCATGGCAAGTGCTTCCGACTAAACGGTCTGTTATTCCAAATAACCCTCCGTGGTTTTAATTACGTCCCCTGGAATGCACGGCCTCCCAGCCCACTGCTTTATTAGCGAAAGGTCCTGTAAACCGCAGGATGGGGCGTGATTCCTGACCTCCGCATAATCAGGAGAAGCAGGGCAAGGTATTTGGCCATCCAGACTCTCAACTCTCCAGGAGCTCTATTTTAAACCCAGCCCAGGATGGAGAAGACCCCGCTGCCCCCTGCCCCCTGCACTCTTGGGTTCCATCTGCTTCCAGAGGCCAGCAGAGCTGTGTCCAGAGACCAGCAGAAAGTCTTCGACCCCTTTCTGTTTGGCTCGAGAACATGTCATCCCATTCCTTTCGCCCAGGCTGGATTCCCTCGTTATGTTGGGCTTACGCCAGGGCTGGGCAGGGTCCGTATCATCCCGACTGGCATCAGGCGTGGGCAGAGACTCCAAGCCATGAGCTGAGTGGTGTTTCTCAAACCCAAATGCACACACCAGTGTATGGTCAAAATGCAGGTTTTGATTCAGGTCTAGGGTGGAGCCTGTGATTTTCATTTCTAACCAGATCCCGGGTCCTAGGTCTGGCCACGCTTTGGGTAACAGGCCGTGCTGGCTGAAGGAAAGATTGATGCTGTCAGCCTCTCTCCTGGCCGGGTGCTGAGCGAGGCTGCTTACAGTCCTTACTCCATACTATACCTGGTCAACCCCACACGTCTCAGGACAGAGGCATGTTAATTCCCCTGCTCTGCTTCAGAATATCCCCCGGGACTTTGCTGACACGGTAGCAGGAAAAGGTCGGGAGCCCATGACTCACCCAGTAGCCCTAAAGTGGGGAGTGTGAGCCTGGATAGGGTGTGGGACAGGGAAGGAAGAACAGATCCCCCACTTCCTGAGAAAGGCGGGCTGCCCAGGGTCGAGCCTGGCCCACAAGTGGGAGCTCCGGCTCCTTCCTGGCCTCTAGACCCCGAGTCCTGGGCTCTGTCCTGTCTTACCCAGGATTCATCCTTCCCATAAGATGTGTGAGGAGGCAGAAATCTGTTTATTCAACAGGTATTTAGGAGCCTGGGACCTGGCACACAGGAAACGCGGAATAAACCCTTGCCAACAAAAGAAAGAAATGAGTAAGCACCTCACGTCCAGGATCGCGTGAGATGCCAGAGATACGCCAGTGAGTACAGCAGGCACTGCCCGCCCCGGGGGGTCCCAGTCTCGGGGGAGTGGAGCAGAGTGGAGGGCTTCAGTTCAGGGCTCACTGGTTCCAGGTCCTGGGCCCCCTGCCTTCCAGGACTTATCCCATCGAATCCTCATAACTGCCAACCGAGAGTCAGAGAGGGTGAGTCGTTTGCTCAGGGGCACACAGCTGCAGGCTCAATGGCGCAGCCAGAGTTCAAAGCTGAGCCTCTGAATCAAGGGCCTGTCCCCTCGATGCAGCCATCAGAGGCAGCCGGGGAGGGAAGAATTCCAAAGTCCTTTGGGTGGAGCTGACACAAAGGGATGGTTTTATTTAATGGCATGGGAGTAGCGGATGGGTGGGGGACATTTTCTCTGTCCTCGCTCTGACACCACACTGAACCTTGAACTGCTAAATTGACCGAGATGGGGCAGGGCAAAAGGTGAAGGGAGCCTGCTCACAGCCCACGGGGTTGGGGAAATGAGCTAATTAGGACCTTTCAGCGGGGCCGGCCCACAGCTGGGCAGCCCAGCTGGTTCTGGGTGGACAGAGTCCTCCCGGGCCCCGAGTTCAGAGGGTCAGCCCTGCCCTAGGAGCAGGATAGTTCTGCCTGCCCATCTGCTCCCCTGGGCCCTCAGGTGCCACAGCCAGGAAAAGGAGCCCGACCCAGAGACCTCTGGGGAGAGACACCTCATTTTTGTCCTTTCCTTTAGAGACAAGTAGCAACTTGGGAATGTCAGCTTCCAGGCAGTACCTGGCAGGGAAGTGTATGCCCTCCCACTCCCAGTCTCATTTGGCCTTGGCTTTGTGGTGCATGTGAGTTTCTTGGCTGGACAGTGCGCTCCAGGACACGGGAATGAATGTCTCCCAGCACCCAGCACAGGGCCTGGTAGCACATCAGATGTGCAGTATTGGTTTGTTTTGTTTTTGTTTTGTTTTTTTTTTGATGCATTCAGAAATAAACCGGCTGTGTGAATCACAAGAGTGTGTAGCAGCCTTTTCCGGCCGGTGGAAGGGTGATTTGGGGTTTGGTCTGGTTGTTCTGACGGGGTCGTTCAGGCAGCACTTGCTGGGCACGATCTCTGTGCTGGGCCCTGGGAACGCAAAGCTTCAGTGAGCCCTGGGAGCTGCAGGACCGTGAGGAGACGCACCGCTGTTTCTCGCTAAGTCTGAAACAGCCGAGGACAGCTGTCAGAGAGGTGGCACTGCAGTGCACCCCTGAAGGAGCGGCGAGGCTGGTCGGGGGGAGAAGAGGGGTGATCGCTGACTACCAAGCCGTCAGCGGGGAAGGGCACAGGATTTTGTACATGCAGTGAGGAGAGAACAACCCCACTGGCTGAGATCTTTACAAAATGGGCCTGAAGTTCCTGCCCACGGGCCTCTGCTGCTCGTCCTTGACACAGGGCTCTCAGGGAAGCGAGAGAAACTCTCCAATTCCGCAGAGAGACCCAAAAGAGCTGGAAACTCATGTTTATTAAATACCCAGCCAGGGCCATGGTGGTGCTCACTCTATAGCAAAAACTACTGGAGGCTGGAGGATTGCAGCATCAAGTTCATCTCTCTGGGGCTGGCAGGTGACTTGGTGGTTAAGGTGCTGGACTCCCACATGGCTGACTGCAGCTCAAGGCCTGGACCCAGCAGCCTGCTTTCTCACTTTCCTCTCTGTCTCTCTCTGGTCAGATTTAAAAAATTATAATGATTATGAATAAAATTAAATTTAAAACAATAATTTTTTAAAGAGGGATTTTGCTATAAGGTGTGTGAACTTGCTGGAAAGACAGAGAAATCAGGCAGAAAGTGAGAAATCACCCCCCAGGGGGGATGGGCATGCTGCAATCCCTTCTCCTCCATTCTCCTCTCAGGAGTTTGGACATGCGCACACGTGTGCCCAATGTGAGTTTTAAGCCACCAGGTCCAGAACTTGAACCGCGGTCAACTACATGGGAGTCCAGAGATATAACCGTTACATCATCTGCTAGTCCTCAAAAAGTAATTCTTTAAAAAATAAATAAATGAATAGGGGACCAGCAGGTGGCATGGTGAATAAGGTACTGGACACTCCCACATGACCAACCACAGTTCGAGTCCTGGACCTGGTGGCTTGCTTTCTCACTTTCCTTCTCTCTCTGTGTGTCTTTCTATGGTCAAATTAAAATAAATGAATAAGTAAAATTAAAATAAATAATTCTTGGGACCAGCAGTTGGTGGAATGGCTATGTCACTGGACTGCCATGTAGTCAACCACAGTTCGAGTCCCAAACCCGGTGGCTTAAACTCACGTTGTGTGTGTGTGTGTGTGTGCACCCAAGATCCCGGGAGGAGAATGGAGGAGAAGGGATTTCAGCGTGGCCATCCCTCCAAAAAAAAAAAAAAAAAAAAAAAACTCTCCCCCCTCCAAATTTTTTTAATAAATAAATAAATACCTTGCCAGGCTTAGATTGACAGTAAGAGTGAAAACAGACAAGGCCTTAGATCCCTGGGAGCTGCCAGTGAGGAAGGGTGATGTCAACCACTCATGCAATACACACTGGATCCAAACGGAGCAGAAGCCACGGAGAGGACACCAACTCTGTCTCAGAGGGTGCGGACTCACTTGGTGGAGTGGGGCCTGGAGCAGGAAAGACTTCTGGAAGAGCCAGCCTTGAGTTTTTCACGTTCCCGTCCCTGTCAAGTGCTCAGCACAGCCCCTGGCCTTGCAAAGCTCTGCAAATGGTAGTAAGTACAATATCACAATGAATTTCCTTTGTCCAAATTCTAACCCTACAAAGAAGATACATGATGACTCCCACTTTACAGATGTGGACATTGAGAATCAGAGAGACTCGTGAACTCACTTGCCCACGATCTTATTGCACATATGGAATGGAGTTGGGATTTGAACCTGACCAGCTCTGGCCAGCTTACACCCACAACACTCTGCCTCCTGTGGCCACAGACCTAATTTAGGAAGAGGGAAGTGGGGAGGAGATGGTCCCTCAGTCTCCTTCCTAGAGAACTAACAGCCTTATCGACAGACCCATCAACTTTTTGAACCAGACAATGCATGAGAGGCATACAGCATAGGCCAAGGGCTCTGTGGCCCAAAATTGAACCTCACAGTTCTCAGGACTGGAAAGTGCCTTAAAGAGAAAGCGACTCAGTACAGAATTATTCTGGGTGTCTCTTGAAATACAGTTTATTTTTCTAAAGAAGTCTTCATTCAAGGGACAGATAAGAATACAGGTTAAAGTAAGAAATGTTTTAACGTCATTTTAATAATCACTGTTACTGTCTGCACACCTCATGCTATGTCTGTGTGATAACGAACATGGAAACAAACTTGAGTCCTCAAGAAAGTCACATCCCCAGCGAAGGAGACAAGACAGAAATGTCTGCAGGTCTGGAAAAGGACAATGTGTTGCTTTTGTTTTGTTTGATTTTTAAAAAAATTATTCATCTTCCCTTTCAGATGTATCGATAGATGTAGATAGATGATAGATAGATGAAGAGATAGAGAGAAAATAGATGATGATAGATAGGTAGATGATAGGTATAGACAGATGAGCAATTCCAGAGGGTGTATGTGCATGCATTCAGAAAAAAAGAGAAAGAAAAAACACTCCCCCCCAAGAGGGCCTGGTGACACCACAATCCTTTTTCTTCCAAATCTCCATCCTTTTAGGCTCCTAGGCATATGCACATTTATCTGGTGCATTTTCCAAGCCCAGGGCTGGAATTTGAATCCTGGTTGGCTATGTGGACTCTAGCTCCCTCTGGACAGTGATTAACCACTGAGCTATGGGGCCAGCCCAAGAAGGAACAATTTGATCGAAGGACACCACCCTGACACTTGGAAAGGCAGTGGCTGGAACTGTCGCTGAGGGGTAGTGGGGAGAGAAAGGTTTCCCATGAAAGGAAGGTCATCGTGGGGTCTTGAAGAACAGGGGAAATGTGATTAGACAGGGAGGGGGGCTATGGTGGAGTGGCCATCTTGTTGGTTTCTGTCATCCTTGAAAGAAATCCCTTCGGCCTGCATAAACTCTCCTAAGAACAGGACAGTTTTTTAATTAAGAGGAAAATCCAGTTGGAGGTCAGTGGACAAAGCCAGAAGAAGGCCAGGAAGACAATGCCCTTAGCCTTCCCCAATGAAAGCCAAAACTTCTCATCCATCCAGACAATGACACACCCGGATGCTGGAGAAAGTAGCCCCCTCCAGCAGGAAAGACACGCGGTCCCGGCTGACCATGGACAGATTTTCCATCTTCCTAATGTTCTCCAGGAGGCCTGGTCCCACAGAGGAGAGCTGCCTAAGCTGGCCAAAAAATTAAAAGTGGGAGTCTTCCGCTTACAACAGCTCAGAAAATCTAGAACGTGGGGAGTGGGGGAGGCCCTTGTGGGATGCACTCCTGCCATCCTGTGAAAATTACCCAGCTGGTGGCTCTGACACTGGCTGGAGTCCTCTGCCACTTGTAGGCCCCAGTGCCCAGGTGGCCAGGCCAACGGGTCTGGCTTTTCCGTCTTCAAGGTCATTAGCTCAAGACCTCCATTCCCTTCATCAGGAGGGAAGCACACCAGGTTGAAAGACCCCTTTCTGATGGGGCTCCCCAGCCACACAGAGACCCTCCATGGCCCTGGGCCTAGAGCTGGGAGCTGGCCACCCGCCCTGGGCTGTCCCCGCTCTGCAGCAATCAGCCCCAACAAGGCAGGGAGTGGGCAGACAGAGCGGCATTTAAGTCAAACCCTCACATATCAGTTTTGATTTCAACTGGAATCGCCTCCCTCGGCTGGATTTCAAAAGACAGCGTTACTAATGAGAAACACACAAGTTCTTGAAATGAAGTTAACTTCTTAAAGAAAGGGGGGGCCTTTTTTTGGCTCCGTTGATATATATTAGAACCACATTGTCCACGGGGGAAAAAAGCCGTTCTGCTTCTGAACAGAAATACGGGAGTCCGTGTCCTGGCAGGCGCGGGAGTCTGCTGTCTTGGTCTGGCCCATCTCTCCAGACTTGGAGGGTTTTTTGTTTTTGTTTTTGTTTTTGTTTTAGGACTGAGAATTTGCAACTTCCATGTAAAACAGAATGAAAGGGAGACAGAGTGTCTGAAGTGGGTAAATCTGAAAGCGAATGAACAGGAGTTTTTTTAAAGAGCGTGTTGGAGAACTGTTTGCAAGAGCAGCAGGGGTGTGGCCTCAAGGACAAACTTGGGTTGACAGTGCCCTGTCCCCTTCGATTTCTCAGTCTGCGCTCCTGGGCAAGTTGCCTCACCCTATAAGGCTCTGTTTCCTGTCTTCACATGGGACCATGAGACACTCCCTCATGGGGCCCTTGGGACAACTAGAAGTGACCCTTCAGGAAGTGCCTGTGAGAGTGACCGTCCCTGGTGGAAAGCGGGCTTTGACTGGGGTGTCTTTAGGGCTTAGCTCTGGGAATACTTCTTCCCAAGTTTCTCTAGAACCCACTGGAATAATCCCGTCCCTGGAGAATCTTCTCGTTTTCAAAGCTGACAGAAGGTCATCCTGGGGACCAGTAGTTGGAGTAATGGCTATGTCGCTGGACTCCCACGTAGTCGACCACAGTTTGAGTCCCAGACCCGGTGGTTTAAACTCTTGCTAGGCGTGTGTGCATGCCCAAGATCCCGAGAGGAGAACGGAGGAGAAGGGATTGTGGCGTGGCCATCCTCCTGGGGGATGATTTCTCGCTTTCTATCTCTGTGTCTCTCTCTGTCTGTCTGGCGAGCGCACGCGCCCTATAGCAAAAACCTCTCAAAAAAAAAAAAAATGCGGTCATCCTGTTCCCTGAGGAAGAGAGGGGAACTTTGTCCTCCACCTGAGCCAACAGAGCTGCACACAACTTGGGAAAAAGAGAGGCGCCTTCCTCTTGAGAACTCTGAAGTCAGGCAGCTGTTCTTGAATACCCCTGGGGCTGGTTCCTCCCAGAACCTCTGCACACAGCCACTGGCTACCCACTACCTGCCCGTCCCCCACGACTCTCCTCCAGAAGGCAGCATGGGGCTGGGGGCACTCCAGTGCCACTTGGGCAATGTTGTCCATTCTCTGGGCCTTGGTTTACCCAACTGTGCCCAAAGGAAGATGAATGAGATGACCCCGAAAGACCCTTCTGAGCCAGCCCTTTGTTACTCTGAAGACCTGAGATCTTGCCCTGAGGAAGGCTTTCAGATGCCCAGGAGGGGGACTTGCAGAAGCTAAGCTCTCCATCCAGGGTCCCCAGCATTTCCAGTGACTTCCTGCTGCAGCCGGACCCAAACAGCACTGATGGGGGCAGGTGTCACGGTCCCACCTTAGCAGGGTGGGGTGGAGGCTTACAGAGGAGGAAAGAGCATGCGTCCCTTGATGACCAGAGCTTCACTCCTGGGGAAAACCAAGTTCCCCAAGGGAATGACGTGGTTTCCCTGTGTCCCCAAACACAGCGAACAGTGTTCCTTCCCCTTTGCAGGCATGAAGGCCACTCACGATAAAATCCAGGTCGAAAGAGGAACGGGGGTCCTGGTGTGACCTGGGCCCGTTCTGGGTTCTCTGTGGCTTTGATCTCTTCCTTAGTTTCCCAGGCCCATAGTTCTGACAAACAGGACCTTTGTCTTTGGTAAAACTGGCATCAGCGTCTTCATCCCTCTACTCTGTCCCTCCCCTCTGAGCTTCAGGCTGGGCTCTTGGGCCTTTAGAAGTTCTCGAGGCATCCTGAAGGGAGTGTGTGTGTGTGGTAGTGAAAATCGAGAAGGGTCTCTTCTCCTAGGATGAGAAATCTGGTCTTAGTTTTTAAGCAAATTTCTCTTACTATTTTTTTATTTTGATCTATTAAAACGAAAACCCTTTTTTTGAATGAAAAAAATGCATTTAAAAACACCTATTCCATGGGACCAGCAGTTGGCGTAATGGCTATGTCGCTGGACTCCCACGTAGTCGACCGTGGTTCGCGTCCCGGACCCGGTGGCTTAAAACTCACGCCGGGCGCATGTGCGTGCGTGCCCAAGATCCCGAGAGGAGAATGGAGGAGAAGGGATTGCGGCGTGGCTATCCCCCCTGGGGGGTGATTTCTTGCTTTCTGTCTGTCTCTCTGTCTCTCTCTGTCTGTCTGGCAAGCACACACGCCCTATAGCAAAAATCTCTCCAAAAACAAAAACAAAAACAAAAAACACCCATCCTTGCCTATTTAATGCCTGCAGTAAACCGTATAGCCCCAGCGAGGTGCTGCTTCTTAGTAGGTCCATGCTGCTCACTGAGGCTTACGCCTGAAGTCAGACGTGCGTTCGTAACGATGTATGTACCAGCCGTGCTTGCTACCGAAGGTCTTTAAATTAATTAAGATCTCTAGTGAATCAGTAAAATGTGAAAAAAAAAAAAGGCATGGAAAACAACTGAACATACCAAACAGTGTGGGAGAATGGGGGAGTTGGCAGAGGGTGAGAGGTAGGGAATTGAGGGGGCAACAAAAAGCAAAGTGTAAAAGAAACAAGAAATAGAAGATGATTTGTTGATGATAACATGTATGGTAATATCCTTGACTGAGGCAATATTCAATGTATACTGGATGGAAGATCTCATTTTATAGACTGTATTGATGCACAGTGAATGACCGTAAGTAAATAAATAAATAAATAAAATAGTGACAAAGGACAATATGCCTGTACATTAAAAAAAGAAGGAAAAAAGAGAGTGAGAAAGAGAGAGAAGAAAGAAAGAAAGAGAGAAAGAAAGAAAGAAAGAAAGAA
>NW_006160074.1:362825-363192 GCF_000334495.1 Tupaia belangeri chinensis | reverse complement strand
AGAAAGAAAGAAGAAAGAGAGAAAGAAAGAAGAAAGAGAGAAAGAAAGAAAAAGAAAGAAAGAAAGAAAGAAAGAAGAAAGAGAGAAATCTGGTCTTAGTCCTGCTAGTCTTAGTCCTGATCTTTTCTTGGCCAAGTAGTTGAAGGACTTAACCTTTCTGAACCTCAGTTTCCCCAGCCATGAACTAAGGATGCCCACCTGGCAGGGCTTTTGTGAGTATAGGCTCTGGGATTGGCTGTCCCTAGCTGGAGAGAGGTGGCTCTTTTATTTTTTAAAAAAGATTTTTGCTATAGGGCATGTGCACTTGCCTGAGAGACAGAAAATGAGAAATCAGCACCCCCCCCCCCCCCGCCCACGGGGACGGGCA
>NW_006160074.1:359007-362807 GCF_000334495.1 Tupaia belangeri chinensis | reverse complement strand
CCCCCCCCCCGCCCAAGGGGATGGCCACACTGAAATCCCTTCTCCCTTCTCCTCCATTCTTCTCTTGGGATTTCGGGCACACACACACATGTACCCGGCACGAGTTTTAAGCCACCGGGTCCGGGACTTGAACTGTAGTCGATTACAGTCCAGTGACATAACCATTTGGTCATCTGCTGGTCCCTGGGAGGGGCTCTTATTTGAACTGGCAGATATTGTGTGCCGTGTGAGTCTAGAAACCACCTAGAGACAAAGCCAGGAGGCGAGTCAGGATGGCCCCAGGCCCACCGAGCCTTTCTTGGCCGGCCCTTTGTGTCTCGGGCTGGGCCCAGTGTGCGCCTCCTGGGAGTCAAGCCGGAATCTTCCAGCGGGCCATGTGCCCTTGTAGTCTGGAGACGGGCAGAGAGGAGGGGTGAAGCCTGGGACGTGAGAGGAAGGCCACGGACAGGGCAGCCGCAGCCAGTCAGGACCTAGGGGCCAGGACATCACAGCTACCCCATCCCAGTGTCGCTGCAGAGTCAGGGGTCCCTGAGGGTGGTGGCCTCCAGAGGGTCTTAGGAGCCCTAAGTTCCACCTCAGCAGCTGGCCCCAGCCTGGCCCCTCTGCATCTGGGGACTCATTTTCAGCCAAAGCCAAACCCTGACCCAACAAGCCCCAAACCCTCCCAGTCACCTTGAACGAGGAATGTTTTTTTCATTAACATCCCACTCCTCTGCTCCCCTCCCAGCCCCCCAGAGAGGCCCCCAAGCTTGAGCTTCCTCTCCCCGTCTCTGCAGCCTCATAATATCCCCAGGCGGCTGGAAGGGAGAAGGCATGATCTCAGCCGACAGCCATGCGCCGGCCTGCCGCCCACCCCGACCCTCAGCTAACGAGCTGCTCTCCTCCCCTCGCCCACGGCGGAGACAGCTCCGCGCTCCGAAGACTTCGCCCCTGCGGGGTCTCCTGGAGCTTCTACCCCAGGGACCGCTCTGACACAGGGAAGGCAGCCGTGCTTCCATTTGCCAGATGTGTTCTCCTTCCATCGTCCTTGTCCCCACTGGACAGAGGAGGACACTGAGGTCTTACTCAGATCTTCCCAGGGAAGACTTTTCTCAGGGGAGGCAGGGCTGGCCCTGGGCTCTCTGGGCACCAGCTGGCTGCTCCTGAGGGGTCTGGGAGCCTTTGCTGCAAGGATTGCACTCAAGGCCAGCTGTTCGAGTCTGTGCTGACCCAGCACCCCGCCCACCTCTGCTCACCACCTCTGTCTTCCCATTCTTTCCTTCAAAAACGCTGACTTTGGTCGACAATAGAAGAAACTTGACTCTGGAGGGAATTGACAAGCCTGTGGCCTTAGGAGTCCTCGGGCAGCACATTTCAGAAAGAAGGAGAAAAAGAAAGAAAGAGAGAAAGAGAGAAAGAAAGAAAGAAAAGGAAGGAAGAGAAAGACAAAGGAAGAAGAGACAGAAAGAAGTAAGAAAGAGAAAGAAAGTAGAAATAAAAAGAAAGGAAGGAAGGAAGAAAAGAGAAAAAGGAAAAGAGAGAAAGAAGGAAAGAAAGAGAGAGAGAGAAAGGAAGGAAAGAAGGAGGGGAAGGGAGGGAAAAGAAATGAGAGAAAGAGAAAAGGAGAAACCTGGAGCTAATTTGGTTCCATGTCCAGTTCTGTCCTCCTGGCTGTGCGACCGTCCGCAGGTCACTTCTCTGCGTGTTGGTTTCCTCCCCTGTTAAACAGGAATATTAGACAGAATACCTGCGCCCGAGGATTCAGAAGCATCCGGTGAGAAACGTTCGCTAAGATGGAGAAGGGGAAACGAGTGAGAGGACGAGGACCTTGGTCTGGGCCCTAGGGCGCGTGCGCTCCCTCGCTGGGCTAAGAGAGAGAGACAGTGCGGGGGAAAGTGAGAAATCACTCCCAGGGGGGATGGCCACACCACAATCCCTCCTCCTCCCATCTCCTCTTGGAATTTTGGGCACACATGCACACAGGCCTGGTGTGATTTTCAAATGACTGGATCTAGGACTCGAACTGTAGTCAGCCCTGTGGGAACCCAGTGCCTTGAGCACCACGCCGCCTGCTGGCCCCAGGTGGAGGAAGTTTTTAAGGCTCTTGCTACTTGTTGCCAATGGCGGTCAACTACACTAAGCTGCCCCAAACTGCCTTCCCACCAACATCGGGAAGCAGAGCATGGAGGGCTAGGGCCACTCTGGCCACCCTAGCTCGTGCAGCTACTGACACTAAAACAAAATAGGAAACGGGGCATCTCAGGTGCAGGAGCCACGTCTCCAGCGCCCCGCAGCCAAGTGGGGTGAGTGGCTCCACTGTGAGATAGCACAGAACACTCTGGGGTGCTGGCCCGGAGCGCGGGCTCTGCCCTCAGCCTGCCTGCGCCCAGATCTCGGCTTCGCAACTTACTAGCCATGTGACTCTGGGCGCTCCCTTTATTCCCACCTGCCTCTGTTGCTCCACCTGCAGAATGAGAAGGACAATGTCACACACTCCCTGAAGTTGCTGTGAAAAGTCAGTGAGCTCGTATTTGTAAAACCCTCTGCACGTAACACCTAATTTAAGGCTAAGTCAGTCTACAAATGATGGAAGTTGGCATTCTGTGTCCCTAGGTATAAATGTCAGGAAGGGTTGTCCCCCTCACACACACACACACACACACACACACACACACACACATACCTGAGTACCTATCGCATTCCAGAATCCATACCAAGTAAGTCACCCATGTGTAATATCGCTCCTAATTGAATTCTTATACACAATTTAAGTTACAAATAGTAATTCAAGCAGTTAGCATAATGGCTATGTCACCGGACTCTCATGTAGTTGACTGTGGCTCAAGTCCTGGATCTGGTGGCTTAAACTCATGTCAGGCAGGTGTGCATGCGTGCCCAGGATCCCGAGAGGAGAATGGAGAAGGGATTGTGGCATGGCCATCATCCCTGGGGGGTGATTTCTCACTGTCTGTCTGTCTCTCTCTGTCTTTCTGGCGAGCACATGCACCCTATAGTGAAAATAACCTCTCCAGAAAAAGAAAAAAAATAGTAATTCAAGGAAGAGAAAAGGAAAATGTGTAAGAAACTTGAGATCTGAATGATACAGGAACAGAACACTAGATCTTACCCAGAGCTTCCTGGCAGCCAAGGCAAAAAAGGAAAACATGGAAGATGGTTTCATTTTTATCTGATGATCAATGAGCTCATGTGCTTTCTCTTATCCAACATCGGATCAGAAAGGCAATCTTTATATGTATGTGCATTGATGTGAATTTTTAAAACTCTGTGATAAGCCAGGCAAATTCCTAAGTTTCTAAGGTACTGTACATAATTGAGACATGCAAACCCCACTGGTGTGAGGTTTGATCTCCCCATAGCCTCTGCCCCAAAGAGCACTGGCCAGTCTCCACATCCCAGAGTGCGCCAGTAACCTCTGACATGTTCCTACCTGACCCAGACCCTGACTGCAACACTCTTCCGTGGAACGAGTGCTGAGTGCTTCAGCCAGGTCACCACCCGTCACATGGGATCACCACAGAGCCCCGGGGATCTTTGTCATGGATCCAACAGGGCTGTCCACTTCCCAGCCAGACGGTCACAGACGCTCCGGTTCCTGCCTTCGGCACAGAGCATGTCAGTCACCGACCTGTGAGATGCCGGGAGCCCCAGACCCGAGCCAGCCTGGGCTGTGCTTATCCTTGTGCTTAGTCTGCCACCTGCCTGGAGGGGGCGCTGCGGCAGAGCAGGGATGAGCCTGACCAGATTAACCGGCAGCTAGTGCCGCTCGCTTGGCTCCCCCGGACGGCAGGCACGCTCGGGCC
>NW_006160074.1:355688-357721 GCF_000334495.1 Tupaia belangeri chinensis | reverse complement strand
CACACACACACACACACACACACACACACACACATACCTGAGTACCTATCGCATTCCAGAATCCATACCAAGTAAGTCACCCATGTGTAATATCGCTCCTAATTGAATTCTTATACACAATTTAAGTTACAAATAGTAATTCAAGCAGTTAGCATAATGGCTATGTCACCGGACTCTCATGTAGTTGACTGTGGCTCAAGTCCTGGATCTGGTGGCTTAAACTCATGTCAGGCAGGTGTGCATGCGTGCCCAGGATCCCGAGAGGAGAATGGAGAAGGGATTGTGGCATGGCCATCATCCCTGGGGGGTGATTTCTCACTGTCTGTCTGTCTCTCTCTGTCTTTCTGGCGAGCACATGCACCCTATAGTGAAAATAACCTCTCCAGAAAAAGAAAAAAAATAGT
Source organism: Tupaia belangeri chinensis (assembly GCF_000334495.1). NCBI lineage: Eukaryota > Metazoa > Chordata > Mammalia > Scandentia > Tupaiidae > Tupaia > Tupaia belangeri. Next base: position 357,317 of record NW_006160074.1, on the reverse strand, counting down.
AATTCAAGGAAGAGAAAAGGAAAATGTGTAAGAAACTTGAGATCTGAATGATACAGGAACAGAACACTAGATCTTACCCAGAGCTTCCTGGCAGCCAAGGCAAAAAAGGAAAACATGGAAGATGGTTTCATTTTTATCTGATGATCAATGAGCTCATGTGCTTTCTCTTATCCAACATCGGATCAGAAAGGCAATCTTTATATGTATGTGCATTGATGTGAATTTTTAAAACTCTGTGATAAGCCAGGCAAATTCCTAAGTTTCTAAGGTACTGTACATAATTGAGACATGCAAACCCCACTGGTGTGAGGTTTGATCTCCCCATAGCCTCTGCCCCAAAGAGCACTGGCCAGTCTCCACATCCCAGAGTGCGCCAGTAACCTCTGACATGTTCCTACCTGACCCAGACCCTGACTGCAACACTCTTCCGTGGAACGAGTGCTGAGTGCTTCAGCCAGGTCACCACCCGTCACATGGGATCACCACAGAGCCCCGGGGATCTTTGTCATGGATCCAACAGGGCTGTCCACTTCCCAGCCAGACGGTCACAGACGCTCCGGTTCCTGCCTTCGGCACAGAGCATGTCAGTCACCGACCTGTGAGATGCCGGGAGCCCCAGACCCGAGCCAGCCTGGGCTGTGCTTATCCTTGTGCTTAGTCTGCCACCTGCCTGGAGGGGGCGCTGCGGCAGAGCAGGGATGAGCCTGACCAGATTAACCGGCAGCTAGTGCCGCTCGCTTGGCTCCCCAGGACGGCAGCCAGTCTGTGGTCTCACCGGAGCGGTCTTCTCCCCAGTGCCCCACACGCAGGCCCGGCAGCCAAAGCAGCCGGCAACAGGGCTGCATCGGGAAGCCCATGCCACGGTGACAGCAATGTCGGGGCGGAAGAGACCCTGCAGGGACCAGCCGGGGTGTCCTGGTACCCCAGGAGACAGGGCTGCCCTCTGCCCTGGCCGGACCTGTGCTCTGGGCCGTGAGCTCCTCTCCTCATTTCTCCCTCCCTGGGGCCAGTCCTAGCCACTACAGCTAACTTCCTGCTGCTTAAGAGCTAGCTGATAGGAGGAAGCCCTAGAGACAGGCCCATTTGAAAGGGGAACCCTCAAGGCTCAGGAGATCCACTGGTCAGAGCCAGCAGGTGGCATGGAGGTTAAGGTGCTGGATTCCCACATGGCCAACTGCAGTTTGAGTCCCCAGCCTGGTGACTTGAAAAATCACACCAGGCACATGCAAATGCATGCCCCAAATCCCAAGAGAATGGAGGAGAAGGGATCGCAGCATGGCAGCATGGCCATCCTCCTTGAGGGGGTTCTCACTTTCCCTCTCTCTGTTTCTCTCTGTCTCTCTCCAGCAAGCGCATGTGCCCTATGGCTAATACTTCAAAATATTAGGTTATCGGGAAAGTTATGACATAGTTTTGAGTTTTTCCACATAAAAATGTATCACGACTTGCCTCCCGACCCAATAATAAACCCCTCAGGCCCCGCCATGGTGGTGCGCAGCGCTGCAGGCATTAGAACCACATTGGAGTGTCCATTGTTCAAATCCCGGGTCGACCTGAACACGCCAGGTGTGCCCACGCTCCTGCTGGCCGGAAGGCTGGGGGTGGGGGTCTCAGTGTGTGAGACCTTGT
>NW_006160074.1:353892-355674 GCF_000334495.1 Tupaia belangeri chinensis | reverse complement strand
CTCCCTCCCTCTGAAGAAAATAAACAAAAAAAGAAAAGAGAAAAACAAGGAAACCTCTTTGAGGCCTAAAGCAGGAGTTGTAATGACAAACCGCAAGCACAGGGCTGGCTTGGCTCAGGCACCCACTCCGGGCTGAACTGCACCTGCGCCCCCTCCCAGCTCAAAGCCTGATGCCCATGGAACGTGACTGTCGGACAGAGGGCCTTAGGGGGTGGCCCTAACCCCGTGTGACTGGTGTCTATAAACAGGTTAAAGACCTAGGACTCGCAAAGAGGAGTGGCCGTGTGAGGACTCAGAGAGAAGGTGGCCGTCCCCAGAGAGAGAGGCCGCTGGAGGGAGCAGCCTGGGACACCTCTACCTCAGACTCTGGCCTTCGGGCCGTGAGCCAGTAGTTTCTGTCCCTGCAGCCACCGGGTCTATGCGACTTTGTCACAGCAGCCTATGCCACTAATCACAGAACCCCCAGTCAGGCCGCCGTCGCCTGGATGCACACCCCCGAACAATGTGGATGAGGTCCTCTCATCCCTCCAGTGCCCTGGTTTGCTAGCACTCTTCCGCCCAGCCCTGCCTGGCCCTGCCAGCCACAGCGGGGGCCACATTTCTCAATGGAGGACTATTAGATGTGGAGCTCCTGGAACCAGCAGATGGCGTAATGGTTGCCTTGCTAAACTCCCATGATGTCAACCACAGTTCAAGTCCCAGACCCAGAGGCTTAAAATTCACGCCAGGCACATGTACCCCAAATCCGAAGAGGAAAATGGAGAAGGGATTGCAGTGTGGCCAAGCTCCCTGGGGAGTGATTTCTTGCTTTCTGTCTCTCTGGCGAGCACACACACACCCTATAGCAAAAATCTCTTTTAAAATAAATAAATGGAGGGAACCAGCAGTTGGCATGGTGGCTGTGTCACTGGATTCCCACGTAGTTGACCGTGGTTCGCGTCCTGGACCCGGTGGCTCGAATCTCACACCAGGCGCGTCTGCGTGCGTGCCCAAGATCCTGAGAGGAGAATGGAGGAGAAGGGATTGCGGCGTGACCATCCCCCCTGGGGGGTGATTTCTCACTTTCTGTCTCTATGTCTCTCTCTGTCTGTCTGGCGAGCGCACGCGCCCTATAGCGAAAAACCTCTCCAAAAAAGAAAAATAATAGTAAATAAAATAAATAAATAAATAAATAAATAAATAAGTGGATAAAAGGAAGCAGAGCTCCTGCCGGCCGCATTTTAGTGCAGTCCACCACTGCCAAGCTGGGTACTCCCACCACCGCGCTGATAGGTGAGGGGCCCCCTTAGCCAGGAGAGCACATGTGGAGTCAGGGGGCCTCGGGCCGTGGGGTAATGGAGAGGATTCCAGGGGTGCTGAGCCCTCCCCAGATATACCCGAGCTCCAGGCCCAGGTAGGGTCGGGCCCTGCCGTCTCCCGGAGAACAGCCAAGGAAAGAAGCCCAGGAAAGGAAGCAGAGGCTGCCGGACAGGGCAGAGGGGAGTCCAAGGGCCGGAGAAGGGAGGGACGCTCTGTCCAGAGCTGGGCACATCCCCTAAAACTTCCCCTCACTCCAAAGTCTGGCGGTGCCCCACCCATGGTTCCCTCATAACCACCAGTGCCGTAAAGCTCTCCCGTATGCCCAGGCTCTGCTCCATGTCCTGCCACCCAGGTCCCGGCTCAGCTAAGCCTCTGCTGAGCAGCCACCTGGGGCTACAGACTTTGCCCAAGAACCCACAGCTAGCAGCGAGGCGGGGCTTCCATCCTGGCACCTGGAGCCAGAGCCCACGTCCCAACCGCTCT
>NW_006160074.1:348880-353836 GCF_000334495.1 Tupaia belangeri chinensis | reverse complement strand
AAAACCTGGTGGGGGCCAGCAGGTGGCGAAGCGGCTCAGGCACTGGACTCCCACGTGGCCGACCGTGACTCGAGTCTGGGACCTGGTCACTTGAAGCTAACACTAGGTGCGTGTGCGTGCGTGCCCAAGATCCCAGGAAGAGAATGGAGGAGAAGGGATAGTGGCATGGCCGTCTTCCCTGGGGGGAGGTAGGGGGTGATTTTTCACTTTTTCTCTCTCTGTCTCCATCTCTCTCTCTGGCAGGTGCACCATGTGCTCTTCAGCAAACGTTTCTCTCAACAACAACAAAAGTGAGCCACCGCAGAAAGGAGAAAGCCTCAGGCTACCAACACCGAGGGCCTCCCGGGAGCGAAAGACGGCACGTTTTGAGAGGGGCAGAGTAAGGGAGCTGAAAGCCTAACTGAGGAGGCAATGGGTCCCTGAGGAGAGAAAGAGGCCCAGAGCCGGGAGGCTGAGCCCGAGGCCCTTAACCAGAGGGCAAGCATCAGCCCTCTGGGGTCCTTCCAGAGGTTTGGTCCCAGCATGCATCTGGGGGACCCCTTCCTATAGGGAGCACTTAGGAGACCCTGTTCATTTGCCTAATGAAAGCATCCCTCTGAAATGACCTATGCCATAAAGCCATGGTTGGCATGGAAAGGTGCCCGGGACTTATTAGGCAAAACCATATTACACAAGAGGGAGCTCTTGTGCCAGACGGTGGTGGCGCAGTGAGACACCATGGCTGACGCACAGGGGAAGGCTCCGGGCTCATGCTGGAGACCTCCCTGAGTGTGCTGGGCATGTGTGCACCCACGAGCGAGGGCCAGCCGAGGCTGGGGGTGGGTAGGAATCGAGACCCTGTTTGGGATGCTGTCCCTTTGTCTCTCTCTCTCTTTTTCTCTCTCTGTCTTTGTCATTCATGGAAGAAATCAATGAAAAAATAACAATAATTACAGAGCTGATAGGTGACATGGTGGTTAAGGTGCTAGATTCCCACATGGCTCACTGTGGTTCAAGTCTCAGACGTGGTGGCTTGTTTTCTCACTTTCTCTCTCTCTCTAGTCAAATTAAAAAGTAATAATGATGAATAACATGAAATAAGATAATTCTAATAATAATCACTTTAAAAGAGAGTGCATTGCAGTGTCTAGTTTGCTAAGCATGTATATGTGTTGGGGCGAGCAGGTGGCATGTAGGTTAAGGCAGCTGGCTCCCATGTGGCTGACTGCATAGTTCAAGTCCTGGACCCAGTGGCTCGAAAAAACACACCAGGTACCCATGCATGCATGCCCAAAATTGTGAGAGGAGACTGGAAGAGAAGGGATTGAGGCCTGGCTCTCCCCTCTGGAGGGGTGACATCTCTTTAAAAAGTATTTTTAAATGTATGTGTCACGTGTACATACATGTATGACTACATCATAACATCCACATATCCTTCTCTTGGTAAGGGTATCTCAATTTTCTCTGGAACATTCTTTACCCACTCTTGGGTCAGGTGCTTTTTAAATCATGGTATTGAGCCAGCCCCATGGTCCTATGGCTTAGAGAGCCAGACCCCACATCAATGACGTGTTCAGAATCCCTGCCCCAAGCTTGATTCAAACACATGCCAGGTGTGTGTGCATGCCCCAGACCCCAACCGGGTAGAGAAATGGAGAAGACCGCACCGCGGCATGACCAGGCCAAACTCCATATGCCTGCTCCTTCTCTGTCACTCCGGGGAGCGTGGGTAGCCTCTGGAAATTACCAAAACCAAAACTGGTATCAATTACACATCGCAAAGTGAATATGTCTTAGTCAATCAGAAAGTTTTGCACACATATGCGCCTATGAAGCTGCCCCTGGAAAAAGTGTGGAGCCTTTCCAATCCTCTGGGAAGATCCCTGCTTAGCCATGTGCTCCCATCAGAGGTGACAACCACCTCACTCCAGAATGTGTGACTCGCGCCTGGCCAGTCAGAGCGGCACAGTCCCCCGAGTACGTGAGCACGTGGCCCAAGCACAGTGGAGGCTGGTGAGCTGTCAGGGGCTGGGCTCTTTGGACTGGGGTGTATGAGCACCCAGAGCTGCAGGAGGCTCTGCACGAAGCCTGGAAATACGACCAGCAGGGGGGTGCCCTGACTGAGAGACAGAGAGAAGCTGGAGACCTGGTCTGACCTCTCGGGGGGCTGCAGCCTCAGGAGCCAATCAAAGCTCTCCTGTTTATGCCATTCTGCTGAGGAACTCACTGAGGTCTAACGCACGAAAAGGTCAAGAAAGGAAAGATAACAAGTACCAACGTAATTATGCTCACCTCTGAGAGGCGATGCAGCTGGACCCACATGGGAAAGGTCCTGGGTTCGCATCCCAGGATGGGCATGTGAGTCTGAACCAGTGAGAGTGTCAGTGTTTGTGGCGTGAGGACTCTGATGGGAGACTCTCTCTCTCTCAAAAAATAATAATAATAATAATAATAATTTTAAAAAATCTTTAATTATCCCACCCTTATTTAAAAATTTCTGACTTTCTTTGGTCTTAAGGTAAAGGCTCAAGGGCCAGCAGATGGCATGGTGGTTAAAACACTGGGCTCTCATGTGTCTGACTGCAGTTCGAGTCCTGGACCTGGTGCTTGCTTTCTCACCTTCTCTTCCTTTCTCTCTCTGTGTCTCTGTCTAGTGAGCATGTGTGCCCTATAGCAAATTAAAAAATAGAAGCAATAAGAATAAAGGAAAGTAAATAAATAATTCTTAAATAAAAAAAGGTTAATGCTCAGAAATCTTTTCTATTTTTTTGTTTTGTTTTGTTTTATAGTTTGCATAAGGCACGTGTGTTCACTGGAGACAGAAACAAGGGTGAGGAGGTAAGAAATCACCCCCAGGTGTGCTGACCACACATCATAACTCGTTCTCCTCCATTCTCCTCTCGGGATTTTGGACATGCACACACACGCACCTGACATGTTTCTCATTTCTCAAATTGACAGCCGGTATATGTTCAGTGGAGACATACAATGCCTCGCTTTCATAGTCTGGCTTGCTACACTCAGCATTAAATCTTCCATATTTGCCCACTTTCTGTCAAATGCAGGTGTCTCGTTGTTTTTAAGGCTGAGTAGTATTCCGTAGCGTATCTGCCTTCACATCTCTCCTTTATAATACAAAACACAGCTCATCTCTTCCCTGCTCAACTGTGAGTCCATGGGGTCCAAAACGACAGCTAGGTTTGTTCGCTATTGCCCCCCCCACCCCAGTGCCTAGAACAGAGCCTGACATTTGAAAACAACTAGTACCAACTGCAGTGAGAGGCGGGATGGGGGTGGAGGTAGGAGGTGGGCAATACTGCAACACTTTCACTTTCTAAATTGTGTGTATTTCTGCAATATTCGACTTTTTTAGAAATACGTATTTCTTTTGCAATCAGAAAACAAATGAAAGGTTATTCTGAAGGTTTTATTTTTTTCTCTTCCATGAGCAAGAGTAATACACAGAGAAAAAGAAAGGAGTAGGAAAACAGCACTCTCCGTGGGTCCTGATGCTGTGGTCCGCCCCCCAGCCTCAGCGCTCCCCAGATCCCAGGCACACGCATGCCTAGTGTCCTCAGGGAGGTCTCAAGACACAAACCTAGAACCTCCTTATGTGGGCAAGACTCAGAGTACCATGTTTTATGAGCTACTATCTAGCCCCAAGTTTTGTTTACTTTTTTAAAGAATTATTTATTTATTGTTATGTATTATTATTATTTTTTTAAACTTACTATAGGGCACATGTGCTCACCAGAGAGAGACAGAGACAGAGAGAGAGAGGAAAAGTGAGAAAGCAAGCCACGGGCCCTGGGACTGGAATGTGGTCCGCCATGGGGGAGTCCAGTGCCTTAACCACCACGCCCCCTGCTGGCCAAGGTCTATATTTAAAGAATGAACAATAATGAACAATAATCCTTTTTCTCCCATAGATCTCATTAATCAGAGTTCTTGTTCCACCTTCAACATACAGGAGAAACGGAGCTTTTCCTTGTTTCCATGCACACATGCACACACGCACACACGCACACACACACACCGTGGAGCTAATGGACAGAATTTCTACACATTGAAGTTTTGTTCCCACAAGTTTTTCCAAAGCCTTCAGTGCCTGCTACTGTACCTCTTCTCCGAGCCCCTCCAGACAATAAACGAACGAGCAGCCGGTGAGCAGGAACTGGAAGGCCGAAGCACACTGGTTTTCTGAGTGACAGTTTTCCCCCTTAGGCACACATACTTGTCGTGATGTTTCCTGCCCGTGACCAGGAAGTCACGGCTTCGGGTTAAACGACTCCTGACTCACATGACTGGACTGAAGTTCGGGGATCCCTGGAGCTTCCTTATGAGCCCCAGGACATGCAGGTGCCTGGTACCTGCTCACAGCTGAGAAGACGACGTGGCTTGCTGCTTTGCCACAGCCGAGAACAGTGACCTGGGTCTCAGGAGGCCAGAGTTCGGGTCCCCGCCCCATTGATCATTCTGCCATCCTGAGTGAGTTTCCAGTTCGAGTCCTCCCCCATTGCTCGCTCTCTCTGCCATCCTGAGCCAGTTCCCTTCTGCTCTGGACCTCAGTTCGAGTCCTGCCCCATCACTCACTCTCTCTGCCATCCTGAGCCAGTTCCCTTCTACTCTGGACCTCAGTTCAAGTCCCCGCCCCGTCGCTCGCTCACTGTCATCCTGAGCCAGTTCCCTTCTGCTCTGGACCTCAGTTCAGGTCCCCGCCTCGTCGCTCGCTCACTCTGCCATCCTGAGCCAGTTCCCTTTTGCTCTGGGCCTCAGTTACTACCCACTGACTGGGAAGTGGGAGTTCGATCAGGCCAGCAGCTTCCAAATCTGGGTTTGACTGCAAGTCTTATTTTCTTCCACACTAAGCCAGAGGCAGGCTTCTCCAAACAAGCAGAACTGCTCTGTCTCAGAGGGAACGCCCCTCGGAGTCTGTCCCTTAGCCCCTGCCTGACCTGCCTGCCCACCGGCCGCCTC
>NW_006160074.1:336561-348034 GCF_000334495.1 Tupaia belangeri chinensis | reverse complement strand
CATCCTGAGCCAGTTCCCTTCTGCTCTGGACCTCAGTTCGAGTCCTGCCCCATCACTCACTCTCTCTGCCATCCTGAGCCAGTTCCCTTCTACTCTGGACCTCAGTTCAAGTCCCCGCCCCGTCGCTCGCTCACTGTCATCCTGAGCCAGTTCCCTTCTGCTCTGGACCTCAGTTCGAGTCCTGCCCCATCACTCACTCTCTCTGCCATCCTGAGCCAGTTCCCTTCTACTCTGGACCTCAGTTCAAGTCCCCGCCCCGTCGCTCGCTCACTGTCATCCTGAGCCAGTTCCCTTCTGCTCTGGACCTCAGTTCAGGTCCCCGCCTCGTCGCTCGCTCACTCTGCCATCCTGAGCCAGTTCCCTTTTGCTCTGGGCCTCAGTTACTACCCACTGACTGGGAAGTGGGAGTTCGATCAGGCCAGCAGCTTCCAAATCTGGGTTTGACTGCAAGTCTTATTTTCTTCCACACTAAGCCAGAGGCAGGCTTCTCCAAACAAGCAGAACTGCTCTGTCTCAGAGGGAACGCCCCTCGGAGTCTGTCCCTTAGCCCCTGCCTGACCTGCCTGCCCACCGGCCGCCTCAACGCTGGCATGTGTGCACACACACGCTCAAGCACACGCACACTCACACACGCGTGTGCTCACGCATACATGCACGAGCAGCAGCGGCCTCCAGGACACCGCCACCAGGTCTAGGAACGCCTTCTGCAAGTTGCGATGCGACCTCTCTAAACCCCTCCCTGGTGACGGCCAGAGATTTCATGGCTTTGCTTCTTTTGCTATTAACGATGCCTAATTCGTTTCTCTCCCAACTGCTTCGTCCTCCTCCATCTCCCGGCAGCTACGAGCTGCTCAGGGAGCAGGCGTCCTGTCAGGTGTCACGCTCGGGCCACAGCACCCAGCTCACAGCCCGCAGCGGAAACAGACAGGAGCCAGGACCGCACAGGAGGCTGCAGACTTCCGCAGCAAGGGCTGCAAGGCTGCAAGGAGGAACTCCCAGGTCCTCGAGAGAAAGGTCGCCAGGCTGGGCAGGGCAGACACATGATCTCCGACCTCTCTGATCTTTGACCTCTCTTCATCTGTAACCTGGGCATTGGACTAGTGATGTCACTTCCCCAGGCAGCTGGGACACATCAGCGAGCGCACTGAGTCACGGCCGGTATTGGTGCGCAGACCACGTGGAGGCCTAGCGGACGCGGAAGCCAGGAAGGAAAGGACGTTGGGTGAGAAAGCACGTGCCCGGGCCCCGAGTCTCATGCTTAGCACATCTGGGAGCAGACAGAACGGCAGAGTGCAGGGGACAGTGGGGCTGAGGGCCTGGGAGATTAAGGAGGCTGGTCCTTATCCTGAGAAAAACATGAAGCCCTGAAAGAAGCAGGGACCTGAGACTGACGCGCGCATTCAGCAACGTTTGCTGAGCGTCTACTGCGCACCCCCACTGTTCTGAACGGGGATAAAGCAGGTTAAAAAAAGGAATGATGGGGACCAGCAGATGGTGGGATGGTTATGTCGCTGGTGAATCGCAGTTCAAGTCCGGGACCCGGCAACTTAAAACATGTCAGGCACGTGTGTATGTGTGTGTGAGCCCAAAATCCCAAGAGGAGAATAGAGAAGAAAGGATTGCAGCATGGTCATTCTCTCCAGTGGGTAATTTCTCACTCTCTGTCTCTCTGACAAGTGCACGTGCCCTGTAGTAAAAATCTCTCTTAAAAAAAAAAGAAAGAAAGAAAAATAAAAAAGAAAGAAAGAAGGAAGGAAGGAAGGAAGGAAGGAAGGAAGGAAGGAAGGAAGGAAGAAAGAAAGAATTTCAGGTTAGATGGAAGGAAGAAAGGAAGAAAAAAAAAGAAAGAAAGAAAGAAAGAAAGAAAGAAAGAAAGAAAGAAAGAAAGAAGAAAGAAAGAAAGAAAGAAAGAAAGAAAGAAAGAAAGAAAGAAAGAAAGAAAGAAAGAAAGAAAGAAAGAAAGGAAGATCAGGACCAGCAGTTGGTGTAATGGTTATGTCACTGGACTGCCATGTAGTCAGCCGCGGTTCAAGTACTGAACCCAGTGGCTTAAAATTTATTCTGGGCGCATGTGCATGTGTGCCCAAGATCCCGAGAAGAGAATGGAGGAGAAGGGATTGTGGCGTGGCCATCCCCCGCCATGGGTGATTTCTCTCTTTCTGTTTCTGTCGCTCTCTGTCTTTCTGGTGAGTGCTTGTACCCTATAGCAAAAAAAAAAAAAAAAAAAAAAATCTTAAAGAAAAGGAAGATGAAAACCTCTGCCCTCCTTGAGTTTACATTTTTTAAAGAATTATTTATTTTTATTTATTATTCTATTTATTCATTTATTCATTTATTTTCGACCAGAGAGAGGGAAAGTGAGAAATCAAGCTACCAGTCCAGGATCTGAACCCTGGTCAGCCAGGTGGGAGTCCAGCGCCAGGCACTGGAGTTCACATTTTAATAGCAAAGGGATAAGGACCCTCAGTGGCTGCCTGAAAGCTAGATAGTATCCAACTGCTTTTTTCCACACCTATGATCAAGTTTAATATATAAATTAGGCACGGCAGGAGTTTTACAACAATAACTTAATAAAAGGGAGCTTGGTCTCTCCCTTAAATATTCTAGTTTTGGAGCGGGGTTGACGCGCGTACCTAACATTAAGGAAAGCGAACTGCACACGGCAGTGGGGGGTGCCGTGTCCCTTCAGGTGCGGCCGAAGCCTTGGGTCATGAGCTTCACGGAGAGTCCACCTCTGGCCAAATGGTGATCCATGTGACGGAGAAAAGCCAGCATTGTCGGCAGGAGGCACGGAGGAGAGGCCGCGACCTGGACAGGAAGCACCCTGGACAGGCAAGTCCTCGTTGAGAAGGCGACCACGGGTAAGTCCGGAGAAGGTGAGGGCGCCGCCGGGTGTTTGCGGGGAGCATTCCAGGCACAGGCCAGCAAGCGAAGGCACTGAGGGAGGCCTCTCTGGGGCAGTCCAGGGTGGACAGGGTGGAGTGAGAGCGGGAGGCAGTCCAGGAGGTAACTGAGCCGGGGGAAGCCCAGAGACCAGGCCCAGCCCGCCTGTCAGCAAGAGTCTGACCCGGAGCCTGGACCAGCCCGCGCGGAGACGCAGAGACGCAGAGACAGGACACTGGCTGAGAGCCGCGTGAGGGCCCATCCAGCCGCAGAGCGCAGAGAGCAGGGCGCAGAGCAGGGCCCCGAGCGCAGGGCGCAGGGCCCCGAGCAGGGCGCAGGGCCCGGAGCAGGGCGCAGGCTGAGGGTGGCTGGAATCAGGGAGGTGGACTTGGGAGCAGAACTCTGAGGGCACGGCAAGGCAGGCAGGAGTCCTGCGCATGGTCCACTCCCACCCCATGGCAAATGGAAACAAAAATGTTTTTCAGCAAGTTAAATTGTGAACTCCCACATGCAAACGCGACTCCCAAATGCTGTTCACCCTCCTCCAAGATGGCAGGGCTTATGGGAAGCCGCCACAAAGAGGCCATCTGTGCTCCTGCCCGGTGAGCCCTCAGGCCTAGGGAGTCCTCCTGGGGGCAGCACTGGGCGTGGGGGCAGCAGGAGGGAGTGGGGAGCAGCAGGGGAGTGGGTGGTCAAGGAAGACCACCTGCAGGAGGGACACCTCCCAGCTGGGAACGGCAGAAGCTGGCTGAATGAGAGGAGAAGAGTGTCACAGCACAGTGAGAATTTGGGGAAAGGCGCAGAGGCATGGGGACAGCAGGTGGGAGTGGGGACAGCAGGGGAAGTGGGGGCATCGGGGGGGGAGTGAGGCAGCAGGGGGAAGCGGGGCAGTGAGGGGAGTGGGGACAGCAGGGGCCAGTGGGGGGCAGCAGAGGGGAATGGGGGGGCAGCAGAGTGGAATGGCGGGCAGCAGGGGCCAGTGGAGGCAGCTCCTTTGGGAAGAGAGCAAAGTAGCCCTGAAACCAGGCCAGGGAATTGGGAGGCACTGACAAACCCACAGGGCCTGGGCCTCTCCTCTGCCAGGGACACGGCGGGGCATGTGGCTGCTGTCCTGAGGCCCACGGTTTGGCTGGCCAGACAGACGTGGGGACTGGGCTGGGGCACGGTGAGTGGGGCAGCCCCAGGTTGTCCGTTCACGGCTCACTTTCATGGCCAGTGGCACCCTCTGGACCCGCTGTGACAACACGGCCTTCTGGGGAGGCAGCCAGCCCCTTGTGACTTCCCAGGCTGGAAAGGGTCGCTGGCGGGGAGCACCTCACCCTCAGTCCCAGATTTGGGGTCACTGAGCAGACCAGAGGCTGAGACCCCAGGGACGGCAGCTCCCCTTCGTTCTAATCTGTACATGCTGTTTAGGGGCAGAGTAGATGGGTCAGTGTGAGGCCGGCCTGGCCTGGAGCCCAGCTGTGTGACCTTGGGCCTGTTATTTGATCTCTCTGAGCCTCAGTCTCCTCGTCTCTAACCGGAGCATTGCACTAATAATGCCACTTCTCAAGGTAGCTGGGAGATCAAGTGAGAGCCCAGAACAGAGAAATGCTAAGGAAACAGCCGGCAGGTGGTTAAGGTGCTGGATTCCCACGTGGTCGACCGCAGTTCAAATCTTGGACGTGGGGCAGGTGCATGTGTGTGCATGCCCAAAATCCCAGGAGGAGAATGGAGGAGAAGGGATTGCAACATGGCCCTGGGGTATGATTTCTCACTTTCTCTCACTGTCTGTCTCTTTCCGGCAAGTGCACATACCCTATGGCAAAAACCCTAAATAAAAATAATAATAAATAAAAATACAGTGCTCACTAAGTCAAGGCTAGTATTATTATTTACAGGCCAAAAGTCAAGGCCACGGGGCTGACCCTGAGAGACAGCGGCCCTGGGGCTGGGAAGCCATAGCACCCGGGCACTCTACCGAGGGGCCTCCACTCCAGCATGCTCCAGCAACAAGAACCTCATTCCTGCCTGGGGGAGGTGAAAACTGGCCTGGTTGGTTCAGAGGCAGGAGGTGACAGGCCTTAGCAGGCTTGGGGAACACCCTGGGGAGGTGACAAAAGGCAAGAAGACGACTGCGCCCAGTGGCAGGGCTCTTTCCAGAGCAAGTCGGGACAGCTCAGGACTCCAAGCAGAGTCCAGTGGGGAAACCGACTGGACGTTAAAACTGCCAGCAATAACCCGAGGCCAATCCCGTGTGCCATTTAGGAAGGGCTCGTGCTGCGGGCACCCGGGGCAGGCATGGTGCAGCCTGGGAAGAACGCACTCAATGAGGCAGAGCCCCGTCTCTGCAGAGCTCGAGAAAGTTCGCGTGTTCTGGCCCCCTCTGTGAGTGTCCACAGACTACTCACTGAGTCAGAGCGGCCTCAGGGCACGGCTGAGATCAGAGTTCAGAGAAGGTAAGGAACTGCCCCAAGTCACCCAGCGGTGGGCAGTGGACGCAGGGCTCTGCTCGCTCACCTCGGGTCTGGGCCATCAGGCCTCCAGCTCCAACTTCTCAAGTCTCCCCCAAATCATCTCTCTGGCTGTCTGTGAAGACGACATCCGGGCATGCTCTGCGATAGGTGGAACGAATTCCCCACCTCCACCTCCCCAAACCACCCAGGTCCCTCCCTGGGGCCGGCCACTTTCCCAGGGTCTCAGCCCAACATCAGCCCCACCCAGAGGGGCACGCCCAGATCCTTTGGGGACCAGCAGAGACCTAGTCCCGAGTCCCCCAGCTGCGACTACCATCAAACACACAAATCACACGCAACCATGACCCAAAACCACAGTGATTTTCTGAAGCTTGAATTGAACACAAACCTTCCTGACTTAGGAGCGTCAAACCCACTCGGAGGTTCATGCTCCTGCAGACAAAGCCAGGCAGGAAGAAAACATCTAGACAGACCCGAGCCCAACACTTGTTCCAGACAGCCTCAGGCCAAACCCGACGCCCCCAACTTCTGGCCCTGGTTTCGCCTTTGATATGGGGAAGAGGGTGCTGAGGATTCTGAACAAATGGGGCCTGGGGACAGGGAAGAGGAAAGGCAACCTGCTCTGTAACGTCCAAAGCTTGTGAAGGTACAAAGATGGGGCCCCTTTCAGCTTTGGGGTCCTGAGACCTCCTCCTCCAAGAAGGCTGCCAGTTGCCCCCAGGGCCCCAGGGAGGGGAGGGAGAGGGCAGTGAGGGCTCCTCAGCCAGGCATGGCATCAGCTCCCCATGCAGCTCAGGGTTGGGGGAGGCAGGGATTAGACCATCTTCTCCCCCCCACCCCCAGTCCATTCATTTATCTCTTCCATGAGGAAGAGACAGACGGACAGAAAAACAGACAGCAACCCCAGCAGGGTCCTGACAGCACAACCCACCCCTAACCTTAGCCAGCCCTCGATAGTGGCACACCAAGGCCCTGTACTCAGGAAGGTCTCTACCATGAATCCGGAACATCCGTGGGGCAGCCGCCCAGTGTCCCTTTTTGCTATGACGCCCCCAGCTAACCCTGTCCTCTCGCCCAGCTAAAGGTTCTCCTTCCCGTGCAGAGGGGAGGGCCAAGGAGCCTTCCTCCAGGGGGCAGGAAGCCCAGGCCTCCAGGATCCCTGCTGCATCTGGTCCCACTTGAACGCCCGGTGGAAATGGTCATATGGGACCCAGGACAGGCTGTGGGCTGGGGACATGGGGAGGATGGCCAGCTGGCACTGTTGGCCCCAGAGGCCCCCACTAGGGAATTTAAAGCGAGACCCGTCATCAAGGTGGTGTGTGTTCTGCTATGCAGGGACAGGTGCCAGGCAGGACAGGTGACAGAGCATGAGGAGGGCTCACTGAGGCCACTGGGGACTGGTCAGTGCGTCTTAGAGGACAGGAGGCTGGGAGAAGCTGCGGGTCCAGGAGTCATCAAGTCTTGCCCTGAAATGAGATGCGTACCCCACTCAGCCGGCACCCTGGGTCCCAGGTCCATGACTGGCAGCTGTGTGACCCCAGCTGAGCAGGGTCCTTTCCCAGGACTGTCCCCTCCCCTAGGGAACCAGGCTATTTCCCTGCTGGGCCTGTGAGGAGGCTGGAGCTGGGGATGACGAGCTGGCACGGGGGCTCGGTGAGCCCCAACATGTGGAGTGGGTGTGGGGGAGCAAACCCACTCATAGACTCCCACGGTGGTGGAAGGGCTGGGTGGGTGGCTGGGGCTTAAATCCGTGAGGGCCCCGGGAATGCACAGAGCTGGCAGTCTATACGACCTAACACTCAGCCAATGGAGGTCACCTCGGTTCAGGCTCAGCCCTTGCCTTGGGACAGTGGGCCATTCTCTTGGTGAGAAAATCTTCCAGAAAGTTCCTGGCACGAAGTAGGTAGTATAGGGCAAGCCACCAGGATCCAAAGAACGCTAAACTCATGTCCCCGCTTTGCCCCCGTGTGGCCTCCGCAGGTACGTAAGCGCTCAGGCCCTCAGTGTCTGCTCCAGGAACTGGGGTAAGCACGCCCGCCTCGGAGCACTGCCTGAGCTTGCGAGGAGAGCGCGTGCACAGTAGGAGAGTGTGTGCACAGTAGGAGAGCGCGCACAGTAGGAGCTCTGGTTCCTTTAGGTCATGCCAGAGCGGTTAGTCGCCCGACCTGCCCAGAGGGGCTCGGCATCCCAAACACACAGTCCTCAGAAGAGCACGGTCGGTCTCCCCAGGGCGGCCTTGCCCCGGGCCCACCCTGGTTCAGAGAGGCCTTTCCGATCGCCAGCTCGGGCTTGCCCAGTCGCTCCTGGAGACACTTGGAGGGCCGGAAAATCCCAACTACAGCTACATTTTCAAACCTTCTCACAATCCAAATGTCAACACCAATCGAAACAACGTGTTTATTTTCAGACCTCCTGCCAGACGGGATTAATTTCTACAGGCTCAAAGCCCATTCTGGAACTGTAATGTCTCAATTTTACAGATGAGAGGAGGGCGGAGGGGGGAGGGGGAGCCAAACCCATGTTTGCCTTCTTGATTTGGGAAGGACCCGGGGAAGGACAGTACCCAGTGCTGGAGTAGGTCTAGTGAGTGGCCTTGTCAACCAGAAGGCCCCTGCCCCCAGCAGCAGCGCCCGGGGTCCCCACGCCTCCCCTCACCCCACCCCGCCATCTGCAAACACATCTGGCTGCCACCTCATGGCGCTCCCTCTCCTCTCAAGGGCCACCCCTTTCTCAGCCTGAAGGGTCTAGAGGGGCAGCAGGTGGGTGGGGGCACTGAGCCAAGGCTGGGAGCACCAAAGCCGAGCGGGGGATGAAATTCCTTGGCGCCCCACAGCTCACGCGGGCCTAGGTGAGCCGGGACCTGGGCGTGCTGCTGTCACAGGAGAGGTGCTGAGGCCAGTCCCGGGCCCCACTAGTGGAGGGCCCAGCCCTGCCCTGACACCTGGGCCTGTGCTGGGCATGATGCAGGCACCGGTGCCTCTGGGAGCCTCACAGCAGCCAGCGACATGGGCATGGCCATGGTCCCTATTTGCTGGCCCGGGGTCACTGGCAGGCACGCGGCAGCTGGAGGCCAATCCGTGTGAAGAGCTCCTTCTTTTCAGCCTGTGGATACCAGCAGTAGGAGACTTGGGAAGGGGGTTCTCTCAGGGAAGTTCTTATTGGGGTGACCTGCAAGCTCTTCCTACTCAAACCTAACGAAGCTGCCAGTTCCCCCAGACGAGAGTGAGGGGCAGGACAGAGACTTGGTGTTGCCCAGGGTTCCCAGGCACGCTCCTCTCCACGCAGCTACCCAGCCCTGCCCGGCCAGGGAACAGTGTCGCCCTTCCCCCTCAGCTGAGAGACTGTCACGTCCTACACACGGAAGGACTGGGAGACTGCTGTGCTTCCCTTCCCCATGCAAGCCAGGGTTCCCAATCATCCTTCAGGGTGCGATCAAACAAGGTCTTCAGAACGTGCGCATACAACGTGCATTATGGAAAAACTATGCATGGATTTCAAAGTCTTTTGCACCAAAATAAACTCATAGGTTAGTTCTATTTTCCCATGAACCTTTTGAAGTTTCATCCTGATGCCACCTTCTCCGGGAAGCCTTCCCTGCTTTCCCTGTGCTTTTACTACTGGAGGGCACTTTATTGTACCTGGGGTTCTGTGAAGAGGTCAGGAGGTCGGGTGAACAGCTTGGCAAACAGAAAGTGCTCAGAAAACTCCATATTGATTAAATTAATTGAGGATGCAGATACATAGCACCTCATGGCTGTCCCTTTTACAGATGGAGAAACTAAGGCTCAGAAAGTGAACTGACCTCCCCAGGTCCCACAGCTGGCAAGCAGTGAGCCCCTGGGTCACAGCCCAGGTCTGTTTGACTCCATACTAGATTTGGGGGGGCAGGAAAAATTGTCTGTGGCCACTCAGGCCCCTCCCTCAGTCCCTCTGTTTCTCTGCATCTGCAGAAATCAAACCCAGGGTCCAGTAAGAGAAGCCGAGAAGCTGGAGAGCCAGGTCTGCCCTGCCTCCCCACTTCTCCAAGGCATGACCAAGGGGCTGCTGACCTTCCCAAAACCCTCAGGCCATGGCACTTAGGGTCTCAGGATGGACACATGTGGGTTCGCTTCTATGGGCCTCCCTTCATCCCCTTGTGGGGGGCAGGCCAGCCAAACAGGCCTCCCCCAGGAAGCGGAGGAGGGTCCAGGGACTCAGGGACAGCAGCAATAAACACCGGCAAAAGTCACGTCCTGACAAAATTGTGTGGGACCGCCTGGAAAATTCACCCTGGCTGGACCACAGTCCAGGGGGCCCAAGAGAAGTCGAGCCAAGTACAGACCCACGTCCAGTGTGGGCTACAGAGCGACAGGCCCAGGGAGCCCGCTGGAGATGGTTTGGGCAACGTCCGTGTCGTGAATCCAGGGCCTCCAGCGGGGCCTTGAGACCTCTCTGAACACACATGTGTGTGATAAGACCGGAGCCTGTCACTCTCCCGTTTATCCGTTTATTGAAATTCACTCTACTTTCATTCGATTGTAGGATGATAAGGGGGCACAGAAGGAGACAGATAGAAAAAGCAATCGCCCTGCAGTCCCGTCTTTTGGAGATAGTCACTGTTACTACTTTGATGACATGATTACAGATTATTTTCTATGCATAGTTTTCATTTGTTTTAAAACTGGGGTCACACTGTTTGTTTGTTTTTAATAATTATTTAATTGTATATATGATTATTGTTATTTTAATTTGCCATAGGGCATATGTGCTCACCGGAGAGAGAAAGCAAGCAACCTGCCAGGTCCGGGACTCAAACCGTAGTCTGCCATATGGGAGTCCAGTGCCTTAACCACGTCACCTGCCGGCCCCGGGATCATACTTTGAAGCTGCCAACTTACTCTTCTACTTTCCAATGTAAAGTTTCTGTGTGCGCCCAGCCACACTTATATAAACTCACACGATTTCTGGAAGACTATGCAAGGAATTGTTTTTGGGTTTTTTGGGGTTTTTTTATTTATTTTTATTTATTTATTTATTTATTTTTTTGAGAGGTTTTTGCTACAGGGCGCGTGCACTCGCCAGACAGACAGAGACAGCGAGACAGAAAGCGAGAAATCACCCCCCAGGGAGGATGGCCATGCCACAATCCCTTCTCCTCCATTCTCCTCTCAGGATCTTAGGCACGCACGCACATGCGCCTGGCGTGAGTTTAAGCCACCAGGTCCGGGACTCAAGCCGCGGTCGACTACATGGGAGTCCAGTGACATAGCCATTACGCTAACTGCTGGTTCCACTATGCAAGGAATTGTTAATTTGGTTGCTTCTGGAAAGGAAGACTACAGGGGCAGAGAGAAAGAAAGCGTTACTTCTAATTTCATATATTTTTATTTAATACACATTTCTGGAGTGTGTCTATGGTGCCAGACGCTACTCTTCTAAACATCGTACAAATATTAATTCACTCGATTTACTCTAAAAATGCTTAAGTAGAATTTCAGTTTCTTCTCCGATCTATGGACTACGGGTGTGATTAAAAGTGAGCCGAGGGCCCGCAGGTGGCGCAGAGGTTAAGGCGCTGGACCCCACATGGCTGACTACGTGGTTCGAGTCCTAGACCCAGCGGCTCGAGAACTATGCCAGGTTTATGTGCATGCGTGCCCCTGATCCCCAGAGGAGAATGGAGGAAAGGGGGTTGCTACATGGCCATCCCCCAGAGGGTGATTTCTCAATTTTTCTCTCTCTGGCAAGCACATGCCCTATAGCAATAATAATAATTAAATAATTAAGATGTTAAACTTGCACATCCCTCCATGTCGGGTAATGCCATTTTATATATCACTTTTACTGGCTGCCTGGGGTTTTTCGCTACAGGGTGTCCCAGGCCAGGCCTATGTAAAGGTCCAGACCAGGCTGGATAAGTAAGACCGGAGTTCTGAGAGCCCCTGAAAGGAGCAGAAGCAGAGAGACGCCACCCCCCGGCAGCCACGTCTACACATGTTTTACAAACAGAAGCACTTCTCTGTCCTTGACCCAAAACAGGTGGCAGACCCAAGTCAGACAGGCCACGCGGACTTGCTAAACCTCAAACCAAAAGGACCCCAATCCTTTTCTTTAAAAAAAAAAAAAAAAAAAGTCAATGGATTTGGACCAACAGT
>NW_006160074.1:323140-336530 GCF_000334495.1 Tupaia belangeri chinensis | reverse complement strand
TGTAATGGCTATGTCTCTGGACTCCCATGTAATCGACTGCAGTTTGAGTCCCGGACCCGATGGCTTAAACTCATGCCGGGGAGTGATTTCTCATTTTCTGTCTCTGTCTCTCTCTCTCTGTCTTTCTGACAAGTGCATGCGCCCTATAGCTAAAACATCTCCCTAAAAATAAAAAAAGCCAATGGAATCAGAGCTATTTCCCAAAAACTCCTGTGAATCTGCTCAAGTGGGACTAGACCTCTGTGTTCTTTTCTTTTTTTTTTTTTTTAGGTTTTGTTTTGTTTTGTTTTGCACAGGGCACGTGCGCTCACCAGAGAGAGACAGAGAGACAGAGAGACAGAGAGTGCGCTCGCCAGGCAGAGACTCCATCCCGTGGAGGCCGACCATGCTGCAATCCCTACTCCTCATCCCCTGGAAGTCGACCATGCTGCAATCCCTTCTCATCCCCTGGAGGCCAACCATGCTGAAATCCCTTCTCCTCCTCTTTCCTTTTCTCCTCTCAGGACTCTGGGCACATACACACATGCGCCTGCCATGATTTTTGAAGCCGCCGGGTCACACACCACAGTGTGTGACCGCAGTGCCTTAACTACCACACCGGTCACTGGTTCCCTCTGTATTCTTTTTGAAGTCTGTTTATTTCATTCTTCTATCATCAAGGAAGAGAGCGAGAGACAACCAGTCAGAGAGACACACCACCCACAGGGCTTGGCTGGTGGGACGAGCCTCGGCCTTGCCTCACTGAATCATGGCACCTGCGAGCCGGGCGGCTCAGAGAGGTCGCACCACCTGGCGAGGTCGGCCTAGCAGAGGGCCCCATCTGATCGCTGCAGGTCACCTAGACCCTGCCTGGAAAGCCCTGGCCGGCCTCAGGAGGCGCTGCATGTTAATCAGCTGGGTGATCCGGAGCATCGCAGAGGGAGGACTCGAGGTTCAGAAGTCGGAAGACCCGGGTTCTTGGTGACTGTGAACAGGTTACGAACTGCTCCGAGTGCCACTTCGTAGCTCGGGGCCTGCAGAGCCTAAGAAGAGGGTCTTCAGGAAGCTCTACCTCTGGAGGAGACTCTGGCCCTTGGAAGTCCCAGGTCACGTGAAGGCTGAGCCGCAGACCTACTGGGATAACCGCGGGCCTCAGATGAGAGCAGCCCAAATCCCTGGCCCACAGGCCTCTTCTGAGCCATTCAGCGGCCTGGGCTCAGAGCCTGGACGTGGCTGCCTTGACCTGGTCCTGAGGATCAGGCGGGATGAGCGCGGCCCCCAGCCACCCTCCCCTCAGAAGCCCGCCCACAGCCGCCCATGGCGGGCTCCAGGCTGTGCCAACCTACCAGCAGCATCAAGGCCCACTTTCCCACTGGGAGCTAAGGCCAACGTAATGGAAAAAGAGCGCGAGGCCAGGCCTGGGGGTGCGGCAGCCCCCACGCCCATGCACACACTCACACTCCCCGACACGTGCAGCAGGACGGCCTCCTATAGTTGAATCTCACGGCAGGCCACTGCCACGGGCTCGGCCCCAGCCTGCTGACCGCTGCCGCACCAGCTGTCCGCACCACCCCTCCTCCCGAAAGTCTGCGCTGGGGAGTGGGGGCAGGCCGGAACCCCACCCACCCCAGAGGAAGAGGTCCCGCCCTCCAAAAGGGAACAGAGGCTCCCAGGGAGGAGAGTTGCACAGGACAGACCTGGCACCCCGGCACCAGGCCCGCCCAGCAGCTCCTGAACCTTAGTTTCTCAGGAACATCCCAAGTAGCACACCAAGACCGGCATCTTCTAGAAGAGTGTTTATTTTTACCAGGTGTCGCTAATATCATGGGTTGGCGTGGGGAGGGGCAAACCAGCCATAATCCAGACCCAGCTGTCAGCTTGGAGGGACAAAAGCAGGAACACAAAATCAACCAGCACCGCAGCCCCTGCACCCGCCTCTCCTCATTCCTCGGGACCAGCCCCGCGGTGTCGCCCACCGACACTCACATGTCCGAACTTGAATTAACTAACCCGAGTCAGGTTTGTCTCCCAAGCATGGCCGGGAGAGAGGGGCCAGGGCGCCGAAATTGTTGATACTCCAAGAAAACTTTTTTTTCCATTCCATTTTTTTTTTTAAGAGGTTCTTTTGCTATAGGGCGCGTGCGCTCACCAGACAGACAGAGAAAGAGAGACAGAACGCGAGAAATCACCCCCCAGGGGGGGATGGCTACGCCCGCAGTCCCTTCTCCTCCATTCTCCTCTCAGGATCTTGGGCATGCACACATACACGCCAGGAATGAATTTAAGCCACTGGGTCCGGGACTCGAACCGCAGTCGACTACATGGGAGTCCAGTGGCATAGCCATTATGCTAACTGCTGGTCCCCTGTAAGAAAACTTTTTTACCTTCACGCACGTAACCGTCCTCAGGAAAGACTGATCACTGGCAATGCCCAATGAAAACCCTCTTTCAACACCCAAGAGACTCCACGTTCTCTCATCAACCAACAAGATGCAGGCCCTCCACAGAAGGTTCTGGAACTCCGAATGCTCCCACAGAGCCCCAACTGGCAAAGGAGTCCCAGGGAAGTTCAGTCCATACTCCCTGCAGGCTCCTGCAGTAACAGCACCAGACCCCCACCCCCACCATCCAGCTCGGCCTGCAAATACTTCACATTCTTCCAAATTAAAATGGCCAGTCCCCATTTCAACCAAAATGCAATTTAAGACTGAAATCTCCCCAGTCAATAGAAGGCACCCACCCTGCCCCAGGCCTCTCGGAAGCTGAGGCTGAATTCTCTGCTAAACTCAGGGTGGCTTCTCTCGCACCAGCTTATTTGCCGGGGTGATTGTGGCAGCCCCTAAATACCTAATAATAATTATCCAGAAAAATTAACGCTACCTGGACGCCTCTTACCAACCTGTCATTTCGGGTTGCTGATTTCTAGGCAAGGCAAACACAAAGCGTGTCCCCGTGGCCTTGCCGTTAATCTTCACAGCAGATAAGAGTTCGCTTACTGCACAGGAATGGAAAAAAGCATTTAAATATGGAGCCGGGGCTGGGGTCTGCTCTAAAATGCATACGCAATTCATAATGATGCATTTGATTAATGGTAAATGAGCATGCAATTCTGAGGGCCGACCCATGTGACGGCCACATTAACACCAGATGAAACTGTCATGTGGCGTGATGTGACCAAAAAACCAGAGTGACTGTGGTTGTGAAACTTGGGCTGCGTGGGAGATGGAGACCAAATTTTCTACGAGTTCTCTTTTTTCTTTGGAAGGGGGGGAAGCAGAAGATAATTCACAAATCGGCATCAAGAGAAAGACGGATCCGACTTTGATTCAGAAGCTGCCTTTTCAAGAGAAAAGTGAGATTTTAATGCTGAAAGTTGCTTTTTTTTCCCCTCTCCTGTCAACACAGCTCAGCTCATACGTCCAAAGGGGAAATACTGGGAAAATGGTATCTGGGGTTCCCCGATACGCTCAGCTATAACGGATGGTCAGGGAAACCCCTAAGGACAGATGACCTCAGAGTGTAGACTAGTGTCACCGGAGGTTGGGATGGGAATGGGGCAGAGAGAAGCGGGAAATGTGGGTGAACAAAGACCCAGTTAGATAAGAGGGGCCCTTTCTAGAATCCGGAGCATAGTGGGGTGACCATGGTTAACAATACTTTATTGTATATTTCAAAAGATCTAGAAGAGGGATTTTGCATGTTCCCCACAGGAGGTGATATTGACCGTTGCCCTAATAGATATGCTAATTACCCACTTCCTGTGTCCAAAAATGACAGTACCCCACCAAAATCGTAATCATCAGGTATCAACTAAAATTGAAAAACCTGGCACAGAGCTCCTAAAACCACTTGGGCATTTAAGACAGTGCTGAAAACTAGAGCCGGGAGGACAGCAGAGCACCGGGCAGCTAGCTGGCCTGCGGCCGGCGGCCCCGCACCCCAGCCAGGGGTCGGTGTTTCAAAGCCGGCGCTGTGCTGGCGGCGGGACAACTCCCACTTCAGCCGCGTCAAGTCTTATTGAAAACATTATCTTTTCCATCAATAATACCTCCAAGTTCTTTATTAGCAAACTCCCTGGCAAAAGCTGACATATTTACAGCACGCAGTAAACTTTACGTATCTGCGACAATATGAAAGGAGAGGAGGAGAAAGCCCCCACTCAGTGACCAGACAAATCACTCCGTCTTACCGTGATCAAGTGGGAGGCTAATTGCCCGGAAAAGAAGGGCTCCTGGCGACTCGCAGCCCATCCACCGGCCAGAAGGAGTATTAGCAAAGATGAAAAAAGTGTGTTTGGGGATTGGAAACATAAGAATACATCATTTAAAAAAAAAAAAAAAAAGGGGGAAAGAAAAGAAAACCCAACTGATATCACCATCCAGGCTGGGGAAGAAACCTGATCTTGAGATGGAATGGTTAACATTTGGGGTTGTTTGGAGAGAATTGCTCCAAGCTGTTTTTGTTCGAAATGTATAGGTTTAAGGTAAGAAGCTCTGAGAGGGCTGTCCATGTCACAGCCACTCTGGACACCAGTCCCCAGTCCTTTTCAGCCAGCAAAGGTAGGGACGACTTTTTATTCCCTTTCTCTGTCTGGATAACTTGGTGGATTTTCTCTTGGAAGCGTGCTAGAAAAATATTGACTTGTCTTGTTCTGATTATCACTCTGCCAATGTTTTTGCCTTTCGGATTGCGTCTTTCTCGAAGCTTTTTGCTCCCCCTTCCCCTCCGGCCTTTAGGCCAGTGAAGTATTGACCCAGGGCTTCAACTCTCTATCCCAGCCCATTATTCCTGGGAGAAAAAACACCAACTTCCTGGGATCGCTCCTGTTTTCTTCTTCAAGGAAAGGACAATTTCATATATAAGATATATATATGTACAGTACAAACCTTGACATAGATATAGATACCTCCATATATACATGTATGTGTGTGTGTATGTATGTATAGGGAGACAGATATATAGATACATATAAAAGAAATTTCAAGGTTTCCAATGGAGAGCCCTTAAGAAGCAAGTGCCCAAGTCTCTAAAATTTCCAGCCATAAACAGCACATCTTATTTTGATGAAAATGGAAAGAAATGCCTATTTATTTAGGGAGAATCACACCGAGGGTCTTACGGGACGTACTTCACCTTTCGTTGTTCTCTGGCAGAAGCGAAGAGGGACTTGGCTATCCATTCGAAGCTTCTGTTTTCCATCCATTTTGTTAAACGAGTTTCTCTTCCACTTAAACTCTACATTGAACCATTTTCCTCAAAAAAAAAAAAAAAAAAGAAAGAAAAAGAAAAGAAAAGAAAGAAAAAAGGGGGAAAAAAAAGAAGAGACTATTTCCAACTCTAAAAAGCATAAATATTTCTTTAGAAGAAAATGTCAAAGATATCTTAGGGAGGAAATGAAAATAATTGTGTTACAGGAGGAGCGTTTTAGCGAGGTTTTTGGACTCTGCATGTGAACGAAGAATTAATAACCAGTTTTCCCGGGGCTGTTCGTTTGTGGGGCTCTGAGCCTCCAGCCAGCATTTTTAACCCCCTTTTTGAAATATCTGCATTCTTTTCCAACTTCACAAATGGGTTGTCACATGCATTCATCGTTTACCAGAGAAAGAGAAAGAGCAAGAGAGAGAGGTCTATTTAACCCAGAAAATTGATCTTCCGGTGAAAACTGTTGGTGAAGAAATCTGTATTAGGAGCTCTGTTTTTAAAGGCAGGGGTTGGGGCAGATTAAAACGCAATTGGTGACAATAAAATGTCATCAGATTCTTAAGCCTTTGCCTTACAGAACACCATCAAAGTCACAGCATATGTTAACATGCCTTTTCTATATCTTCCGTATGCAGCACCAATTTCATTTTTATCAACAATGACAGTCCCAATCTCCAAATATTTGTGTCAGGAGCAGGAAAGGGATACGCACCCAAAAATACCCTCCAAATCATATACTGATGTCAACACCACTCTTTAGAGCCGTTATGTTTTTGTGGGTTTTCTTTCATAAAAAACATCTCTCCCCGGCTCTTCGTCCACACCGTGTGTGCCTCTCATTGTTTCTGCCTTGCAGTAATGGGGACCACAGTTTTTGGCTGCTCACTCAGCAATGTCATTTCATTTGTCCTTTCAACCTCGGGGAAGCTGTGCTTGCTTTCTCGGTTGATCTGTGCTGGAAATGAATTCCACAACTTGCAGTCTCCGGCATCCCTCATCCCATAACAATGCAAGATGTGGAACATGGCCTTAAGATTGAAAATCGCATTTTGAAAATCCAAGCGTTTCTCTTTCTAGGCTTTTTGCTAAGCAGCTTATTGGACAAATCCAGGTATTGCTTCACTCTCGCTGGGGGTAAAATAAAATAAAATAAAAAGAGCATGATGTACTATTCATTCGATTTCACTAGATAAACCTCTGCAAAGTTCATCGTTTCTCCCCTCTACTCACCCACTGCCTGTTTCAGATTTTAATGCGATGAGGTGTTTTTCCAGGATCTCGAATATTTATATTTCAGAACTTAAATATCTTTATTTAAACCATACAGTTGCAATCTCCAAAACCCCGGATCTTTCAGCTTTGGGCGACTGAAATCTGGCCTATCGGAAGGTTTGCCCCTCTGCAGAAATCTCTTGTTATCCGAAGTAGAAAAACAAAGTAAAAGCAGATTACAAACGGGCAGTGCTGGCTGCTAGCGCAGCACAAACACGGCCGCCGACCCCCGTCATGCCCTGCCCTGGGGACAACCACTTTTCTTAATAATAAATAGGGAAAATGTAAAATGTTTTCTTTAAATTAAAAATCGAAACGAATTGTTTTAATGAATATCTCTGGTTATGAGGGGACAGCATGCCTTCATGTATACACTTTCCGAAGAAAAATTTCCTGTGCGGTTTTTCCTGTGAGATGAAAAGGAACTAATTAACTTTTCTATAAGGTAAACAAGACTTTAACTTGAATCCCCCCATGAAGGACGTGGGAAGTGAGTTTTTGTGTGAGTGAAAGCAGGCGGGAGGGAGGCAGAGGAGGCAGGAGGAGGAGGGGGCCGGGTTGGATTTTTATACCCGAAATCGGGCTGGTGCTCAGAAGGTATTGCGAACTCCGTACGGAGAGCCAGCCTTCTCTTTTCCTCCCCCATTACCAAAGTGATCTTTAAATCAAAGGCTGAGATGTTGCCAAGTTCAAATCCCTGGCGAGATTAATAGGGCATTGTTCTGCTCATAGAAAATGTGTTCTTCTTAGAGCCCCTTTAAGAAGGACTGGGTGTGCGAAGGAGCATGCAGGACAGAGTGTGGGAAAGAGAAAAATCTGGAAAACCAGTCCATGGTCTGAGTGGGAGGGTGGAGGGGGAGAGGACCTTCAAGAGGACAGACACCCGCTGCCCCACCCCCAGCCAGAAGTAATGGGGTCAGGGAACCAGGTCCCCAGCCGGAGCCCCGCTTCCCCAGGACTTGGCTCCTTTTCTCAGGTTTCTGGGACAAACGAACAGGAGGAGGAAGCGGCTCTGAGGGGGCCATGAGGGTCTTCTTTGGGGTCGTGCCCTCTCTGGGGTGCTGCCCCTGGGCCGAGAGGGCTGTGTGTAGGGAGCCTGAGGAGCTCGCCTGCCCCTCCCAGAAGGAGCAGCTGCAACCCAGGCTGGTCCCCTCCCAGGACAGAGAGTCCTTGGCCTGTTTCGGGAGCTGCCTGGAGCCAGGGGCCCCCTGGCTGGGCCTGTCTTTGCCCTTGCCAGGGTGGAGACAAGCACGGCCCATAGGACAGAGACAGGAGGAGGCCGCCTGTGCAGAAAGAGAACACCCGGCTCCAGGGCGCGGGGCGAGGCGGGACCGTGTCTCTACCTTCAGAGCCTGCCCTGGCCACCCTCTCCCGGGACCCCAAAGCGAGGCGTAGGGACCACACACCCTCCACATCTTCACATAGACTGCTCATAAGCACCTCCACCACCTCGCAAGGCCGCTGCCCTAAGATGGTAACCACGGTTACGACGGCCAGCGTCCATTTGGTGCTCCCGGGCCTGCGCCAAGTGCCTGACCTGCTTTATCCAGAGCTTAACGGTTAATATCCGATAGACACGTCGCTACTCTGACTCAACAGAGGAGGAAATCGGGGCAGAGAGTAGAAGTCGCGTGCCCAGGGCATCCGGCTGCTCACACGCAGGTCACTACGCTGCTAGAACCAGCTCTCTGCCTAGATTCCTGGCCAGTAAACGAATTGGCTGGATAGGGGTAATGTCCACTGGGACTGGCCGGGGTAGGGGTCGACGTCTACTGGGACTGGCCGGAGTCGGGGGCAATGTTCACTGGGACTGGCCGGGGTGGGGGTCGACGTCTACTGGGACTGACCGGGGTGGGGGGCAACGTTGACTTTCCTGGACAGCTTCACCCCACCCCAGGATTAAGGGTTCAGCCCCCCTGCACCCCTCTGGGTCAGTCCTGAGGGTGTGCGCTGTAGCATCAGTGATGAAGGGCCCACCCTAAGCCCGTTTACCCATCTGCCCATCATCTAAGTTGCAGATGAGTCCTTTCATTGCAACTGGCAGAACTAGAAGCCACCTCCACAAGCAGCACTCTCACTCCCAGGGAGCGCTCTCGCTCTCTCATTGTTTTTTAGAGAGAAATTTTTGCTATAGGGCGCATGCGCTCGCCAGGGAGACAGAGAGACATAGAGTGAGAAATCAACCCCCATGGGGGATGGCCACGTCGCAATCCCTTCTCCTCCATTCTCCTCTCCGGATCTTGGGCACACACGCACACGCGCCCAGCGTGAGTTTAAGTCACCAGGCCCAGGACTCGAAGGGCAGCTGGCCATGTGGAAGCCCAGCAGCGATCACTACACTACCCGTTAATCCCCCGGGGAGCTCTCTAAGAGGACAAGGGACGATGGCCTGCCGGGGGATGCAGGGGATACATGGCCCAAAGCCCGCGTTGTCTCTAATATGCCAGGGGGTCTGCAAAAAGTTCATAAAAAATACATACGATAAAAGAAACTGTCCATGGGTTTCTAAAACACTCGACATCAGAATAAGCTCCTATTGGCCTCCATTTTCCATGAACTGTTTGAAGTCCCCTCATAGCCGGAAGAGGCCGGAAGCAACTCCAGCCGTCCTAGATGAAGTGGCAGAGAAAACAAACCAACAAACAAAACTCCGAATGCCCCAAAATATGTTCTTTTTGCTTTGGAAAATAACTAAATCCTCACAGGGAAAAAAACAAGGAGGGATGGGGCGGGCAGTAACAACTGCTCTAGACCCAGCAGGAGACCAGCTGCGATGTTCCCTAGGAACATAGGAGTAGGAGTAGGAGTAGGAGTCAGCCCCAGGTACCTCTCGGCTGTGTGACCTCCAGCAAGTCGCCTTGGCGCTCTGAGCCTCCTTCTCTGTTAGTGGAGGTGCTATTAGCTATCTATAATGGGGTGTAGATGGCTCCCACCTTCAGGTGTGAGCCTCAGTATGTCCAGACCCGTGGAGGAGATGGGGCTTCTGGGGCAGAGGAGGCCTCCCTCCCGGACGGACCTAGTGGTCAGTCTTCATAGACATTTAAAAAAAAAAGACTGTTCTCATCTTTCTCCACCCCCAGCCTGTAACTGGCCTCCCTACATGAAGTCGATGTTTGTGTTTAAGTTGTCCTCCTATTAAAAATCTTTGCTTATTAGAGGGGATGTCCTGACTGGAGTCTTTTTGACACGGCCAAATTCCTCTTCTTTTTTTTTTAAATTTGCTACAGGGCACAGTGGGGTGGGCTGAGCGGAGGGGAAGCAATCTTTCTCCTCCATTCTCCTCTTGGGTACATACGCACACAGCCTGTTTCTCAAACCACTGGGCCGAGACCCAAATTGCGCAGTCAGCCATGTCAGATCGAACCACCCCAACCACCTTGCCCCCAAGTTGGGCTCAAATTCCTCATTTTTCCATTTTCTTGTCTTTTTATTTTTCTTTTAAGAATTATTTATTTAATTTAACTTATTATTATTATTATTATTATTATTTAATTTACTATAGGGCATAGGTGCTCACCAGAGCGATGGACAGAGGGAGAGACAGAAAGCACGCTGCCGGGGTCTGAGGCCTGAATCGCGGTCAGCCCTGTGGGAGTCCCGCGCCTTAACCACCAGGCTACCTGCTGGCCCCGCTCACTTGTCTTACAGTGAGGCCGCGGGCGTTGTGAGGGTTAGGGTGAAAACGCTGCCCCCCAGTGCCCTTGCAGTTCCGAATACCCAGAGCTCTGTACTCGGCCCTAGGTCAGCTGGTCTCTCCACAAACACGTGTTGAGCAGCTACTGTGTCCCAGGTGCAGAGCTAAACATGACATTCAGGTGTGAGCCCCAGGGACAAGGGTCTGACCCAGAGGCCTGGATCTGGTGGGTGGGCTAGACAAGACCTGGGAAGATGCCTGCGGGTGCCTGGGTGCCGGGAGCGACTTCGTTTCCTCTGCAGTGCTCCGAGTAGGGTGCGAGCACACAATCCCACCCATGCCCAGCCGTCCCCAGACATGTCCCTTCCCCTCTTTAGCCTCTGTGCTGGGCTCTGGAGAGAGCATCCGCTAAGACCCAACAGTCCCTCTGGGGCCTCTCAGGGAAGTCGGGGAACCCCTGCATCACTGTGGGGGTGGCAGGCTCCACCTTCCCTGGCCTGGTGGACATAGGGGCCATCACGGAGGCAGGGCTTCTGGCGCAGGACGGACCTCCCTCCTGGCACTGGGGGAGGTGCCGAGCACTAGCGGGAACACACGTGGGAGGACTCTCGGGGCTGCTCTTTCCCAAAGCCCTTCCATGTGACATTCGCGAGACAAAGACAGTGACGGGGGCCACCGACCTGAAGGAGCTGGTAGCCCTGAGCCTCACCCTGTTCACGTTAGAGGGGACCCAAGGCCTCCCACAGTACAGCAAGGCCTGCCCAGCGCAGCCTCCACCGTCTCCACGCTCACTGGGCTGCTGGTGTCTGTGCCCCGCTCTGGCCTGTGTTCCAGCCAGGGAAGCGGGAGTACAGGCTGCGTTCCAACGGCAACGCTCACACTTCCTGCCTCTAGAGTTCGGTTCGCTTCTGCTCTAACCAGCTACGTGTATGTATTATTTACCTACAGACATCGTCTGCCTGCATGCACACGCACACGCACATGCACACGCACACACATGCTGGGCGAACGTCTGTGGCACAGTGTTGAGATATGTGTGTCTGGGGACCAGCAGTTGGCTTAATGGCTATGTCGCTGGACTCCCATGTAGTTGACTGTGGTTCGAGTCCCAGATCCGGTGGCTTAAACTCATGCTGGGCACGTGTGCATGCATGCCCAAGATCCTGAGAGGAGAATGGAGGAGAAGAGATTGTAGCGTGGCCATCCCCCCTGGGGGGTGATTTCTCACTTTCTGTCTCTCTGTCTCTGTCTTTCTGGCGAGCATGAGCACTCTGTAGCAGAAACCTCTCCAAAAAAAAAAGAAGATATGTGAGTCTGCATCTGTTGTGAACACATGGGCGGCCAGTGTGCACAGAGATAGACACATCTGGTCTCATGTGCAAGGTTTGAGATCGGTTTATGTGAGTGCATGTACATAAGCAACTGTGCTTCCAGTTGGCACCGGGAGCCAGCTGGCGTCTGGGATAAACTAACCGTCCCTTCAGCTGGTACAAGCACGTGATTGGTGCGCAGAGTCGAAAGCAGGACAGCATTTTCTGCTCTGTCTTCTCCAAGATGTTGGATACACTACTTGTGTTCCTTTTTTAAAAATTATTATTATTATAGAGAGATTTTTTTCCTATAGAGTATGTGCACTTGCCAGGAAAACAAAAAGGGAGAAATCATCCCCTGTGGGGGGATGGCCACACCGCAATCCCTTCTCCTCCATTCTCCTCTCGGGAATTTGGGCACACACGTATATGCGCCCTGTGTGAGTTTCAAACCTCCAGGTCCAGGACTTGAACTGCGTTTGGCCACGTGGCAGTCTAGCGACATAGCCATTACTCCATCAACTGGTCCTTTTAATAAAGACGACATGAGGGACCAGCCAATGGCATGATTGTTACGTCTCTGGACTCCCACATAGTCGGCCGAATTTTTAGTTCTGGACCCAGCGGCTTAAAACTCAGGTGCATGTGCATGCGTGTCTAAAATCCCAAGAGGAGAATGAAAGAGAAAGGATTGCGGGGTGGTCATCCCCCCTGAGGGTGATTTCTCACTTTCTGTCTCCCTGTCTCTC
The DNA here is from genome assembly GCF_000334495.1 of Tupaia belangeri chinensis. Classification (NCBI taxonomy): domain Eukaryota; kingdom Metazoa; phylum Chordata; class Mammalia; order Scandentia; family Tupaiidae; genus Tupaia; species Tupaia belangeri. The sequence goes on along the minus strand of NW_006160074.1, from coordinate 324,384 downwards.
TCTCTCTGGCAAATGTATGCTCCCTATAGCAAAAATCTCTCTAAATAAATAAGTAAGACATGAAAATGATCAACTTCTCACCTAATCGTTACCTTCAGAGTTTCAAAAACTGGAACACGGGGCTGTGAGTCCCTCCATAAGCAGCAGGCGAGCCTCACTCCGAGGAACTATTCCATCCAGCCTCCCCGGGTCAGGCCCCACTGCCACCTGCTGAATACCTCCTTCTATATCCTGCCATGTCCCCTTCACCACAGCCTCTGGGCCAGGGACAGCCACCCTCAGTGAGAGTCAAGTGAGCCGCGGTTCAGAGAGGCCAGTGACCTGCCCGAGGTAACCCAGCCTAAGAGACGGCGTCCTTACTAGTTGTCCAGGACTACAATAACCGAGCCCCACAAACCGGGTGACTTGAAACGATACAAACCCTCTCCCAGCTCAGGAGGCCTGTAGCGAAATGTCAGCAGTCTGTCTCCAAAGCCTCTCAGGAAAGAATCCCTCTGCCTCTTCCCACTTCCCGTGGCTGCTGGAGGTCCTTGGTGCCCTAACGTGTAGCTGCGTCAGTCACCCGGCACCTCTGTCTTCACGGCGTGCTGACCCAAGGGCAGGCTCCCCGGGCTCCGGGGCAGAGCGGGCCCAGAGTGCCTGTGTCTCAGCCTCTCCTGCCTTACAAAGATGCTGCCATTCTAATCCAGTGTGACCGCACCATCATGATTACACCTGCAACCACCCTATTTCTAAATAAGCTCACGTCCACAATTCCCAGGTAGCCAGGAATTTGAAGGGGCAGACGCTATTCAACCCAGTCCCACTGGGATTCGAACTGGGTCTGTAGGACCCCCCAGTATCCTGCTCTCTCTAGCATAACTTGGGCCCGGTTAGCCCCTCGGAAGGTGGGGGATAACAGTGGCGCCTTCGACCTCTCCCGCCCACCGTGGCAGGCAACCCTTCCCTTGGGATTGTTCTCAGGGGACGTTTGATGTGCCAGAGCTCCTTGGTGGCAGCTGAGTGTCTTCCAAGACTTCCTCTGCCACGTCCAGCCTCGGTCTGCTCCCCCGTAGGACCCGCAAAGCCAGTGCCCTCTCCACCCACCCTTCCTCTTCTCCCTGCTGTCCCACGCACTGGCTCCCCTCTCCCCAGGACACACTCAGGAAGCTGCAGTGGGCGCCCCAGTAGCTTCAGGAGTTGGGGGAAGAGCTGGAGCCACAGGCAGGGGGGGAGACACCCCCAGGGAGCCGGCCCCTCTAGAG
>NW_006160074.1:311826-321959 GCF_000334495.1 Tupaia belangeri chinensis | reverse complement strand
CCCTTCCCCTTCTCCCTGCTGTCCCACGCACTGGCTCCCCTCTCCCCAGGACACACTCAGGAAGCTGCAGTGGGCGCCCCAGTAGCTTCAGGAGTTGGGGGAAGAGCTGGAGCCACAGGCAGGGGGGCAGACACCCCAAGGGACCTGGCTCATCTAGAACAGCTCACAGTTCTAGCCACTCCCGCCACTTTAGGAAAGCAGAAGAGTGAAACCCAGGGCGGCCTCATGCCCTGGGTAACCCACGGACGGTGCTCCTGGGGCTTCCCGTAGGCGTCAGCAGACAGCCAGCCAAAGGCACTGGGGGCACCTGTTCCACTCCTGTCGCTCTTGTTAGCTGTGGCCTGGTCACTGGTTATGGTACCACCAGCCTAGCCATGAAGGGGTGGCTCCGAAGGCTGACTCACTTGTGGCCCGGTGCTCGCAGACTAGGTCACCATCCTCCTCTCCCAGCTTCGGTTTCCTCACCTGGGAAGTGGGCGTCACAGGAACAGCTAGCTCGCCCGGCAGAAAAGAGCACCTGGCACGGCTGCAGGTCCCTGGTAACACCCGCTGAGGGCCACGCTCCTCTCTGTCACCTCTGGCACTGTCCCGCCATGTGGCCTGTCTGAACTAACCTGGAGCCTGACTGGGGAGCAGACAGTCCGGTCACGGTTACTGTGGTTTTTGTACATGCAGTTGTTTTCTGCAGAATTTGTTCATGGGGTTCTGATACCACGCGTCCGCAGACTGTGGGCACCGCGGTACCCGGCCCCGGGCCCGCGTGGCTCTGACTGGTGCCCGGCCCAGGCCCGCGTGGCTCTGACTGTCGGCTGACCCAGGCACCCCACTCTCCCTCTGCGCGCTCCCCACCCTCCCCGCCGTCCTCACAGGAGAAGCAGCAGCGCACTGCCTGTGCACGGCAGCCTGGCGCCTCAGCAGGCGTGTCACTCGCCTTGACCGCCATCTCGCCTGTGAAATGGGGAGCTGAGTCCTGACCGCGGGGTGTTAGATGGACTTAAAGATAGCGCAGGACGGTGGGCTCAGTGGCACAGCAGACCGGCATCGGAACGCCCTGGGTTGGTGTCCCAGAACCTTCCTGAGCACTCCGGCCAGAGACAGGGCATGGCTTTCTCTGTCTCTGTCTCTCTCTCCCGCAGAGGAGATAAATAGACACATAAGAGACAGCAAGCGTGTGTGTGCTTGGCATGGAGTGAGCACGGCAAACGGCCATGGGTAACACTGCAGGGTCATTTCGCCTTCCGAGGGGAGAGTGTGTCAGCGTGGGAACCTCAGGTTTCCGGGTGGGGGGGCTCGGGGATGGGGACCGCTGGCTCTGGAAGTTCAGAGGTGGCTGCCACCCACTCCCAGGGCCCCCCGAAGCCCCTTTGCCTCACGGTCCGGTGACGGGCTTGTGCAGAGCATCAACAGGGAAGTGTCAGGCAGGCCAGGCACTGCCCAGCAGCCCGAGCCCGGCCAAGCCAAGCCGGGGCTTGTCCCCCAGGCCCTGAATGAAAGCGGGGAGGATGAACGCAGGCCGCTAAGGGTGACGCTTTTCATCCTGGCTGAGGCTCTGGCTCCAGAGGCCAGACTGGGGGAGAGGAGGGGAAGGGGCGGGCCAGGGGGAAGGGGTGGGAGGGAGGGCGGAGAGGGCCGCCCCAGGAGAAGTGTGATCAGACACAGGAGGAATAGCACAGAGAAGACAGGATGGCCAGCACGTGGTCACCTTACCCTCCCCTGCAAGGCGGTGGTGACAGGACCTGCCCGCTTCAGGCCCGGGGAGCACGTCTCGTACCTGACCTTGACATGGCGGGTTTCAGAAAGGTCCGTGTCCACCAGCGTGGCCAGAAACACGAAGTGTCACAAGTATCCCGTGGCATCCACTAGGGGATGACTTACATTTGCAAAGAGTAAGGCAAGTGACAAATGATTTCACCATAGGAGGACGGTCTGCATCCATGGAGGCACAGGCCTTGGGCCAGACCCTGGCTCGCCGTGGCCTAGCCCGTGCTCCTGGCCTGCAAATGGCGACAGTGATGCTACGGCCAAGGACCTCTCGTGGGTGAGGACGCCCACCATGGTGCCTGGCTCGCAGAGGATGAGATGCAGGAGGGCCCTTTTTCCCAGGTTTTTGCTACAGGACATGTGCGTTCACTAGAGAGAAAGCCAGAGAGACGGAAAGTGAGAAGTCACCCCCGGGGGATGGCCACACCAGTCCCTTCTCTAGTCCCTTCTTGAAATTTTGGGCATGCATGCACACACACCTGGTGCCTGGCGTGATTTTAAGCCATTGCATCTGGGATTCAAACCATGGTCAGCCATGTGGGAATCCAACACCTTAACCTCTCTGCCACATGCTTCTGCCCCCTGCCCCAGGGCACCTTCTAAAGTTGACACCAAAAGGAACAGTGAGTGGCCGGCACAGCCTTCGGTCTCTCCCAGGCCCTGGAAAATTTATATGGGTGGCCAGACAGGCTTCTGGGCTGGACACTGGCTCCCCACCCGGCCTCCTAACAGAGCCAGATTGACTGTCCTATTCTGGAAGATGAAATACAGTCAGTGGAAGTGGAGAGGGGTTTAGAGACCGTCCTATACGGAGCAGGGGCCCACTGTCCTGAGCGTGACCCAGAACCCCGGGAGCCCAGGACAGGTCCTAATGCCGGCGGTTGCAGTATGACACTCAGCCCCCGTGCCAGCAGCGTGGCGCTCACAGGGCATGTCCCCACCAGCCCACGTGGTGCTCCCAGCTCCTGCAGGGCTCAGCGTCTCTGGAGGAAGCTGAGCTCAGAGGGACCACGCGGCTCGCCCAAGGTAACAGAGCAGTGCATGTGAACGGCGTCTGGGGAGAAGCCCGTCCCTCACTCCAGGAGCAGGGATTTCTCCTGTGCCCAGTGCCTCAGCTGCTGAGCCCGAGCGGGGTGCTGCTTTCACCCAGAGGGCCTAAGTTCTGGGGCTCTGTGGGGCAGTGGGGAGGAAAGTCAGGGGCAGCCATGCCGGACAGCCTTCCCACCTCTGGGGCGCCCACGCTCACCCTCCAGCCGGGCTCCGTCCCTCTCTGCTCTCTGCCCTCTCTCACCAGATGGCCCCAGGAGACTGCGCATCCCATTCCCAACACAGGTGAGGGTCCCCCAAAGGTCAGCGCTGGGGGCTTTTCCTCAGCCAGAGCTTCCAAATTCCCGGGATCGTCCACCCATTCCTGAGAGACAGGCTTGCTCACAGCTTGGGGCGGCGCTGTTGGTACCTGCACACACGCACACACACACATGTACGCACACTCTGTTGATACCCTAACATACATACTGCTGGTACCCTACACACACACACACACACACACATGAACACACACTGCTGGTACCCTGCACACACATGTACACATACACACACTCTGTTGGTACCCTGCAACCACACACACAGACACTGCTGGTATTACCCTGCACGCACACACACACACACACACACACACACACACAACTGCTGGTACCCTGCACACACACACATGAACACACACTGCTGGTACCCTGCACACACACACACACACTCTGCTGGTACCCTGCACACACACACACACACTCTGCTGGTACCCTGCACACACACACACACACTCTGCTGGTACCCTGCACACACACACACACACTCTGCTGGTACCCTGCACACACACACACACACTCTGCTGGTACCCTGCACACACACACACACACTCTGCTGGTACCCTGCACACACACACACACACTCTGCTGGTACCCTGCACACACACACACACACTCTGCTGGTACCCTGCACACACACACACACACTCTGCTGGTACCCTGCACACACACACACACACTCTGCTGGTACCCTGCACACACACACACACACTCTGCTGGTACCCTGCACACACACACACACACTCTGCTGGTACCCTGCACACACACACACACTGCTGGTACCCTGCACACACACACACTCACACACCCACTGCTGGTACCCTGCACACACACACACACACACTCTGCTGGTACCCTGCACATACACACACTCACACACACTGCTAGTACCCTACACACACACACACTCACACACACACTGCTGGTACCCTGCACACATGCACACACACACACATACTGCATACACTGTTAGTATCCTGCACACATGTGTACACACATGCCTTCATTTAAAGCAACCTCCTGTGTGCACATGAGCACACACACATGCAGACACATGCGCACATGCAGAGAGCACCCATGGGCACAAGTAAACCCCCAACAGCCGAGTCGGTACATCACCTCCGCAGACAGAGCCGCAGTCCGCGAAGCGACAGCCCAGCACCTAGAAGCGCCCGGAAATTCCATTACAGTGTTTGCTGCAGAGAAAGGGGAGGCCGGCTCATAGCACACACCGGGAGAGCCCTTAGAGACGCCCTCAGCCCTGCCAGGGACAGCAGCGTTGGCCGACTCCCTCCTCCCCAACTCCCTCAGTGCCTCACTCCTCCACCCAGCCACATCTGCCTCCCAGAGGCCCTGCAGCGTCCCCCGTAAATGCAGCCCGTTCCCTTCAGTCCTCGCCCTCCAGCCACGACTGCCCTGATCCACAGTGGCTGCGTGGAGGTGCAGCAAGAGAGAGGGGTACTCCAACCTTAGGATTTTACTCACACACACGTGCGTGCCCACGGTGGACACCTTTCTGCCCCCACTTCCTCCACCCCTTCAGGCGCTGCCAGACTTCCCGGCTGCGATGCTGAGCTAAGGACAGGAACTGGACATGACACCCCGAGACCTGGCCAGGTTCCTCCTGTGCCACTTCCTGGGCACGTGAGCCCAGAGCAGTCCCTCAGAGACCCTGTAAGGCCACCACCACTGAGGCCAGAGGGGCACGGGCCTTTCCAAGCAGACCGAGCCTCGAATGCTGGCTCTGCCGTTTCCTCGCTGTGTCTTTAGGCAAGTGCCCCACGTCTCTGAGCTCTGGTCTCCTCCCTATGAAAGGATGCACGGTGATAACGACAACTGTTGCCGTGGAAATCAGAGAGCATGAGACATTGTCAGACCGTGACTGCCAGTACAGGGGGGACGGGGTGTTTGCAAACACAAGAAGGGCTGTACGTTTTCAGATCGAAAGAGGCTTTCTGCTTCCAACAGAATATGCACCTTACTGGGAGCCGGGTGGGCGGGATGAGGCGGCGCGGAGCAGGAGAATAACAGGTTTCTGCCAAACCTTCCAGGGCTACACCCTGGCTCTATCCTTCCCGTGTGGCCTTCATCAAGGCTCCCGGCCTCTTCTCTGCCTCGGTCATTTGTAAATTGGGGATATTATAGCACCCTCCTAAAAGACAGTTCTGAAGACTGCCATTAATTCAGGCAAAAATAAAATCTGCTCTGAACACCTGTTCTGTGCCCAGGGCCTCTCCAGTCCCCGGAGACAGAGCTCAGACCGTACTGGGGGAGACACAGCAAACTGGCAGACACGTCACTAAACCAGGTAACTGCTGCGCACGCTCCGTGCTCCGAAGAGCTGACGCCAGCTGGGAGATGGGGAGTCACTGGGGAGGGGACTAACTCAGACTGGGTGGCCTGGAGGAGGGCATCTATGAACAATCCAGAATTGAGTCTGGCTCGTAATAGGTGCTCAGTAAGTGGTGCTAACTGTGGTTACAGTACCCTCGGCCGGATCAGGAAGGGTCTGAGCGAGCAGGCCGGAGTTCTCTGACTGAGCAGTCTTGCTGCCTCTGCTTGGGAAGGGAGCCATTGTGGGATGGCACAGCTGGGGTACAGGCCTGGCTCGCTCCATCTGCCAGGCTGTTTCTGGACGTTCCTGTGCCCCCTCCTCCAGCCCCATCAGGCTTTCATTTCCTCGGGCGGAGGCTGAGCACCAGCGCCTGCTGCGGGCCTGGACCACACATCAGAGACCAGGACCATTTGCTGCAGGTTTCATGGGGTGTAAAGTGCGCAGCACCCATTAAAGCTCGACGGGCCGCGGGAGCGGGATCCTGCCTGAGAGGCGCGGAAACACTTCAGAAAGAGCCAGGATCAGCCCTGATCCCCGGCTTTGCCCTGGAACTGTTTATCTCAGCCTTAAAATGCCACAGGCCAGGCTGAGACCTTGTAAAAAGGGGAAATGCACATGTCCTCATGGAGCCAGGGCGAAGAAGGGGGTGTCCCTGAGAGCCTCCCAACACGGCTTCCCACCAGCCCCTCTGTCTAGAGCAGCCATCAGGCACCATCTGTGTGGAGCCCCTCAGGCAGACACTGGAGAATCAGGCAGAGTCTGCTTGTCAGACCTGGGGGGGAGGGGAGAAGGAAACCCTTCATAAGTGTGTGCTATGTACCAGGCCACCCCTCATCTCCCTTGGTCCCCACAACATTACCACCCTTGTTTACGATGAATAGATAGATAGAAAAGAGGCCTAGAGACCAGAAGTTGGTGTAATGGCTATGTCGCTGGACTACCATGTAGTCGACTACAGTTCAAGTCCCAGACCCGGTGGCTTAAACTGACACGAAGCACGTGTGCGTGCATGTCCAAGATCCTGAGAGGAGAACAGAGGAGAAGGGATTGCGGCGTGGCCATCCCCCCTGGGGGGTGATTTCTCACTTTCTGTCTCTCTGTCTCTCTCTGTCTGTCTGGTGAGAGCACGCGCCCTATAGCAAAAACCTCTCCAGGAAAAAAAAAAAAAGAAAAGAAAAGAAAGAAAAGAAAAAAGAAAAGAAAAGAAAAGAAAAGAAAAGAAAAGAAAAGAAAAGAAAAGAGAACCTGACAGGCTGAGTCTCTTACCTGAAGCTACAGGGCTGCTAAGTAGCAGAGGCAGGATTCAAACCTGTGATGGATAAATGGTTTTCCTTCACAGAAAAAGGCTTCTGGGGAAAGACTCGAGTTGGAGGCAGGAAGAGGCAGGGGACCTCCCAGGGACCAGGGAGTGGCAGACCTCCTCCCATCGCCTGTCCTGGTTGGTGAGAGCTGAGTACTTCCCCACGCCAAGCACCCACCCCCCAGGGCCCAATTACTAAAGCTATCCCCAGTGTACAGATGGACAAACGGAGGTCCCGTGGCAACAAGTGGCAGAGCCTAGATCGTCCCAGGGTGTGACCACGGCACTCGCGTGACACCCAGGCCCTGTGTTACACGCTGCCCTCCATGTCTGAGGCATCTGCCGTTCCACGCACTTCCGCTTATTACCTCCACTCCAGTTTGAATGAGCCTTGGGGATGTGACATCTCCTAGAAGCCGGGCTTTGATCAGCAGCCCGCTGGAAGGCGAGAAGGAGGAGCCACGAGTTCCCAAGGAGAAGCTGGTGGCAGGAGGGTACTGGGGACATCCCACAGTAAGGCACAGGCAGGCTGAGCCTAACCGGTCATCAGGCATTGGTGCTCTTAACCTCAACCTTCCCAGGGCGGCCTCGCGTCTCCACAGTTCACAGTAGCATCTGCCTTTCGTTTCTACCTGGGGAAGGACTAGGCCACCTAAATGACCTCCATCCTGGCCCGTCTCCCTGGTGTTTTTTAAGAGGGTAATAGGGCCAGCAGATAATGTAGTGGTTAAGGCACTGGACTCTCACATGGCCCACTGTGTGGTTCGAGTCCTAGACTGGGTGGTTTAACAAGCACACCTGTGTGCCAAAATCCCAAGAGGAGAATGGAGAAGGGAATTGAGGCGTGGCCATCCCCTCCCCGCTGGGGAGTGATTTCTCACTTTCTTCTTTCTGTCTCTCCCTCTCTCTGACTCTCTCAGAGCACAAACACCCAATGGCAAAAATCCAAAAAAGAAAAAAGAAGGAAAATAATTCACCTTTCCCACATTCCCACCCAAGCTCCCTTCATAGCTGCATCTCCGATCCAGGTTGCGCATCCCTAATCTGAAAATTCACGTTTCGAAATCTGAAACCTTTTGAGTGCCAAGATGTCACAAGTAGAAAGTTCCACACCTGACCTCACGTGCCAGGTCAGTTAAAATGCTACAGTACAGAAACCAAGGAAAGTTACCTTCGGGCCATGCGGTATATGAAGTAGGTATGTATTTCACCTTTACACTGGAGTCCCAGCCCCAAGATATCTCACAATGTATATGCAGATATTCCAAAATCCAAAACACATCGGAAATCTGAAACACTTCCATCCCAAGCATTTCGGATAAGAGATACTTAATCTGTACCGGGAAACAGATTCTTCCAACTCATTCCAGTTAGCTCATTCACTCATTCAAGTTATTTTGCCTTCTGGCCAGAGCCATCATTACAAAAGGGCTGAGTGGGGGGAGGAGCTGTTCAGGGGAGGGGCACAGGACTCCAGGGGGCTGGGGTGTGGGAGAACTTCTGGGAGATGAGGCTTGAGGTATGCCTCTGAAGCTGCTGGGGAGAGGAGAGAAAGGCATTTCAGAGGCACACACAGCGTGGGCCCAGGAAGCCTTCCGGAATGCTCCAGAGACCCATCCTGGCAGGACCCAGTCAGGGCTCACCCCAGGTACTTCTTAGAGCCCCGTATGTCGTTTCCTGATAAGGTGTCACCGTTTCCCTCCTTCCTTCCTAACTGTCGGCTCTGGGGTTTTATTAAAAACATACAGTTAATGGCCAGGAAAGAGGAGGTATTTCTGCCTTCTCTCTCCCCACCCCTCCCTGCCCCGAGTCCCCACTCCGGCTGGAATGTAGCCATCAAAATAAACATTAAATGCAAAATGCCAAAGCTGAGTTATTACTTGTGAGGGTGCTGGGAGAAAAATTTATAGCAACATTACAGTGTTTTGTTAAAAATCTCTTAATGCACCCAAATGGGAAGGTGTGTGTGTTTTTTATTAAAATGTTACACTCTATAAATCCGATCTGCAGGAAGGACACAGGTGGTGACCCAGGGACTCAGCTGAGGAAACTGTCACTTCTGTCTCTGGAGCCGTCCTGTTCCCTGGTGGTGGAAGTAACCTCTCTCCACCCCAGTCCCTCTCCTCCTCCACCCCATCTCCTCTTCCCTGAAAAAGAAAAAAAAGCATGCTCTTCCCTCTCCATCCCAGGCAGAGAAGCCACAAGGGGTGTGACAGCTCTTTGTGCGACTTCCCAATGCCCTCCGGGTCTGGCTAAAAGTAGCAATTTTCTTAAAGGGCCTCTCTGAGCGGTGGCAGTCCACAGCGCCCTTATGAAGTCCGTTCCTTCGTGGGGTGAAATTTCCTGTTGGTCCATTTTCACAAATTCAGATTCTAGCTGACGCTGCATTTTTTTCAAGGGCTTCTTTGTAAAAAGGCAACAGGTCCTGTCTCTTGCCCTCTGTTCTGGAATGTCCTTCCTTGAAATGGTCGGGGCTGACATGGGAGTGGAATGGTGGTGTTTTGTGCTCATAACCAGATGTAGGTGGTCTTCCATAATAGGAGCAAAGGAGGGATGTTTGGGTTTGCATAATGGGGGTGGTTGTTTTTCAAACCCAGACATCAAAGGATCCCTTAGTGACATTAAGAGAAATCCCAGGGCCAGCAGATGGCGTAATGGTTACGTAGCTAGATTCCCACGCAGTAAACCATGGTTCGAGTTCTGACCTGACAGCATAAAACTCACGCCGGGCAGGCATGTGTGTGTGCATGCCCAAAATCCTGAGAGGAGAATAGAGAGGGGATTGTGATGTGGCTATCCCCCCCGACGGTGAATTCTTGCTTTCTGTCTCTCTCTCTGGTGAGTACACACCCCCTATACTAAAAAATCTCTTTGTGAAAAACAAAAAGAGAGAGAGAGAGAGAGAGAGAGAGAAATTCTGGACCAGCCGGGGCAGTATGGTGGGTAAGGCAGTCAGACACCCATGGTTGACAGTGCAGTTAGAGTCCTGGACCTCGTGACTCGAAAAACAAGCCAGGCGTGTGTGCGTGCATGCCCAAAATCCCAAAAGAAGGAGGAGAAGAGACTGTAGTGTGGTCCTATCCCCTGGGGGTGCTTTTTCACTTGCTTGCTCTTCCTCTCTCTCTCTCTCTCTCTCTCTCTCTCTCTCTCTCTCTCTCTGAGAAGTGTGTACCCTTTAGCAAATAAAAACAAGAACAGAGATTCCTAGACTGAGCAGGAGCCTGAGAGCCCTTAAACTGCATGTGAAATCGGAAGCTCACACCTGCACTGTGTTGAGTGGCAGCCTCTCCCCTCCAAAAAAGTACAAACGCTTTACTTCCAGCACCTGAGAAAGTGACCTTTTTGGGAAGGAGGGAAAGCGCAGTATTTGCAGCTT
>NW_006160074.1:299665-311816 GCF_000334495.1 Tupaia belangeri chinensis | reverse complement strand
GAGCAGTATATGCAGCTTAGTTAAATTAAGGCTCTAAAACGAGATGACCCCAGGTTTTCTGGGTGGGCCCTAAATCCAATGACCAGAGACTAAAGAGGACCCGGAGAAATCAGCAGAGTGAAGAGGAAGACAAAATGGAGACAGCCGGGGTGTTGGGGGGGGGAGCTGGAACAGGCCAGGAAAATTCTGCCTCCTGAGAGCTTCCCAGGGAGCCTGGCCCTACTGCCACCTGCCTGTCAGACCTCTGGTCTTCTGAGCTGGGAGGGGGTAAATGTCAGGTCTTGTGAGCCTCCACGTTTCTGGTGATTTGACAAGGACACTGAAGGAAACCAGAGGCCTCTCTCTGCACCTCTCCGGAAAGAGGGTGTTCCCTTAGAAAGTTCTGAGAGGCTGATGGGGCATCCTTTGTAGGTAACTTGCCTGCGAGGCACCCATGCAAAGGTGAAGGTATCTAGGGTCTGGAGGCACGCTCCTGCAGGATGGAACTGTGCCTGTGATTTGGAGGGTCACCAAAGCCCCTCAGCCTGGGCCTAGGGCTGGACGTCTGTCCCCGCATTCCTCTCTCCTTCTCACCCTCTGACTCTGGGCTCTGGATAAGCTCCCAACTCACCTTCTGGCTCTCAAGTCCTTTGGGCTTAACTTGACCAATCTGAGAATCTACCTTTTCTTTTTTTAAAAAAAGAATGATTTATTTTATTTTATTTATTTACTCATTTATTTTAATTTGACCAGAGAAACAGAGAGAGAGAGAGAGAGAGAGAGAGAGAGAGAGAGAGAGAGAGAGAGAGAGAGAGAGAGAGAGAGAGAGAGAGAGAGAGAGAGAGAGAGAGAGAGAGAGAGAGAGAGAGAGAGAGAGAGAGAGAGAGAGAGAGAGAGAGAGAGAGAGAGAGAGAGAGAGAGAGAGAGAGAGAGAGAGAGAGAGAGAGAGAGAGAGAGAGAGAGAGAGAGAGAGAGAGAGAGAGAGAGAGAGAGAGAGAGAGAGAGAGAGAGAGAGAGAGAGAGAGAGAGAGAGAGAGAGAGAGAGAGAGAGAGAGAGAGAGAGAGAGAGAGAGAGAGAGAGAGAGAGAGAGAGAGAGAGAGAGAGAGAGAGAGAGAGAGAGAGAGAGAGAGAGAGAGAGAGAGAGAGAGAGAGAGAGAGAGAGAGAGAGAGAGAGAGAGAGAGAGAGAGAGAGAGAGAGAGAGAGAGAGAGAGAGAGAGAGAGAGAGAGAGAGAGAGAGAGAGAGAGAGAGAGAGAGAGAGAGAGAGAGAGAGAGAGAGAGAGAGAGAGAGAGAGAGAGAGAGAGAGAGAGAGAGAGAGAGAGAGAGAGAGAGAGAGAGAGAGAGAGAGAGAGAGAGAGAGAGAGAGAGAGAGAGAGAGAGAGAGAGAGAGAGAGAGAGAGAGAGAGAGAGAGAGAGAGAGAGAGAGAGAGAGAGAGAGAGAGAGAGAGAGAGAGAGAGAGAGAGAGAGAGAGAGAGAGAGAGAGAGAGAGAGAGAGAGAGAGAGAGAGAGAGAGAGAGAGAGAGAGAGAGAGAGAGAGAGAGAGAGAGAGAGAGAGAGAGAGAGAGAGAGAGAGAGAGAGAGAGAGAGAGAGAGAGAGAGAGAGAGAGAGAGAGAGAGAGAGAGAGAGAGAGAGAGAGAGAGAGAGAGAGAGAGAGAGAGAGAGAGAGAGAGAGAGAGAGAGAGAGAGAGAGAGAGAGAGAGAGAGAGAGAGAGAGAGAGAGAGAGAGAGAGAGAGAGAGAGAGAGAGAGAGAGAGAGAGAGAGAGAGAGAGAGAGAGAGAGAGAGAGAGAGAGAGAGAGAGAGAGAGAGAGAGAGAGGGGAAGTGAGAAAGCAAGCCACCAGGTCCAAGACTTGAACCGTGGTCGCCCATGTGGGAGTGTCCAGTGCCTTAAGCACCATGCCACCTGGAATCAGCTTTCTCTAAAGGCATGGGAATGCCAGCGAGAGGAGAAGGGTGTGGAGCCTGGTGTCCACTTTGTCTGCCTGCACAGCACCCCCGCTCCAGGGTGAGCAGGGCTGAGAAAGGGCTACAGGTAGGGTAGCCCTTTCACAAGACCTGACATTTACCCCCTCCCAAGCAAATGTCTTGGAATTAGAGCGTTGGCTGCCGCTCTGGAAATGTTCTCAGTGCTAGCGCACTGTTCACTTTTTTTTTGGAGAGGTTTTTGCTATAGGGCGCGTGCACTCGCCAGACAGACAGAGAGAGACATAGAGACAGAAAGCGAGAAATCACCCCCCCCAGGGGAATGGCCACTCCTCAATCCCTTCTCCTCCATTCCCCTCTCGGAATCTTGGGCATGCACGCACACGCACCCTGGGCGTGAGTTTAAGCCACCCACCGGGTCCGGGATGCAAACCTTGGTCGACTACGTGGGAGTCCAGCAACATAGCCATTATGCTAACTGCTGGGCCCAAGCGCACTGTTCACTTTAATATGTCAGCCATATGTTACATGAATCTTGCCTTCATACAAGGAAGGGTGCAGGAGGCACCACTGCTTCTCTGGGAGCAGTAATTAGCAAATAATTTTGCCCCCTCCCCCTTTTACCTCCAACCAATTCAAACTGTCCAGAAAGAGGAACAGTGAAGCCAGTGAATTCTCTTAAAAGAAACACTCGTGAACAGACTCAACCAGGTCACCCTTCGGGATAGGTGAGCGGATCAAGGAGCCCTGGATGCCCATGAGAAGAGGGCCTGGGAAAACCTGGCCACCCTTAGTTTGAAAGCCACTGCCAGAGAAATGCAGTGGCCGGAGCCCCGTTACTCTGCTCTGCGCTCTGATACCTGCTACGTCTCCCATGAGAAAAAGAACCACAGTAAGGGAGCACCCCCCATGTGCCCTCTAACCCTCACAGCTTCCATTGCACAAAGAGGAAATGGAGGCAGGAAAGACGTGCCCTGCCCAAGCCAAGCACCACAGATCTAGATCAGCAGGCAGCCCCGCCAGGCTCTGGGATGCGCGCCTTTTTAACTACCTCTTGAAAAAAACCACCCTGGACCTGGAAAGGAATCCAGTGTAAAAAAAAAAAAAAAAAAAACAGCTGGGGAAAGCAGGTTGGCAGAGGGAGCTCAGAGTCCCAGGCCCCGCAGCGAGTCAGTGCCGACCAGCCCAGGGCCCTGGGACCGGTTCTCCAGCTCCTCAGGTGCCAATTCCTGAGAGGTTGCATTTCCTGGGTGTTTCCAGCGGGCGGCTCTTCCTCTGGGTCTGCCCTGCCTCCTGCAGCTGAGACTGGGTGAGGACTGAAGGAGAGCACATTCAGAGGATCCGCTTGGCGGTAGGGTCCCTGAGCTGGCACCCAAGAAACTGGGCGGTGGCACGGCCTCTGGGCGCCTTCTCTCCGCAGCCCAGCTCCTTCCCGCCTCGCCTCTGTCCCTGGCAGCAGTGGCCCCGAGAGCCCAAGGTGATAGATTGGACTGAGTCTTGGTCTTTCATTAGCCGCCTTTTCCGTTTTGCAAGTCGGTTCACTGGGGTTCAAGGAGACCCCGCGCACTCCAGCGTAGTAGGGTTCCCCAAGAGCTAGGAAGGGGAGAACCACGTGCCTGCTCTGCACCTCGCCTGGCCAGGAGATCTGCAATTAAGGCTCTGGGCCGCTAGCCCCGGAGTGCAGAGAGACCTGCAGTGTTCTCAGGGGCCGGGGTGAGGAAAGACCTCTGGAGGGGTGGGAAGGAGGGTCGGTGAGGTCACTGGATGTGCCTGAGGGGGGAGCTGGAAAGGCTGGGGAGAGAAGGAGGAAATAGGAATCCAATAACTAACGCCCTGTCTAAGCACCTACTATGCGCCAGGCCCTGTGCCAAGCTCTGTTAGTGGCGGTCTCTGGTCTCTCCTGGTCTCCAGCGGCTAAGGTTATCCAAGTCCTTCCCCCAGGCATTCCCCTCGCCCTTCCCTCCCTCTCCCAGCCTTCTCTTCTGCCAATCACAAGCCTCAGGATTACTGGGATCGGAATGTGCCACCGGCTGCCTCTGATGACAGGTGCTGCCAAGGTTGGCACCTCCCTTCCCGGACACCCACCCCAGGCAGGGGGGTGAGAGGGGTCCAGGCCAGGGCCTGGTGCTAGCTCCAGAGGGGACCTGGTGAGACCTGGGAGTTCTGTGGCTGCTGGGACAAAGAGAAGGGGTCTAGGAGCCAGGAGCCCGAGGGTCAGCCTGACTCTTGCTGGCTGGGTGACTTTGGTCAAGGGGTGTCCTTTCTCTGGACTTCCGTTAAACAGGGACATAGACCCACAATGCAGTGGTGAGCTTACAAACTGAATCAACGCAGCGGAGGCACTACTTAAAGTGCAGTGCAGTGCAGAGCAGGAGGGTCACAGGGTCGCAGCAGCCCCTACAGCCCCCAGGACACCTTCTCCACCCCCTTCCTGCACCAAGGGACAGGAAAGCCAGGGCCCTGGCAGCTGCAAACTCCTCTGGCCTTTTCACTCCTGCTGCCTTGAAAGAACGCTGATCACTTCAAGGACTCGAAGGTGGGACTATGAAGTCTAAAATCGCAGCGTCTCCAGCACACCAAGGATGTCATCATTGCTGCTCCTAGAAAATGTCGGAGTGTACACGACCGCTCTCCCTCACTGGCACCGCTCCCTACGAGCAGGCCGTAGTATTATCCCGTTTGCAGAAGAGGACACAGGCCCATGAAGGCAGTCACTTGCCCACGCCCACACCATCCAGCCAATAAGCGACAGAACTGAGATTCCACCTGAATGCAAAGCTGGGCCCTTGGCCATGAACAGAACTGTCCTGACGCTCTGTCGCCTCCTTCCTTCTCTATCCTACCAGCCCCAGAGGCTGCCCCCTGGCAGAGACTCAGCCCAGCTCTGCCTCCAGAAGGTCCAGAAGCCACACCCAGGGCGAGCACTGCCACTGGGGCCAGCACGGGGAGGGGGCTAGTGGGCAGATAAAGGAAACCTTAGAGGAAGGGCCCTTCTAGGCGGGGCACCATGGCTGTGAGGGAGGAGAGAAGGGAACTGTGGGCCATGACCCCTCCTGGGAGGGCAGTGGTTGCACAGTGGGCTCTGGGGATGGAAAGACCACTCCTTACTAAGTGTCCCAGGCCTCAGAAAAGAGCCCCAAGCTGTCAGTTGGGCTAGGCTGTAGGGCTCTCAGCCACAGAGTGAAGGGGGTGAAAGGAAGGGAGAGGGTCCTGGCTGAGAGGACTGAGGACTGCTTCCCTCACAGGGCCAGCTCTGCCCAGCAGTGGAACTCAACTTCCTAGGGGGATGGCGGACTCCATGGGGACTCTCTTGAAAGTTTGATCAACACGTGTGGACTCACAGTATGAGGGTGGTCTCGGGGCCCCTCTGCCCAATGGCTCCTGTCTGGCCATTACTGAAGCCCCAGCTAGGACATGGGTACAAAGTTCCTTCATGTGGTGGTTAAGTGTGCTGGACTCCCACATGGCCGATCATGGTTCTAGTCCTAGACCTGGCAGCTTGCTTTCTCAGTTTCCCTCTCTCTCTCTTTCTCACTCTGTTCCTCTCAGGTCAAATTAAAATAAGTAAATAAATAAGTTAAATAAAAGAATTGTTACCAAAAAAAAAGTTCCTTCATGTGTCCCTGAACTAAGGCTGAGCAAAGGCAGGGCCGGTCACCCACCCCTGCTGGCAAGCACCTCCAGAAACTGAGACCCTCCTACCACCCCTAGAGTGCCTCAGGACCGTGTCTATGTGAGGTGGTGACTTTGACCTGGGTCTTCTACCTGCCAATCTTCTTTTCTTTTTTAATAATTATTTATTTATTTAATTTTATGTATTCATTGATTTATTTTAATTTGACCAGACACAGAGAGAGAGAGAGACAGAGACAGAGACAGAGGGAAAGTGAGAAAGCAAGCCACGAGGTCTGGGCTTGAACTGTGGTCATCCATGTGGGAGTGTCCAGCGCCTTAACCACCATGCCACCTAGGCCCCACACCTGCCAATCTTCTGCAGCCTCTTTTGGAAACCTTCAGGGGCCAGCTTCTAGGAGAGAAGCCACAGGGGTGAGGACAGGAAGGAGCAGGGGCTTAGGTGGACACCTGGCTGTGGCGTTGGCTGAAGACATTGGGAGCTGCTCTTGAATTTCAAAGATCTGTGTTCTCCTGTTGTAATCCACATGCAAACAGACAGGCTCCCACCCAAGACTTGAACTTCCGAACTTCCAGTTCCAACGACTTCCTCTCCAGGTCAGCGAGGCCTGGGCAAAGTGGAGCCCTCTTCTCATTTGCTTTAGATCAGGGTTTCCATGGGACTCACCAGGCCCCAGTCCCCCAAGCCCTGGAGCTGCTCCTCCCTTGCTCTCCCAGGGGCCAGGGCGGAGAACAAGGCTCCATCGCAGACCCAGACTAAGCTTTCGGACCAGAACCTCAGCCTTGCTGGAAAGTACCAGGTGCCCACCACCCCAAGAGGAGGGCAGACCCCAGAAGCGACTGTGGGTGGGTAAAGGCATGTTCCTAGGTGGGCAGGGGTGAGTGGCTGGCCATCGTTTTAAGCCTCCTTCATCTGCCAGGTTCTTTGTAGACACAGGAGCTCTGGCAGGAGAACAGCTGAAACTCTCTAGAAGCCCTCGCTTACCTGGGGTGTCCGCCCTGTTCTCAGATAAATGAAGGCACTGCCCCTGAACCCAGGTCTCCCTTCCACCTCGCCTTATTAAAGGCAGTAGGGGACGACGGGGACAGGGGAGAGTAGGGTGTTAAATCTTCCAAGGCAGAATTCCCAAGCGTTTGCTAGCCGCAGTCCCTGCACTTACACTTGGGGTGCAGGCCCCAGTGTACGCTGAGCGCACAGAAAGAAGCGGCTACTGCGACGCTCCCGGGCGGTTCCACGCAGCCCCAGAACTGGTCTGGTGCTTCCTCCGCAGAGATCTGCCGTGGGCTCTGCGCTCCGAAGCGATCGCGCTCCCTCCGCGGGGAAGCAGCGGCCTCAGGGCTCCAGGAGAACGTCGACCGGGAAGGGCCTCCCTCCTGCTTCCGACAGGGGGCGCGGGGAGGTGCCGCGGTGCCCGCATTCCCGGGAGACCTGCGGGGTTTGGAAGGCTGGGTGCTGGACCGCCGGCGCCGACCTGGCGGCCTCGACCCCCGCCTGCAGAGGCATGCTGGGGCCAAGACCGGGGAGCGCTCCAGTCCCCGGCGGACTCGCTGCTGTCGCGCCTGCTCCCGCGGCGCTGGGGACTTGGGCACTGGTCAGCGCGCCCTGCAGGCTCCAGAGATGAGAAACTTTCCACTCGCTGGTCTCCAGCGGGTTTGGCTCCGGAGAGGAGATTTCGGAGAACTCACAATGGTTAGGGGTGTGAGATCCCAAGTCGTCTGTTTCGCTGTGTGGTGAACGATTACTTCCTCTCTCTGCGTTTGGGTTGTTTAAACACTGCAAAGTGAGAGTAACAGTACACTGTACGGCCGCTGTGGGGACCGCAGAGATCCGGGAGCGCACGAACCGACGCGCCGCTGCGCAATGACGGACCGGTACTACGCTGTCAGTTTCAGAGTGCGAGGCTTTGCACGGGGATGGGAGGGAGTGTCTGCCTAACGGGAGGGCTCTCATGCAAGAGGCCAGTTCCCTGGCCTCCTGGCTTCTCTGGTCTCTTCCCCGCCCTTCCGAGGATGTCTAAACCGCCAGCTACCCGAACTTCCCAGCGACCGCCATACCTCCTGTCATCTGCAGAGTGGCACTCCTGAGCCAAGAAGTATGCCCTGCCGGCTTCACCGCCCTGAGCGTGGTGCACATTTTACTCACAAGGAAGTTGAGGCTTGGGGCAGCAGGGTGAGGTCGAATAGAAGATAAACTGGTCCGTGAGGCTCCAGAGCTTGAGTGTCCCCCATCCCAGCTCTGCTCTGTCCCACCAGAGCGGGAGCCCAGTGGGGGATTGGAGAGTCGGGGCACCTTGGGCCAAAAGAGCTCAGAGCCTACTCCTCCCTCTGAAGGATGCGGGTGTGGGCTGTGCCTTCTCCCCATCAGGGATTCTCTAGGCCACTCAGCCGCTCACCTCTGGGCTCTTCCCTCCCCGAGCTCCAAGGGAGGCAGTTACCCTCCAGGCCAGGGCAGTGGCCCCTGTGCTGTTCCTGTGTTCACTCACTCCCAGTCACCCAATCGTCCAGGCCCCCAGCGCTCTCCGAGTGGTGCTGTGTGCCCAGCACACTGGAGACACACTGAAGATGGTGGCCATGAACTTGGGTTCTAGCAGGAAGATGGACCAACTTCCCAGTCAATCCATAAAGAGGGGAGATGAAGTCTAATGAGGCAGATGCTGTGGAGCTAGAGGGAGAAGGGAGGCCTCCCTGAGGAGGTGACACTCAGCCCTGGGGTTCAGGAAGCGCTTCTCTGCACACTGGCACAGTGCAGGCAAACATGAGGCACTTCTCGTTTCAAGGCACACACTCTTCTGCGTCCATCTAGAAGGCAGATGCAGAGGGCAGAAGCCGTTCCAAGTACTCTGGGCCCCCCTGAGACAGAGGGATTCTGGCTGAGGGCATCAAAACGGCATCCCCAGTGCTCAAGGTCTGAACTCTTGGGTGGCCAGATAAAAGCAGTAATTACAGGGACCAGCAGTTAGCCTAAGGTTATGTCGCTGGACTCCCATGTAGTCGTGGTTCGAGTCCCGGGGTGACTTATTCTCACACTGTGTGTGCGTGCCTAAGATCCCGAGAGGAGAATAGAGGAGAAGGGATTGCTGGGTTGCCATCCCTCTGGGGAGGGGGGGGTGTGATTTCTCGCTTTCTGTCTCTCTGGTGAGCGCATGCTGCCCTGTAACAAAAACCTCTCCAAAAAAAAAAGTAAGAAAGAAAGAGAGAGAGAGAGAGGAAAGAAAGAAAGAAAGAAAGAAAGAAAGAAAGAAAGAAAGAAAGAAAGAAGGAAGGAAGGAAGGAAGGAAGGAAGGAAGGAAGGAAGGAGAGAGAGAGAGAGAGAGAGAGAGAGAGAGAGAGAGAGAGAGAGAAAGAGTGAGCAGTAATTACACAGGTAGTAAAAGCTCAAGGTGGGAGGTAGTTAGAGGAAGCAGGAGAAGGGTTCCGGGAAGGCAGCAAGGGTTGGAGTAGGATGCACCTGGCTCAGAGGTGGTGAGGAATCCCATGAATGCAAATGCACCTGTCCTGGGGGGTTGTTCCCCTCCCTCTCCACTATCCCCATTTGTTTCTGGTAGTCTCCTCTGGGGCTCTAGGAGTTCTAGGGGTTCTAGGGTGGGAGCAGAGCATCAGCAAGGAAGTGGAGAGGTTGCCACTACCATCTGGGTGCCTGCAGGCAGCTGCTTGGTGCAGGGGACTGGAGTAGCCTGCTCCCTAGGGACTCCTTGACAAAACTATGTCCCTAAGCCCCTGAAAGCCACAAGACGCTTTCACTTGTTCAGGCCACACTGTAGGAGCATCTGCAACGTGCCAGGCCCTGGGGTGAACAAAACAGGGCCGGTCCCTGCTCAGAGAGAGCTGTTTCGGGGAACACAGACCCAGGAGGGGCCAGCGCATTAGTAATTTAGTGGATTGGTTCTTGAAGGAGTGGTGGACAGCGGGTTGTCCTTGGCTAGGAGAAACCCAGACTCTCAGAACTTGGCGTAGGGTTGGGTAGTTGGAAAAGCCCTACAGCCCCAAGTTTATTCCTCAGATTCTGCGGAGTGCCAGGCACTTAGGGGGCTGCCCAGGGTAGCTACAGACTACATGTACTCAGGCACCCAGACAATCCTGAGGGCCCAATGGAGACGTGGCAAATGGAAGATCAACCTGGGCTAGGAGAGATGAAGACTTTCTGGAGGAGATTCTAGGCTGAACCCCAATCCTTGATAGACAGAAGTGCTCGGATGAGGCTTGGAGAACTGCAGGTAGAGGGACCACCAGTACTGCAGCGTGAAGGGTAAGGGGGAGAATGGAGCAGGTTCTGGGCGCTGAAAGAAACAGGCTGAAGGGGAGCACTTGAAATCATGACAGGCTCACCTATTTTATTTTATATTTTTGGAGAGGTTTTTGCTATAGGGCACGTGCACACGCCAGAAAGACAGAGAGAGACAGAGAGACAGAAAGCGAGAAATCACCCCCCAGGGGGGATGTTCACACCACAATCCCTTCTCCTCCATTCTCCTCTCGGGATCTTGGGCACGCACGCACATGTGCCCGGCGTGAGTTTAAGCCACCGGGTCCGGGACTCGAACTGAACTGTGGTCGACTCCATGGGAGTCCAGCGACATAGCCACCAACTGCTGGTCCCTGTTTTGTTTTGTTTTGTTTCTAAGAGATAGCATCACTCCCTGGAAAGAATCTTACCTCTGCAAGGCTTCACTGCCAGGCTATGAAGCCAGCCCCCTCCCCACCTTCTGCTGTCTGGTGTTAGCAAGCTACTTTTTTTCTTTGCGTCTCAGCTTACTCTTAGACGAAATGGGTGTGATAAGGCAAGCAATGCCAGATTAGTAGCGGTGGTTTGGCGGCATAATAGGTGCTCAATAAAAATAAGACCCTCACGTGGTTTAGGTCTGCCAGCTCCAGAAGGCTGTTGTCATCAGCGATCGGGGAGGGGACTCAGGCCTGCGGCCATCTAGAAACTGTTTGCGGAATATCTTTATTAACGAGCACTTCAAGGTAAGCCAGCGATGGAAACCAGATGTGAGGTCTCACAGTTGGTGGCAGTGCAAGGACCAGAGATACCAAGGGGTGGGGTGGGCGGTGAGGAGTAGCCCAGAAGAGGTTGTAGGGAGCAGCACCACCCCCTGGGTATTCTTTTGTTTGGGTACTTTTTTAGGGTACCTTAGGAGTAGAAAGTGGACATCTGACCCATATTCCTGGGTTCAGGGTGCTCAGGCCCACTTTCATTCAACTTTGCCCTTTCACATCTCACCCCACTCCCAACCTCCCTTGAGATACGTCATCCACCCTGGATTTTTTCTGCGGTTTAACAAGGGGGCTCCAAACTGATCCCCTTCCGACTGAGCCTTCTGCAGCTTCCTCTTCGCGTCTCTGCTGTCGGCAGCGCCTTCCCCGTCCGCGGAGGCACCAGCCGCAGCCTCTCCCTAGCTGTGTGACCCGCGTCAGGTGACTGCACCTCTCTGAGCCTCTGCTCACGGGGAAATGATGCCCGGTCCCTATTACTCACGCTGCGCCGAAGGGCAATGGATGACTAGCCCTGTGGAAAGAGCTCAATGCGCAGTGGCCGGTGCGGGTTCCGGGGCATGCGTGGGGGAAATCCCAGCCCAGCAAAATCGATGCGTTCGATTTATAGTCGGGGCAGTGAGGCCAGAGAAAGGAGAGACTGCCTCGCTCCCCCTCTGCGCAGGTGACAGCAAAGACCTAGGTCTAGGGTCACCTCCCTCTCAACCTCGCCAGCCAGAAAATGTCCAGGCTGGGCGAAAACGAAGGCGGGCTGGAGCAGCCTCGCGGCGAGGGGAGGCGGCAGCGCTCTAAGCTTCAGAAGTCAGGCGGGCCGAGGGCTTCTCCAGGGGTTGAGTGAACACAGATCCAGTGCGCCCTGCCCAGGGCCTTCCCGGGGACGAGAAGGGTTAACTAGACGGGAACGTGACCGCGCACAGGACGGCTAAGGCTGGTGTGCGTGTTCGTTTCGTGGAGGAACCGGGAACCAGGAGGAGGGGTTGCAAGCAGCGGAAAAGGTACCGGTGGGAAGGCCGGCTGCTGCACCCCCGCGCTCCACGCGAGCCCCCCGTCCTCATTCACTGGCCCGGGGCCCATCGGACTCCGGACGTCAAAACCTGTTAGCTTTTTGGGTTGTCTCTGAGTGTTTTAACCTGTCATTAAAATGTGCATTCCCCATCCTTAAGCCAAAGTTCCAGCGACCCGCCCATTCGCAGCCCCGGGGGTCCTGGCACCTCCCCAGCCCCGCCTAGAATCGGAAAAGCCCTCGGGCGCCTCCGGGATGAATTCCCTGCGAGCTAGCTAGTAGCATCTCCAGTGGAGAGGAAAGGGCCAGCAGGGGCGTGCGGAGGGAGAACGGAGAGCGAGGAGGAGGAAGAGGAGGAGGAGGAGGGAAGAAGGAAGGAGCGAGTCAGGGGAATTCATTTTTTTTTCCCCGCTTCAAAACCTTAAGAGGCTTTGAGAGATCTGGTCAACTTTCCGAAACATCTGAATCTTTTTACAGCCCTCGGTTCTTTCTCTGGGCCAGCTGTGGGGAGAGAGGAGAGAGAGGGAGGGGGAGAGGTGGAGGGGGAGGAGGGAGCGAGCAGGCCGGGTGCGGAGCGCACAGCCACCGCCTCCTCGGCTCCCCGAGCTCCCGGCCAGG
>NW_006160074.1:298832-299339 GCF_000334495.1 Tupaia belangeri chinensis | reverse complement strand
TACTTGCAACGAGGCGCCTGCAAGACGCCCCCGGACGGCAGCCTCAAACTCCCGGAAGGCAGCAGCGGCCACAACGCGGCCTTGCAGGTCCCCTGTTACGGTGAGTGCACGTGCGGGTCACCCGGGGCTAGCGACCTCGGAGGCCGGGGCGGCAGCACTCCTGGGCACCCGCTCGGCTCCCGGGAGGCTGGAGCTGGCCGGCCGTGGCTGCGCGGGGCGAGCGGTGGGTGACTCCGAGTCGGCCGAGGAGGATCGAGTCTCCGAGGGGGCTGGGAGATGCGCGCTGCCTCCTGCCTGCCCCGGCCTAGGCGCGCGGGGCCGTTCGACTCTTAGCCTCCGCTAGAGTCTGTTTCTCCGGTCTCTGCGCTTTCCCCAACTGCTCGCTTGAGCTGCCGGCGGGGCAGGGGGGGAAGCGGAGGCTCTCGGCGTGCGGCGGAAACGAGTTGCGGGTGCAGAGCGGGGACGCGGGGTCCGGGGCTGCGGGGGGCTCGGCCCCCGCCGGGCCAG
>NW_006160074.1:292500-297745 GCF_000334495.1 Tupaia belangeri chinensis | reverse complement strand
GGACGCGGGCTCCGGGGCGCCGGAGGCCTAGCTCCATGCCGGCTAGGCTCCTCCCGCGGCGCCGCAGGTGAGTGCGTCGCAGGTGCGGGGCCCCAAGCAGAGCCCCGAGCGCAGTAGGCAGAGTGCGCCCGGGAAGCCGCCGCACAGCCGCCGCACAGCCGCCAGGGACAGATGCAGGACAGAGACCCCGGGGTCGCGAAAGACCAGAGTCCGGGGCCGGAGCACGACTCTCAGCTGGGACAGACGAGGGCAGGCCTGAGTTCCCGGCTCTCCTTTCTCCGCCACCCTTAGAGGCGGCTGGCCTCGGAACAATGGTTTAGGGCCGACCGGGCGGCGCAGAATGTCGGAGGTGGACAGGGTCCGCGTCCTGGTTTGAGCCCATAGAGAACCCAGGGGAGCTGGACTAAATGACCTCCAAGCCCCCTTGAGCTCGCAGGACGAGGGCCTGGGCGCCCAGAGGCCTAGCTATTGAGGAGAGAGCCGCTCAGGGGCGGTCTGAAGCCAGAGTGCATCGACCAGGCCTCTTTCTCCATAGGATGGGGGTCAGCAAAACGGAGGGGAAACCCTTCCCGGGGCCAGGAACCCTGGGTGTAGCTCTCTCCCTGGAGCCTGGCCTGCAGGACCGCTGGATGAGATGAGCTGGTCCTGACCGGACATGCAGTTTGGCTGCTCCGATCCAGGCCGGGTGGAGAGGCACTAGGCCTGGGGACAGAGATGGAACTAGGCCGGGCCTGGGTGGCTGGAATAACCTTGAGAAAACAGCCATGACCGACACTTTCTCATAGTCCGACCCTCTTAGGAGCTTAGACTAGCTCATGCACGGATGTTCACACAGCCATGCACTTGTCTACACTTGCATTCTGCACACACATGCACACACGAACCCCTTCTTTAGGTGCCGCATGTCACTCGCCAAATGCACACACTCGGGCAGTGTCAAACAAGCCACATTCTCCCCAACCACAAGACAGACAGATTTATAAAAATAGGGTGTCCTCCCTCATGTCTTCCACCTTTCCCCTTGCCTCTGGGCAAACAGAGCGGGCATTCAGATCCCAGATGCCCACAGGTGACCCTTCCACGCTCAGGCCAAAGGGAACCCAGTCTGGTCCACACACAGGTCTCCCAGCCCCAGGGGCAGGGGCCTCTCTTTGTCCTCTCCATGCCACTGTCACTGGGGACTGGAAGATGGGAGCCGACATAGTTGAGGGAACCCTGGGAGTGCCTTGTGCAAGGCCAGGGGACTCTCCTGCTTTTTTCCCTACTCTGGACTTTGGTCTTTTTAAGAAATTCACCAGCGAGTCTTCTGAGATATTTGGAAAAGAAGGGAACCCCAGAGTCATGCCCAGCCTCTTGGTGAGAAGATGCTGTCAGGTCCAGAAGGAAAGGGGAGAGGGCTAGTCCCCCGTGCACACCCTCTCTATGCCCTCCTGGACCCCCACAGCCGGCCTGGCCCTTCCTCTACCTCATTAGCCACTGGAGCTGAGGGAAAAGGCCAGCCACTTGACCTGGGACTGCCCCAACCCCCAGCGTGACCTGAGAGCAAGTAACCTCTCTAAACCCCACTTCCTCAGCTACATCATGGGGTGATAATAGAGTGGCCTCACGGGTCATAAATGCCCTTCCCCCGGAGAGAGCCAGGGCCTTCATCCTCCATGTTTGCTCCCTACTCTCCATGCTGCTTGGAGTCTAAGCATGCCCAGTCGTGAGGCCAGGACAAGGCCCTGGCACTGCTCTGGGCAGTCACAGCTGCAGACCTGAACCATCCATCCCCAGCTGCCTCAGACAGAGGCATGGCTCTGGGCAGGGCCAGCAGCAACCAGCAGCCACGAGGTTTTCCCTGTGGGCAGTGAGGTCCCTGGCCAGATTTCTGATCTTTGTAGGAAGAGGATTAGGCACATTAGGCCTGAGATGGGGAAACTGAGGCACCAGGAGGTGAGGTTCTGCTGTTTGCAAAGGTAGCTAGGGAGAGGGTCCTAGGGCTGGCTTCTAAACCGCCAGCAAGCAGGGAAACTGAGGCACACGTAGGGGTGGTTCTTTTCTACCTCTGTGAGTGCAAACTCAGAAGAGGGGGAAATGAGGTTCAAGGAAAGTCCTGGGGTTTCCCAGGAGCTGGGGAAAAGGGGAGACAGGCTTTCTCAGAGCCAGACCTGAGCTCAGCTACTCAGTCTGGGTGCACAGCTCAAACCTGGGAATCCTTCCTGGCTCCTGGAGGGGAGCCGGTGAAAGCAGTCGCTCTCTGTGTAACTACAGCGAGCAGGAGGGGAGGCTCTGAGGCTGCTTCTGTGTCTCAGCTTGGGCGCCAGCCCGAGTTCCAGCCCCCTTACGAAGGAGGCGCAGACCTGGGAACTGCGGTCAGAGCCAAGCCGAGGGAGGGTGGCTGGGGAAGCCACCACAGTCTGCAGGCCTGCCTACCCCATCCAGGGCCTCGGTTTCCCATCAGTACTAAAAAGGCAATGAGTAAGACGACTCGCCATCCCCTCTGGGTGCAGAGACATTCGCGTTTTCACGAAAGGGTCCCACCAAGTTCTCCCCTGCTCCAATATTATGCCGCCAGGCCCGGGATCAGTACTTTGGCTACTGGAAGACTTGTCCGGAGCCTAAGGAGGGCCGCGAGGGACCCAGGAGACTCGCCAGGTTAGACCTGACGTTTCCCAGCCTCGCGAAGGGCCTTCGAGTCTCCAGAAACCAGGCTCCTGCGCCTCTTCCCCAACCCCCAGGCGGGACTCCCGGGGAACCGCAACCTGCGCGTCGGGCCTCGTTTTTTGCGTCCTGGGACGCCTGACGACTGCGGGCAGCGCCCCGCTATCTCCTGTTTCGCTTTCGATTCGGTGCAAGCAGGGTTTCGTTGCGAGCGGATTGGTACCTTCTCACGCTCCCGCCCCGAAGCAGCGCTCTACGGGTGCGGGTCTGAGTAGACGCCGTCAATCCGAAGCCTTGGGGTGCCGCCCGGGGGCGCGTCCTGACTTTTCGAATTAGACACAGTGTCTAAATGCTAAGGGTACTTATTTCACCACACTGCCACAATCCACGCACTACGCAATGTATACATGCCATTGGGTCGTGTTTTAGTTTAGTCAAAGAGCCAGGTTTGTTGTTGTCGTTGTTGTTGTTGTTGTTGTTTTTAATGAGACCCAAAACAGGGAGAAAACGGAGACTCAGCAGCTATAAGAAGCTGTGGGTAACCGGGGGACGATCGAGGGAAACCCGCCTGTGAGCCCAAGCCCGACGGTGACTGCGGCGACCCCTGGCCAATTTAGAAGACAGGGGCTTTTAATTTCTTATTTGTTCATTTCTATCACCGCCTGCGTATTCAGTGGTCCAGCCTAAACACAGTCGTTCTTAAGTAGAAAAGCAGAAGGCCGAGATTAAATATCCAGTGTTTGAAATCGATCGATTTGCACAGAAGTCTTTACTGTAATGGACGTCCTGTGACACACACAGCTCTTACATGCAAAGTGAGAAGACCGCGGGTGTATACACACTGGCCACCGCGTGCATCGAGATAGTAACAGGCCATATACGTGTCGTGAGCACGGGAAGTCGGGAGGGGATTTCTTTCCTAAGCTGTAAGAAAATTCCAGAAGAGACCTTGGAGCCCCGGGCTCCTGTCTGGAAGGTGTCTCTTGGGTTAGGGTGACCTTGCAAGCTTGCGTTGCGCGATTCGGATTCTAACGTGAGTTTACAATGGGCTGCGCCGGAAGCCAGCGTGCTGCGTTCGCGGCTGCGGTAGGAAAACGAGTTGGTACCGCGGTGCGGAAACTCTCCCCGCTGTTCCTGAAGACCGTGGGCTGCGCAGAGCCGCTAAGCGCACATTTCCCGGAGGGCACCTTTAGCTTGACCTCGGCTCCTTTTTTCTCTTCCTGAAGCTCTGAGCGCGGCTTGATTTTGGTGGCAAATCGGAATATACAGTGGAAGTGTACCGGCTTTGCAGCTGCGGGGCGCGGGGGTGAAGGAAGCGCGGCGGCCGAGCGTCCGTCGGGGGTTCGGACTGCCTGGTTGACCCCTGGACCAGTGAGCTCGAAGGCGGGGAGCGGAGAGCCACTGCAGCTCCGCAGAAACGGCATTCGGAGTTGGGACGCCGCGCCCGAGCCCTGCGCCTCTCTGCAAGGACAGGCGAGTTGAGCAGGGAGCGCGTGCTCGGAGGGAAGAGAAAACGCTGGACCGAAGAGTGCTCCTGGTACGCGCAGCTCGCAAAACCCGGGCTCAGGAAGCTGAAGGACATAGGCCCAGGCACCATTTTGGGTGGGGCGGTGAGAGCGGCGTCCTGCCTCCGGACGTCGCCTCCCAGGCGCCACCTGGCCACGTGCGCTGGGCGCTGCAGGGTTCTCCTCGCCTAGCTAGACCGCTCTGCACTCTTCTCACCGAGGTGACCAAGCGGGAAACCGAGACTGGGAGGACGGGGTGACTGACGGGATGGGACGAGCAGAGAATGCGGAGTGGAAGCCGGCGTTTCCTCTGGGCGCTGGCACTGCAGCCGCCCGCGAGTCCAGCCTGGGCGCCGCTAGAACACGTGGGAAAAGGCCTTTCTTCAGAACGACCCTTGGGGTAAAGGAGGAGGCACCTCTCTCCAGCCAGCAAGCGCGCTCTGCAGCTGGAGCTGGCGGTCTCTCCTAGGTTAGACACGGCTGGCCTCCCCTTGCGGTGGCCTCCGTCTCCCGGGACTGCGCAGCTCGCTCCGAGGTGTGAATGGTTCTCTCCCCTTCCTCCCTAGGGCAGGGCTGGACATAGCCACTGGGCAGGAACTGTCGCGCTGGAGGTGCCGTCTCTCCAGGAAGGCTGGCAGAAATTAAGTAGCGCGACCGAAATCGAAGCCTCCAGTGGGTCCAGGGCGATGTTGCGAGGCCCGGAGTAGCACCAGACCGGTCCCCTGATTCCTAGTGTGTTCTGTCACCTTAGCAAAGACCCTCTGCTCTGTACCATTCTGCACCCGCCAGCACCCCGAGGAGAGGGGGGTGTTGAAGGAGTTGAAACTCTCTCCAAAGGAAGAGGACTCTCAAAGGGGAGGCTGGGGGAACGAAACTGGGAGCACTTGAGCGGGTTTGGATTCTAACTCCAGAAGTAGCTGGAAGAGCCACCGTGCTCAGCGGCACCTCGGTGCCCTTTTGGAGAGAAGGATTGCTGGCACCTACCGGCGAGGCGCCACCGCCTGACTGCCTGCCGGCACCCCTCTTTCACCGCACTGGCTCCACAAGTACTGGGGGTGACTGGCCTGCCGGGCGCCCGCGCTCCCGCGGGGGGGCGC
>NW_006160074.1:289690-291629 GCF_000334495.1 Tupaia belangeri chinensis | reverse complement strand
CCCGGGGCCGGGGGGTCACCGGCCTGCCGGCACCGCGCGTTCCTGGCGGAGGCTGCCGGTATGCGCTGCATTTCGATTCCTAAAGCGGATTCTCTTGAAGCACATTCGCATTCTGAACTGTGGACTGCAGAGCGTGGGCGTCGGTCCAAGTTCCTCGGACAGGACCCACAGACCTGGTCAGAGCAGAGGGAGCCAGCTCGGTGCTTGCTCCTAGAGCGCTGATCCAGCCTGCAAAGCGGGGGAAGGCTGGGGCTGCAACTCCAAGGTGCAGCTTGTCACAGGTGCTGAGCAGGGTGAGCGTCAGGGTGATGGAGGCAGGTCCCCACCGCTGATGGCTTGGGGGAAGTCTTCTGCTTCTCGGTCTGAATTTTAGCTCTCAGACGCTGGAGTTAGGACAATTTCCAATGACCTTCTCTGGGTTTCTGCCATCCCCCTTTGTCACTGGGACCCTTTTCCTTCCCTCCCCACCACCTCCTACATATTTGTGTGGGAGAAACAGGGGCAGGGTGGGTGGAAAAGACTCCTTGGAAGCAGAAATAGGTCCCGAGTGGGGAGCCGCCCCAGGACACAGAGTAGGCGCTAGTCTGGGGTCTGAGGTTGAATGCCATGCGGGTTCTGGGTTCCCAACGGGGTGTAAATACGGAGAGAGGGGAGCCGCCTGGTGGTTCCGTGCCCACGGCTGGCTAGCGCAGGCTTCAGGGTCCCTGTCCCCTCTGGACAGTGGACAGTGGGTCCTCCGTGTGGGTGGGGTGGGTGCATGTCCTTCCTCTGTCAGCATTCATAGCACCTGTTAAGGCTAGACCCTCCCTTTGAGGACAGACCGACTGCCACCACTGTGCTACACGGGTCCTCAAAAGGTTCGTGGAAAACGTGTATTATGAAAAAAAAAAACCATGGATTTCAAATATTTTTGTACCAAAATAAACTTCCTACATATTTGTGTGGGAGAAACAGGGGCAGGGTGGGTGGAAAAGACTCCTTGGAAGCAGAAATAGGTCCCGAGTGGGGAGCCGCCCCAGGACACAGAGTAGGCGCTAGTCTGGGGTCTGAGGTTGAATGCCATGCGGGTTCTGGGTTCCCAACGGGGTGTAAATACGGAGAGAGGGGAGCCGCCTGGTGGTTCCGTGCCCACGGCTGGCTAGCGCAGGCTTCAGGGTCCCTGTCCCCTCTGGACAGTGGACAGTGGGTCCTCCGTGTGGGTGGGGTGGGTGCATGTCCTTCCTCTGTCAGCATTCATAGCACCTGTTAAGGCTAGACCCTCCCTTTGAGGACAGACCGACTGCCACCACTGTGCTACACGGGTCCTCAAAAGGTTCGTGGAAAACGTGTATTATGAAAAAAAAAAACCCATGGATTTCAAATATTTTTGTACCAAAATAAACTTGTCCTTTCATCACAGTTTTCCACAAGGGTTTCCAAATCCCCTCATATACCTGTGTTCTTCTGAGGGTACACAGTTGGGCTCAGTGGGCCTCGCTGACCAGAGGGGGAGTGAGGAACTGCCGGCTCACTCCGAGGGTCGCCCCCAATGTCAGCGAGCACCCACGCGCACATCCCAGTCCCTGTGGCTGTGTGACCAGAGTGTAGACCGGGGGTCTGTGCATATGCTGTGGACTTCGGAAGGTGTGAACCCTGCCATACATACTGGCTTCCCGCCCTGCCATGTTTCAGGGCATCGCTATCTCTGGTGTGAGCCACAGATGTGCGCGGCCCTCGGGGCCTTGCATCTCACACAGTCCGTAGTAAGCCTCGTGGGTGTGAGGGTGCACCTGTGTGTGGCCCTGGAGCCTCTCACCATGTGTGGCATGGCCTCTGCCACCCGAGTTTCCCAGCCCAGGAAGATGGTGGCCAGCCCCTTCCCCCCAGTGCATCTCAGCCTCTGGTCTCCCCAGCAGCAGGTGGCAGGGGAAGACAGCGGGTGGGGGGAGGGCCCCTTCGG
>NW_006160074.1:284548-289163 GCF_000334495.1 Tupaia belangeri chinensis | reverse complement strand
GGGGAAGACGCGGAGTGGCAGATGGTCTCCTGTGGCCGGTCCCGGTGGGGCCCTCCAAGCTCCAGCATCCTCCTGGGGCCCTCAGACAGGTCCATCTTCCCACCCACCCCATAGCGAGGCCCTCCCCAGGCCCCAGCTCTGCAACTGTGGAAGAGAAGCATCCTCCTCAGGTCTGTGTAGGAGACCCCATTCAGCAGGTCACTGAACAGGCCCAGGGAGAAGTGAAGCCCCACAGGCAGGTTAGTGGGAGGGCGGGGAACCACTGCAGTCCTCCTCCTCCTTGCACTGCTGGGGTGGGGGGAGGCAGAGGTCAGGGTAGAGGGACCGACCCACCCACTCTTTCTCCAGTGCGGCCACCCTCTCTAGTACGTGTCGCCCTCTGTCTGCAATAGGGCACCCAGTGGGATAGCAGGACCCACACCCACGTGACTTTTTCTTCTCCAAGTGTGCAGAGACCGCGAGGGGGCACGCCCACTAGGGTTAGCTGAGGCCATGTGATTGGCCTTCTCCTCTCTCAGATGACTGTCCAGGAGGCCCTGGGGGCTTTGGTCATATGTGGGAACCCTGGTGGCCCCACGCCCCACAACACACACACACACAGAGGCACAGGGTCATGGTGAGAGTTCCACCGTTGGGGTGGGTGGCAGTTGTCTGCTGGGTTGAGTGTCCTGCTGCACAGGCCAGGGAAGGGAAATGCCTGCTTCCACTTCCTCCTCACTCACCGCACGTGGCCTGTCACTGCGCCAGACCTGGCATCCTGAGATCTCTGGATGCCCCGGCGTACAGTGGCAGGAAGGGCCCTCCTCCCCTGTACTAGCAACCTTCTACCTAGAGGGCTGACCTCCCCCAGTGAGGGGAGGGCTCTGGAAAGCTGAAGAAGTTGGGCGTTGCCCTGACGACCAATCTCGGGTAGCTGAACTGCAGCCCCCTGTCTCCTTTTCTCCCTCCACCCTTTCCCGGAGATCTGGGCTCTAGCCCTGGCTCTTCCATGGAAGCAGCGGTTGCACGCCGTCCCCTTACTGCTCCAGGGCCACTAGGGTGCTTCCTTTACAGACCACGTAGATGTCGGGGCCAGGGGTAGGATCAGGTCTTCAGCTGACCTGGAATTGCGTGGCCTGCTGTGAGGGAAGGGAGTGAGGACAGAGGCACGCTGGGCTCAGGCGCTGGTGTGGCTAGCACCCCTTCATGCTAAGGTGTAGAAAAGGGTGGTGGGGGGAGCTTGGATCAGGTTTTAGAGCAGAGGTGGAGCATTTGGGATCCTCTGGGACATGGGTGCCTCCCTGCCTGTCTCGCCCTGTCTGCAGGCCACCACTCGGCCATGTCTGGCTCACACCCGAGGTTGCGCTGGGACAGCTCCAAGTCTGTGGCCCTGTCTCTGGGGGCGCTCATCCTTGGACAGAAAAGACGGACGTGCACACAGTTCTACGACAGAGCCCTGTTTAGGCCCTCACACTCCCCATCCGTGAACTGCCTGCATGGGTGTCCATGATTTCCAAGGCCCTGGAGCTCTGCAGTATTCTGGGCCTGGAGTCAAGGCACCAAGAGAGACAGATGCTTCCTCCAGGATCCTCCGGAGGCCAGATTCATTGTAGCAAGAGAGGGAGAGGCTGTTCTACCCTACCAAAGGCGAAGCCTGCCATGGCTTGCCGGGCTCCCTGCCTTCGTTTCCCATCTGCAGGCAGGGACAGTCATGGGTGAGAGGCAAAGGGGGATTCGAATTGGCAGAGCTCTACTGCCGAGCCAGCCACGGTCCAGTCCTCCGGAGCATTTCCGTCTGTGCCAGGAGGCACGCCAGGTGCTCTGGTGTCACTTGGCATGTAATCCCCATCACGACCCTGTGAGACTGACACTGTCACCATCCCTGTTTCACATCGAGACTCAGGGGCCAGCAGGTGGTGTAGTGGTTAAGGTACTGGACTCCCACGTGACCGACCACGGTTCGAGTCCCGGCCCCGGCCGCTTGAAACTCCTGCCGGATGTATGTGTGAGTTTGCCCCAAATCCTGAGAGTGGAGAAGGGAGTCAGTGTGGTCATCCCTCCGGTGGTGATTTCTCATTTTCTGTCTGTCTCTCTGTTTCTCTGGCAAGAGCATCTGCTCTATAACAAAAATCTCAAGAAAGAAAGAAAGAAAGGAAGGAAGGAAGAAAACACTGAGACTGAGAGGATGAGTACCTTGCCCAAGGCAGGACGAGGAAGAGAGCGAGGAAGCCCTTGGTGCCCAGAGTGCTGTGAACCTAAAAAGCATCCTTCTTCAGGATGACCCTAATTGGCCCGGTGGCCGTCCTAACCCTATTCTGGATGATGCAGAGATATAGACGGGTCTGACAGACCGAGGGCTCCCGAAGGGCTCTTCCTGACTCGCAGCTGGGGACGTGCTGGGGTGGATCAAGGCCTGCTTTGGCACCCGGCAGGTTGGAGTTCTAGACCCTACTCCGACCTTGGCCATAGCTTCTTCACCTGGGCCACGCGAGCAGAGGGCCAGGCATGGCATCGGGGCCTCGTAACAGGTACAAGAGTTACTGTATGAGTTTCCATGGACCCCAGGAACTTGCTAGAACCTCTGTTCGAGGTAGCATGAAGCCAGGGATCATCGACAGGCTCAAACAAGGGGAAAATAAGAACTTTCCCTTGGGGAGATGGGAGACTACGTGAGTTTGATCTGCTTTGTTTCGAACTCTGTCCCCCCTGTGGAGAGGGCCGAGTGTACATAGTAGGTGCCCAGTAAATGCCGGTGAGCAAATGAATGAGTGACACAGGATGTGAGCACGCCGGGAACTCGCATCTCTCCATCTGCCGCGCGTTCATCCTGCCGTGAATTGAGGACTGGGGCAAGAACTGCCTTGCTGTCCTCTCTCTTTTCAAAAATATCTTTTAAAAAATCCTTAAAGAATTATTTATTCCATTTTTAAATTATTATTATTTTAAAAATTTCACCAGATGGAGAGAGAGAGAGAAAGCAAACCACCAGGTCTGGGACTTGAACCATAGTTGGCCATGTGAAAGTCAAGCACCTTAACCATCATGCCACCTGCCAGCCCCCCTTTCTGTTCTCTTGCATCCTGGTGGGAGAGGACTTGCTTCCTGTGGGCATCTCAGTGGGGGTGTGGAAGCAGGGAGGTCTTAGGGGCCCCGTTCTGCACAAACCACATCACTCAGGGTGTCTCTGGTCAAGTGTGCATTCTCCCCACACCCTGACGCGTCTCAGGTCACCCCGCTTCCCTGCAGCCAGTGCCGGTCCCTCTGTCCTGCTTGCAGGCCCACCTGGGCCTCTCGTTCTTCCTGCTACCCACCCAGCAGGGCCACCTGGAGCTGCTGAGGCTGCTCACCCTCACCCTGCGACTTGGAGAGTCCCCCACAGGGATGCAGCCCTCCCCTGCAGCCAGGCTGCTGTTCTGACCTCACGGCCCTCCCCACCTGGGTGATTTGGCTCCTTCCCACCTGGGTGATCTGGTCTCCCCCTCCAGCAACACTGGCGATTCCTTCTGCTCTCCCTGTCCCCGGCTCTTGCTATCTGCAGAAATTTGAATGTCAGAGAACCCCTGACTCACTGTGGGCTCCTGTGGGAGGACTTGCAACCCAAGGCTCAGGAGCCAGAGCGATGAGGAACACGTGCACAGAGCCTGCGCGCTGGCACTGTGGCTCGAGCCCAGCCTCCAGCGTCCAGCCACTGGGGCGACTCCCCACCCTGGCACTAGGAACTGCATGACCTGGGCCACACGTCTTGTCCTCTCAGTGCCGCAGTCCCCAAGCTATTCATCGGGGATGATACGACACACAGGAAGCGTTTCCACCTGGGCCTGGGTAGTATTATCAGGGGTGGCGGCCTCTCCCACAGTGAGCCAGGCACTTGGGGATCAGTGTGGACAGGGAAGTGGAGGAGACCCTGGTGGAAGGCTCCCCCCTTTTTCTTTAGCGAGGGCAGGGGGCACAAGGGGAGCTGCGGGGAGGGTCCTCCTTTCAGCCATAGCTCCTGCTGGGCTGCACTGTGTCCAGCAGAGGAGGGGGGTAGTGCATGTGTGAGTGAATCCTAGCCTCCGGCAGCTGGTGGCCCCCTCAGGATACTCCGCATGCCCGGAAAGCCCCAAGGAAGGGAAGGGGAACTGGGACTTCCTGGGTGCAGACATTTGAAGTGGACCGTGGAGGTTGAGTAGGAGTTCGCCCGTGGAAGGAGCTGGGATGGCTCTCTAGACTCCAGGAACAGCGTGAACTGAGGCTCTGGGCCAGAAAGAACGTGGGGTTTAGACTTTGGGGAAGCAGTCAGAGACTCTGAGCGGGGCAGGGAGGCAAGACCCCCTGCGTCTTTATGAGGCGCAGTTCGGCCCTTAACTTTAGATGGCTTTTTCATTGTTGTTAAATATACAGGATATAAAATTTACCATTGTAGCCATTTTTCAGTGTGAGATTTAGCGGCGACAAATACAATCACAATGTTGTGTAACCATCTGTTTCCAGAACTTTCTCATCACCCCAAACAGAAACTCTACCCATTAAACAAGAACTCTCCTGCCTCCTTCACCCCAAGCCCCCGGGGCCCTGTGACCTCTATTCTACTCGCTGTCTATGAATTTCCCTAATCTAGGTACCTCTTTTTTTTTTTTTTTTTTGTGAGGTTTTT
>NW_006160074.1:284178-284507 GCF_000334495.1 Tupaia belangeri chinensis | reverse complement strand
TCGAACCACAGTCAGCTACATGGGAGTCCAGCGACATAGCCATTACGTCAACTGCTGGTCCCTCTGGGTATCTCACGTGAATCACACAGTATTTGTCACTTGTTGTCTGCCATTTCTACGTTTTATTGGTCATTTGAGTTATCTTCCCTGAAGAAATATCCATGAAGGGACTTCAAAAAGTTCATGGAGAGGGGACCAGCAGTTAGTGTAATGGCTATGTCACTGGACTTCCAGGTAGTCGACTGCAGTTCAAGTCCCAGACCCGGTGGCTTAAACTCATGCCAAGCGCGTGTGCGTGCGTGCCCAAGATCCCGAGAGAAGAATGGAGG
>NW_006160074.1:261804-283792 GCF_000334495.1 Tupaia belangeri chinensis | reverse complement strand
AAAATTCATGGAGACAAGGAATTAAAGTACAAGTGTATTTTGTTGCTCCCCAAATTCAAATCTATGCATAATTTTTTCCATAAAGACCCTTCATATTCAAGTTCTCTGTCCATTTTTGAATTAGGTTATTTGTTTTGTTGTAATTGGATTGTGAAAGTTCTTTATATATCATGGGCATTGATCTCTTATCAGATACAGGGTTTACAATATTTTCTCTCATTCTGTGGGTTGTCTTTCACGCTCCAGATACTGTCCTTTTGATGTACAAATGTTTTTAGTTTTGATGAAGTCTGACTTACCAGTTTCTTCCCTTTGTCACATCCAAGGAATCATGAGCAATGACAATGTCGTGAAAGTTTTTTCTGCTATTTTTATTCTGAGAGCTTTGTTGTTTTAGTGCTTTAGTGAGGGCTCTGACTCAGTTTGGGTGGATTGTTGTACATGCCATTAGATAAGGCCCACTCTTCTGCATGTGGTTATTCAGTTTCCCCAGAACCATTTGTAGTCAGGACTGCCCTTTCTTTACTGAATGATCTTGGACCTTTGTTGAAAATCAGTCGACCGCACATTTGAGAGTTTACTGCTGGGCTCTCTGTTCCGGTGCACTGGTCCATCTGTCTGTCCCCAGTGTGGTCTTCCTCTGTGAAATCCAGAATCAAAATATGCACAGGGAACCTCTCTCTTCCCCTGACCATCTTTCCTTCAGGCCAGTGACAGACCAAGCACGGGGCTTCAGCTCAGAGACCCACTGGTTTTCCAGGACCCAGAGCTGGTGAGAAGGGCTGGAGGTGGAGAAGGTTCCAAGGTCACAGCTTGGCCCCTGGCTGTCTTGGGCCCTCTGTCCCTTCAGCTGACCATCCTGTGGAAGTTCTCATGTGCTCTCAGAGTCTGCACCCCTATCTCTAAGAAGCCCAAATCTAGAACAATCCCTTCGCTAAAATGGCTCCAGGATCCTCTCCTAGTGAAGCTGGGTGGAGGTCCAGGGAAGCCGTTGTCTGCTCCCCATGGCTCCGTGCACACTCTGGAGGTGTCCTGTCTGGTTCCTGTAAGAGGCACGTGAGCTCCCTGTCCCTGATCGCCACCCAGTGAGTGGCCCAGCCAGGGCCTGGAGCTCTGGGGCTTGTAGGAGAGCCAGAGTTGTAGGAGAGCCAGAGTGCGGGGGAGCTGCAGGGGAACAGCTGCCTCCTCACCTTGTCCCCCCAGCTCAGGTGGTTACACGGGCCAGCCTGAGGCCAGCGACAGACACCATTTCCAGTGATTCCAGAAAAGTATCGATGAACGGTGTTGCCCCGCCGTTGAGGGGCACAGCTGGCCTGAAGCTTCAGACGCCTTTGGTTTGGGGAAGCCAGTGCAGTCCAGGACCTGGAAACCGGCGTCAGCCTGAATGGCTGAGTGATTTCTGGCAAACGAGTTGACCTCCGTGCCTCAGCGTTCTGACCTGTAAAGTGGAGCTAAAGTAAGATCTGCTTA
The DNA here is from genome assembly GCF_000334495.1 of Tupaia belangeri chinensis. Lineage (NCBI taxonomy): Eukaryota > Metazoa > Chordata > Mammalia > Scandentia > Tupaiidae > Tupaia > Tupaia belangeri. Next base: position 282,322 of record NW_006160074.1, on the reverse strand, counting down.
TTAGAAATGTTGTGAAGATTACACAAGGTAAGATAGGTAAGGAGGGCTCCCGCTGGTGGTGTGGTGGGTAAGGTGGCTGGATCTCCCTGGGCCAGACCTACCCTGAGCTTTTCTGCTCAGCCTCGCGGGAGGTGGTGTACCCCCAAGTTACAGGAGCACAAGGAGAGGCTCAGAGAGGGGCAGGAGCAGGCCCTAGGGTCCCGCTGTGAATCGAACCCAGACACGGTGAAGCCAAAGGCCTTTTTCTATCCTCTCCTGGGTCCATGGGGCTCAGCCCACTGCTGTGGGGGTCTTGTGCCTCTGTGGCAGGGGGCAAACCTCATGCCTCTCTGGCTAGGGGGACTTATGCCTCTGTGGTCGGGGGTGGGCCTTGTGCCTCTGTGGCTGAGGGGTCCTTATGCCTCTGTGCCATCAGACATGACCAGCATGAGAGCTCTGGGACGGGCTTCAGTACACAGCACAGCACACACGGGCCCTCCGTCTCCTCTCACCCCTGATGTCAGGGCCCCTGGGGAGTTCAGGAGGGTGCAGCAGGGAACCCACAGGGCAGGGCGTTGCTAGCCTCGGGCCCTGAAAGATGACGTGGGGTTCAATAGGCAGGAAGGGTCCGCATGGCCCCGGATTACTGAGGCGAGCATCTACCGTGTCTCTGGTATGGCCCTCTCACCACCTCACAGGTTCGCAGTGTGGGGGGCGGGCTCCCCTGAGCACATTTTCCTGGGGCAGTCGAACTTCACCTGCCCAGGGAAGGTCCTGTCTCCCGGATGCCACCGGGAGGAAAGTGGAGCGAGGTTTCTAAGTGGCTCCCAGGAGACCTGAGCGTTGTCAGCTGGCTTTGTGAGCCCGCAGTCTCAGTGGGAGGGTGACGATCCCAGCTCTCGTCCACGGTTACCCACCTTCGAGATCCACCCTCCCCTAACTGAGGTTAATGTCTACATGTAAGGGCCTTAAAAAAATGAAGCTGGAGGCCAGCAGGTGGTGTAGTGGTTGAGGTGCTAGACTCCCCTGTGGCAGACTGTGGTTCGAGTCCTGAACCTGGTGGCTTGAAACTCATATGGGGGATGGGGAGGTGTGTGTGGGGGTTGTGTGTGTGTGTGCTCAGAACCCCAAGGGGGAGAATGGAGGAGAGAGGATTGCAGTGTGACCAGGAGGGTGATTTCTTGCTTTCTGTCTCTCTGGTGAGCACACATGCCCTATAGCAAAACTTTCTCACAAACACAAAATGAAACTAATGGAGTCAGCAGGTAGCAGAGTGGCAAAAGCGCTGGCCTCCCATTTGGCCGACCACAGTTCAAGTCACGGAGCCAGAGGCTTGGAGGATCATGCCAGGCACGTGTGTGCCCAAAATCCCAGGAGGAAGATGAAGGAGAACAGATTGAGGCAGGGCCATCCCCCCTTGGGGATGATTTCTCACTTTCCCTTTCAGTCTCTCTCTGGTGAGTGCACCTGCCCTATGGCAAACAAACAGACAAACACCAAAACCCTAAAAGTTTTAAAAATATGTATAGTAAAACAAATTCACATTCAGTGTCTGATTTTCACAGCAGTCTGAGGTGCGTTGGTCCACGCACGGTCTCTGTTATAAGTTGGTGGAATGGGCCCGATTTGAAGGAGGCCCAGAGTTATTTTGGACAGAGGCTTTAGGGTAATAGAAGCCATTCCTGGCAGCTAGACCTGGGGGTTCCAGGCAACTAAACCTGGGGTTCCAAGCAGCTAGACCATGGGTTCTGGGCAGCTGGATCTGTGAGTTTCAGGCAGCTGGACCTGGGGGTTCCAGGCAGCTAGAACTTTGGGAACTGCCCCGTTCTCCTCCAAGGACTTTGGGCATGCACACACACATGCCCTGTGTGAGTTCCAAGTCGCCAGGTCTAGGACTCACACCGCAGTCGGCCAGGTGGGAGTCCAGCGCCTTAACCACTATGCTACCTGCCGGCCCTGGGACTTTGAATTTCCATCACCTGGACTTTTGCCCACGGAGAGCTGGTGCTCTGGAAATAATATTGAATGAATAAAGGAATGAATGAGGCGAAAGAGCCACTGAACCAGAGTCAAACCCAGGCCCCTGCTACTCCGAGGACTTCTCATCCATTCATCTCACATCTTGTAGGATTTCAACTTCTCTGTCTCTCTTGCCTTGGGACCAAAAAGTATCTCCCAGGAGATGGCAGGATATAGGCTTTCTTCTTGTTACTGAGGAGAAATAGAGGCTCAGGAGAATTGAGAGATGTTTGGGAATTTGCCCAGGGTCACGTGGCTTGAGATAGACTACAGGGCTGGAAGTGGGAAGACTTGGGTTCGAGTCTCAGTCCTTCCGCTGACGGGCTGCGTGATCTCTCTCTGGGTCTACTTCTTGCCTGTAAGGTAAGGGCCTGGCCTCGTATGGTCCCGAAGTTCTGGAGGCTTGTTGCTGGGGAAAGGGGTGAGTGTAGGGGGCCCTTTCAGCTTCTCTAGTGGTGAGCCAGGTCAGGGCCAGGCCTCCTCCACCTGGGAGGCGTCAGGATCTCTTCCAGCCACTCCAGTGAGACACCTCAGACTGGGTGCTGGAAGGCAGGAGCTGAGACTTGTCCAGTCACTGTGAGGAGAGCAGCCATCATGGAGCTCAGATCCCTGACCGGAGGAGGCACAGTCATCTCCAGGTGGGGGCCTGGTGCTCGGAGGTAGGACCAGCTGCTAGGGCTCAGTAGTGCCCCCTAGGACAAGACAAAGCCATGTCACAACCACAGCACGTCTTTGCTTTCGGAGGCCCTGGGCTTGCAGCTGGGCCATCGGTTCAAATCTCAGCTGTGGTTTTTTGTTTTTCTGTTTCTGCTTCTGCGTGCACTCACCAGAGGAGCAGAGAGGGAAAGTGAGAAATCACCCTGGGGGTGGCCATACTGCAGTTCTTTCTCTTCCATTTTCCTCTCAGGATCATGGGCACACATACACTTACACCTGGCACGATCCCCAATCCACCAGGTCTAGGACTCGAACCACAGAATCAGCCATATGGGACCCAGCCACCCCTTGCACCATCCCACCAGATTTTTCTTTCTGAGCTATGAGGTCTTGAGCAAGTTATTACACTTCTCTGGAGGCCCAGCCCCTGCTGACATGCTGTGCTCTACAGACTGGGCCACATAGGGGACCGGTTCAATTCCTGGTCTAATCTGAAGGCCGGGGGTGGTGGCGTGTGCAGTGCCAGCAACCAGGGACTTGGTGGAGGCAGGAGGATTGTGGGCTTGAAGCTGCCTTGGCACCATAATGAGACCCAGTCTAAAAAGCAGCCAGGCGAGGGGTGCGTGCCTGCAGTCCCAACCGGGAGACTGGAGCAGAGGACTGTGACATGGCGAGACCTTGCAGACAGACAGATAAATAAATAAGCCAGCCAGCCAGGAAACCTTTCTCTGGACCTCAGTTTGTTCGTCTGTAAAATGGGAGTGAGAACACTGACTCCATGGGGTTCTGGGGAAGACTAAAAGAGAGGGTGGAGCTCTAGAGCCACACGCGGGCCAGGGTTACACGATCGTCCAAGGATCCTCCCTCCGAGACTTCGGACCTCCATGGTGCGGGGTGGGCGGTGTCCTGCTTTGCTATAATGTGACATGTTTGCCAAGACCTCCTTGGTTGTCAAGGCGCGGTTTGGGAGCCGGGCTGTCGCAGCCATCTCGCCGCTTCTTCTCCCAGGACCCCTGGCCCTTTCTGTGGCCCGCGTCTGGGACTCAGTGTTCTTGCCGTCCGGATCCCATACGTGACCACAGCTGTTACTTGTCTGTCCCCTCCACACGGCTGTGACTGCACAGGGACGCTCGGAGCCTGTGCTCAGTGGATGAGTAAACGAGTCGATGCAGCGGGAGGGCGAGATGGAGTGGGTCTTGAGGCCGAAGTCAGGATGGAGACCCTGAGGACAGGCTTTCTTTTCTTTTCTTCATCTTCCTTTTTTAGATTTTTTTTCTTTGCCATAGAGCACCTGTACTCACCAGAGAGAGAGAGAGAGGAACAGTGAAAACCCACCTGAGGGGTGTCCACGCCACAGTCCCTTCACCCCACTCTCCTCTAGAGATTCTGGACACACATGCACACATGCTCGCTGTGATTTTCAGGCCATCAGGTCTGGGAGGTCTCCAGACACCAATCCGGAACCTTCCACATGGGTCAGCCTGGCCGGGCACTGTGTGATCGCTTCGGTTGACCCAGGCAGTGGACCTGCGCCTTGACCACATGCCACCTGCTGGCTCTGGGCTTTCTTCTGAACCACAATTTTGGATACAAGGAAAACTTACTCACGTGGACTAGATACTCATGTAGAAAAGATGAGGTTATGGAGACCAGCAGTTAGCGTATGGCTATGTTGCAAAACTTCCTTGTAGTCGACCACAGTTCGAGTCCCGGACCCGGTGGCTTAAACTCAGGCCAGGTGCATGTGCGTGCGTGCTCAAGATCCTGAGAGGAGAATGGAGGAGAAGGGATTGCAACGCAGCCATCCTCCCACCAGGGCGTGATTTCTCGCTTTCCATCTCTCTGTCTCTCTGTCTCTGTCTTTCTGGCAAGCGCACGCGCCCTATAGCAAAAACCTGTCCACCAAAGAAAAATAAAAGAAAAGATGAGGTTATGGTAGACTTAAAAATTACAGTACATTTTTGGGAACCAGCAGTTAGCGTAATGGCTATGTCGCTGGACTCCCACGTAGTCGACTGCAGTTCGCATCCTGGACCCGGTGGCTTAAAACTCAGGCCAGGCGTGTGTGCGTGTGTGCCCAAGATCCCGAGAGGAGAATGGAGGAGGAGGGATTGTGGCGTGACCATCCCCCCTGGGGGGTGATTTCTCGCTTTCTGTCTCTATGTCTCTCTCTGTCTGGCGAGTGCACGCGCCCTACAGTGAAAATCTCTCTCTCAAAAAAAAAATTACAGTACATTTTTGACTTCTAAGTTCCAGCAGTAGCTTGACTTGAGCTAACAAAATATAAGTTGACTATCCTAATCTGAAATGCACCAAAATACAAAATGCACCAAAATACAAAATTCTTTGAGTGCTGGAACTGGCACGTGGTCTGGTGGTTGAAGTGTTGGACTCCCACATGGCTGACCATGGTTCAAGTCTTGAACCTGGCTGCTTGCTTTCTTACTTTCCCTTTCTCTTTGTCTCTCTCTGGTCAAAATTGAAGAATAATGATAATAAATAAAATGAAAGAGAAATCTTAAAAGAAAAAATAATTCTTTAAGAATGGAAGATCCCATACCTGATCTCATGTGATAAGTCACAGTGAAATTTCTGCAGTATAAAAATGTATAAAATTGAGACCAGCAGTTGGCGTAATAGCTATGTCACTGGACTCCCATGTGGTCAACCATGGTTTGAGTCCCGGACCCAGTGGCTTAAATTCATGCTGGACGTGTGTGTGTGTGTGTGCCCAAGATCCTGAGAGGAGAAGGGATTGCGGAATGGCCACCCCTCCTGGGGGGGGGGTGATTTCTCACTTTCTGTCTCTTTGTCTCTCTCTGCCTGGCAAGCGCACGTGCTCTATAGCAAAAACCTCTCCTCCCCCGCCCCCAAACATGTATAAAATGACCTCCCGGCTGTGTGTATAGAAGGCATATATGAAACATACATGGATTTCATGTTTAGACTCCCCAAGATCTCTTTCTCTCTTTGCCTCTCTGCACACACACACACACACACACACACACACACACACACACAGGGGTGTCAGAAAATTCATGACGCATTTTTTGCATAGAGGAACTTAGAAAAATACTCATGACATTTCTGACAACCCAATATATGCTACTATTCTAAAATCTGAAGGAAAACCAAATCCAGAATCTGAAAGCTTCTAGTCCTAAGCATTTCGGATAAAGGCTACTCGGCCTGTCCTCCTTACAGGTCTTAGAAGAGCCACTTGTAGGGTCTGCATGCTTGGACTGCACTGCCATCTGCTGCTGTGCAGCGCGGGCTTCCAGAGGCCTGCGGAAGGGCGGGTTGTTCTCAGCACCGGCCTTTGGCTTGGGACGATTACTATAGCCTTCCAGCGGGGAGCCCAGAACCCTATCCCTGTCCAGAACTCCAGCCAGGTCCCATTCAAGGTTTCCAAAGGTCAGCTCCACAGGGATGATTCCAAGACAAGGTGGTTTCTTCCTATGACCCGTATACTGTCTCTGTTTAAAACTTACTTCTCATGATAGAGAGAGAGAAGGGGGAGCACCCTCTATAGGGTGCTGTCAGCAGCCACCCCTTCTCCTCATCCTCCAGCGCCTCAGGACTGGGTGTTTTCAAGGCGACCTGGAACCTGAGCTGTGGTCGACCACGTGGCTTCCATCTTCACAGGGCACTTACATTACTGCTGCACTGTGGCTGGGCCGTAGAAACTTTCCATCTCAATGTCATTTTAGCCCTAAAGAAAAGTTTCCGGTCGTGTATGTCCCAGGTCCCCATACGCCTGTTCCTCCAGTGCCGGCGTGTTGTCATACTTGCATTATCCCACACAGGTCGGCTCTTCGGTCTCTCCGTCATATCTGTAGGTACCGGAAACATGCGTATATACACATGCGGATGGCCCCAGGCTACGATGCTTCCACTCGAGGTTTTCCAACTCTGCTTTGCCAGAGTATTAAATGCATTTTTGACTTACAGTAACTTTGACGTATGGTTTATTGGGATGTGACTTCATCGTCAGACGAGGAACATCTGCACATATATCTTTTTTGAACTATTGAAGAGTAAGCTGCAGGGACCAGCAGGGGGTGTGGTGGGTAAGGCACTGGGCTCTCACATGGCCAACTGTGGTTCAAATCCCAGACGTGGAGGCTTGAAAATGACACTCAGCATGTGTGCATGAGCCTAAAATCTCGAGAAGAGATTGGAGAAGGGATTACGGTGTGGCCGTCCTCCCTTGGGGGTGATTTCTCACTTTCCCTTTCTCTCTGTGTCTCTAGTGAATGCACTGGCCCTATGGGGGCGGGGAGGGGGGTAACCAGCAACAACAAAATAAAGAGCGAAGAGAGGTAAGCTACAGACAGTCACCCTTTGCCGCTGTCTTTCAGTGCATGGGTCTTGAACCACGGCAGTGGCCCCCATTGGAGGTCCCAGATGTGCAGTGGAGTTTGTCCCCGTAGGGCAGTTCATCAGGCCGGCATGTGTGGGATGTGATCTGGAGGGAGATGGGGGGCCACTCCCCTGTGACCCCCGCCCCGTCCCTGTCTCCTCTCTGTCCCAGTCCCACCCAGGGCATTCACCCCAGCAAGGCCCAGTGGGAGTGCCCCAGGCCTGGGGTTCAAACCTTGGCTCTGCCTTGGACCAGCTGTTCTCTCTCACACACGTTCTGGGCTGGGAAGTGAGGATTTTTATACGTGGCTGTAGAGGGCAGTCCCCACAGTGGCAGTATGACAGACGCCCTGGAACTTCATAGGACACACGCTGCCCGGTCCCCACGAGTGCTCCGCGTGACTCTCATCTTTCTTGGGCTCCGGGAGGCCCACTCTGTCTCTGAACTGGGCAAAAGCCCTCTCTCCACCCGCAAGAGAACCAAGAGAAGAACCAAGAGAACTTTTTTTCCTTTTAATTTTTTAAAGCTTATTTACTCACTTCTTCCATGAGCAAGACAAACAGAGAGAGGGGCCAGCAGGCGGCATGGCAGTTAAGGCACCAGACTCCCACGTAGTCGACAGTGGTTCAAGTCCCAGATCTGGCGACTTGCTTTCTCACTTTTCCTCTCTGTCTCTTCATGACTGCATGTGCCCTAAAGCAAATTTTAAAATAATTATTATAATGAATAAAATTAAATAATTATTTAGAAAATGAGAGAGAGAAATGGAGAGAGTGAGAGCACAGCTCAGAGAGGATCTTGCTACCAGGATCCACCCCGGCCTCGGCAGCCCCGGCCCATGGGCACGTGTGCTCACGTACTGCAGGAGGTCTCCCGACGCTGACCTAGAACTTTCCAGGTGGGTCAGCCGCGCAGAGCACTGCCTGACCACTTTGGTTCGAGGGTAGAGCCAATGGGAGTGGAGGCTGTAGCCCTGCCTTCACGATGCCGCCTCCAGGAAGAACCCTCAGGCGAGCTGGTGACAGACCTGGAGCCGGCAGCAAACCCGGGGCATCACAGGAGCATCCCAAGGCTTCGTCATCTGCCAGTGACAGCGTTCCTGAGGCCCATGGGGCCCCCGTGAGGCTGGAGGCCAGAGGGTTCTAAGGTGCCCCAGGAGGAAGGCAACTCTGGAGAAAAACGAGCTCCGCTGGCTGGTGACGGGAATGGCCCCTCTCGGAGCTCCATGTCTCGTTTGAATTTTGAAAGCCAAGAATATAAAACACTCAGACCCAGGGAAGGAGCGAGCCTGTGAGGAAGGGCTGGGCCCCACCCTCTGGCCCTGGGTCCCTCAGAGCTCGTTGCAGTGGCGGACAGGGGCGCCGAAGAGCTGCTCTATTGGCCAGTCCCCGCAGGTGGGCTCTGGGTCTTCAACCAGACTTCAGGAGACCACCCCGGACCGGGGACTGGGCCACCAGGGACCCTTTATTGGAACAGCAGTGCCTCCTGGTGGCCAGTGTGAGCCACTGCAGTCTTGATGGAGGCCTGTTAGGAGCTGGGCCTTATAACCTTAAGGCCAGGGGCAGGAACCAGTCCTATGGGTGATTGGGGGCATTTTCTGCCTTCTGCAGGGCTATGTCCTCCATCGCCCCTTCTCACCCTCACCCTTTCAATGGGGCTGAACGGAGGAAGCAGATGCAGGGGGTCTGTCCAGGCCCACAGCTGCGAGGTCACTGTGACGCTTCATGTCCACTCCCCCACCCCAGAGCACAGCCCCCACAGCAGCGTCTGCAAAGGGGTCGGGGCTCCTCTGGGCTGGAGTGCTTTGCTGCAGCTGCTCGTTCCCCAGCAGTCCCCCTCACTGGGCACACAGATCCTTTGCCACCAACCCCGTGTGGATCCTGAGCACCCAGGTACCCCAGGACCAGGCTCCTGCTCCAGGACCTGGAAGGCTTCAGGGAGGTCCATTCTGGCCTGCTCAGGCCTCGGGAGGGAGCAGGTCCCTAGGCCAGTGTGTCCGAGCAGAGAATTCCGTATTTAGGCCGCAAGCCCAGCCTGAGGTCAGGGAGGATGGAGGATGGCCTTCTGCTCAGACTTGAAGGCCCGGGAGGGGCTGTTCACAGCAGAGGAGATATCAACAATGAAAAGGTTTCCTTATTGTTAAGAGGACATACTAACGTCAACGAGATCCACCATCATCGTCACTCTGCTGACGTTTTTCTTTTTTAAAATTTTAAACACTTATGTATGTAGGTATGTACTTACTTGTTAAGATTTTCAAGCCACCCAGTCTAGAACTCGAACTGCCATTGGCCATGTGGGAATCCAGCTCCTCAAACCACACCACCTGCTGGTCCCCTTTGCAAAGATTTTTTAAAGCATTGTTTTGTATTTAACACAGTATTTTTAAAGAATCCTGACAGATATTGTCCGTGACGTGGGAGGCAAGACGGTTCGGCTGTGTTTATCAGGGGCCTTCAGACATGTATGTGACAGAACTCGGTATTCTGGTTCTTGGCGCTTCCTCGAAGGTGGTTGCCGTGACTGTACCCAGCGATTTAACTACCTGGATGCTCATCCTGGCCTGGTAGGGTTTCAGACAGTCAGAAACCTGTGTGCCCCACAGTAGAGGATTGGGGACATGAAATGGTCATGCACACGGTGGAGTACTACGCAGTCATTAAAAATGACGTGGTGCAGGCTGGCAGGCCGTGTGGAGGATCAGATGCGTGACTCCCCATGGCTGACCATGGTTTGAGTCCCAAACCTGGTGGCTTGGAAATCACACTGGGTATGTGTGTGTGTGTGCCCAAAATCCTAAGAGGAGGATGGAGGAGAAGGGATTGCAGCGTGGTCACCTCCCCCCACCCCCCCGCCAGGGGTAATTTCTGACTTCCTATCTCTGTCTTTCTCTGGAGAGTGCATGTACCCTGTAACAAAACATATATATATATATATATATGCGTGTATGTGTAATGTGTATTATATATATATGTATAAAAACATACAGTGGACTCAGCCCTGAAGTGCAGCTTTAACACAAGTGCCCTGCAAGCTGGAAGCCATATGGCCAAGTGTGGGTTTGGATCCCCAGGCTGGCTTGAAAACAAACCATATGTGCACACAGGTGCCTGGAATCCCAGGGAGCTGGAGGGCTGGGAGAGGAGATCAACAAGACCCCGTTGAGGCTGCCTCCTTCTTATTCCCTCTCCTGCGCGCACACATGCGTGCCTCTTTTTTAAGAGAGATGTTACAGGGTGCGTGCACTCGCCGGAGAGAGACCGAGAGACAGAAAGTGAGAAATCACCCCCAGGGAGGCTGACCATGCCACAGTCCCTTCTCCATTCTCCTCTCAGGATCTTGGGCACACACACACACATACACACACATGTGCCTGGTATGATTTTAAGCTGCCGGGTCCGGAACTCGAACCACAGTCAACTCTGTGGGAATCTGGCGACGGAACCATGACAGCATCTGCTGGTCCCCAGGTGTGCTCTCTACCATAACAATTACGCAGTAGGCAACCCGAGGCCAGCACAGAAGGATGTGCAGGATTCCGTGTTAGCGTAAAGAAAAGCCTTCGCGGTGTGCGAGAGTGTGTGTCATGCTGTAAGTGCGCTTAGTTTTGCCTATCTCGATTTTTACAAAGTTTCCACGTGAGACATATGAAAGATTATCCTTGCACTGAGAAAAGACGCTGCAACATTGACAGTGGGACAGGGAAGTACACGGGCCACAACTTGGCTGGCCACAGGCGAGGGGAGCAGAGCCAGCCCGTGCGAGGCAGTTTCCCGTGCAGTGCATTGTGGGTGAGGTGGGGAGTGGAAGCCGGTCTGTGAGACTGCAAGCAACGTGGAGGGGTGAGGCCGGGCCCGCCACGCCTGCGGTTTCCAGAATGCCGTAGGAAGGCCTGCCCATAGGGTTGGCAGATGGATCCAAAAACAAGCAACGGCAGAACCAGGGTGCTCCGCTAAAGCTGACTTTTATATGAAAAATGAGTAATTTTGAGTGTAAGTATTTCCCATGCAGTGTTTGGGGTAGACTTCTAGTTTTCAAAGTGTTCACCATTTCCGTGACGTTCATATTTAACAGCGTCCTGATTTTTTTTTAATAATTCACTGTAGAGTGCATGTACTTGCTGAGAGAGACAGAGAGAGGAGAAGTGAGAAATCACCCCCCGGGGGATGACCAAGGCACAATCCCTTCTCCTGTATTGTCCTCTCGAGATTTGGGGCCTGCACACACATGCGCCTGGAGCGATTTGCCTTCTTCCACCTCACTGCAAGAGGCTCTGCTCTCTCGGTCCCACAGTCCCGCAGCATCGTTTCAGAACTTCCGTCCCGTGTGAGAGTAGCTGCCGCCTTTTCTTCTTCTCCTTCGTCTTCATCCGGCTTTGGTTTTTTGCTTTTTTTTAAATTATTTATTTTATTTTTTATTTATTCATTCATTTATTTTTTAATTTGATCAGAGAGAGACAGAGGGTGAGAATGAGAGAGAGAGGAAGTGAGAAAGCAAGCCACCAGATTCAGGACTCGCACCCCAGTTGGCCATGTGGGAGTGTCCAGCGCCTTAACCAGCACGCCACCTGCTGGTCCCCAGCTTTGTTTTTGTTATAGGGCACATGCACTTGCCAGAGAGAGACAGAGAGGGGACATGAGAATCGCCCTCCAGGAGAGGCCCACGCTGCAACACCCCCCCCCACCGTCCTCCAGCCTCAGGATTTCGGGCATGCATCACACATGCCCCGCGTGTTTTTCAAGCCACTGGGTCCAGGACTCAGAACCACCCAGTTAGCCATTGGGGACCCAGTGACTTAAACTCCATGCCACATCTTGTTTCCTTTCTTCATTTTTTAAAAACTACTCGAGAATGTATGCGCTCACCAGAGAGAGAGAAAGCACCCCCAGTGGGGCACGGTCACACTGCAGTCTGCAATCCCTTCTCCATTGCTCCACCCTGTTGGGATCTGGGGCATTCTGGGGCATGCACACACACACACACACACACACACACACACACACACGCAGTGTGTCCTCCAAGCTGCGAGGGCTGGATTAGAACTTCAGCCATGTGGGATCTGGCTCCTATAAGCATTAAGCTACAGGGTGGACCCTAATTCTTGCTTTCAGATAATATTTTTTAAGAATTATTTCATCTATCATTATCATAATTATTATTATTTTTAGTTTGCTGCAGGGCTTGTACACTCAGAGAGAGAGAGAGAAGAAGTGAGAAAGCAAGCTGCCAGGTCCAGGACTCAAACTAAGGTCAGCCATGTGGGAGTCTAGCACCTTAACCACTATGCCACCTGCTGGCCCCTCAGACAATGTTTTGATCTGCTGGTGATAGAACAAATAAAATTTGTAGATTTTTGTTTGTTTGTTTTAGGTTTTTGTCATAGGGTGTTTGTGGTCACTGGAGAGAGCCAGAGAGAGGGAAAGTGAGAAATCACCCCCCAGGGGGATGGCCATGCTGCAACAATCCCTTCCCCAGTCTCCTCTCAGGACTTTTTTTTTTTTTTTTTTTTTTTTTTTTATTTTTCAGTTCCAGGCACACTCCCCTCAGACAGAGACAGAGAGATAGAAAGCGAGAAATCACCCCCCCAGAGGGGATGGCCACGCCACAATCCCTTCTCCTCCATTCTCCTTCTTGGGATCTTGGGCATGCACACACACGTGCCCGGCATGAGTTTTAAGCCACCAGGTCCAGAACTCGAACCATGGTTGACTGCATGGGAGTCCAGCGACATAGCTATTATGCCAACTGCTGGTCCCCTCTTCTCAGGACTTTGAGCATGCACGCACACATGCCTGGTATGCATTTCAACCTACAGGGTCTGGGAATTGAACTGTGATCGACCAGGTGGGTGTCCACACTACCTCCTGCCCCTCGAATTGTAGTGTTTTTTAAAGAAAGACACCGCACACTTTCTCCCATGTTTGTCAAAATGAGACAAAATGATGTACCAAACATAAAAGGAACGTCTTCCCATGTACTGAGACACTGTGCTTTTATAACACCGATCTCATCCGGTTCATCCAGTGTTTACTGAGCACCTACTGTGTGCCAGCAAGGTGCAGGGTTAGACAGAGGGTGAGGAGAGGGAGCACGCTCATGGGCCGGGAGAAAATCAGCGTGAGCGTGTCCAAAAATAATTCGATGCGTAATTTCATGAGTTCTAACACAGTCATCTGTAGTTCATGTGCTCGTCACCACAATGAGGAGGTAGGATAATTCCAGAACACTTCCCCGTACTCCAGACACTTCCAAGCACTCCGGACACTTCCCTATACTCTGGACACTTCCACCATACTCCGGACACTTCCCCTACTCCAGACACTACACACTTCCCCTGTACTCTGGACGTTTCCCCTGTACTCTGGACACTTCCCCCGTACTCCGGACACTTCCCCGTACTCCAGACACTTCCCCCGTCCTCCGGACACTTCCCCGTACTCCGGACACTTCTCCCATACTCCGGACACTTCCCCGTCCTCTGGACACTTCCCCGTCCTCCGGACACTTCCCGTACTCCGGGCACTTCCCCGTACTCTGGACACTTCCCTTTACTCCGGACACTTCCTGTACTCTGGACACTTCCCTGTACTCCGGACACTTCCTGTACTCCGGACACTTCCCATACTCCGGACACTTCCCCTTACTCCGGACACTTTCTGTACTCCAGACACTTCCCGTACTCTGGACACTTCCCATACTCCGGACACTTCCCCTTACTCTGGACACTTCCCGTACTCTGGACACTTCCCATACTCCGGACACTTCCCCTTTCTCTGGACACTTCCCGTACTCTGGACACTTCCCATACTCTGGATACTTCCCCTTACTCTGGACACTTCCTGTACTCCAGACACTTTCCCGACACTTCCTTGTACTCTGGACACTTCCCCGTACTCCAGACACTTCCCCTTACTCTGGACACTTCCCTGTACTCCAGACACTTTCCCGACACTTCCTTGTACTCTGGAGACTTCCACCACACCTTTGTCCACCCCCTTCACTCCAGCCCTGGCAACCAGCGGTCTGTTTTCTGTTCCTATGGTTTCGCCTGTTCCAGAATGTCACAGGATAACTAAGTGGAGTCATTATGTAAATTTTGAGACTGGTGGGGGCCAGCAGGTGGCGTGGTGGTAAAAGTGCTGAATTCCCACATAGCCCACTGTGGTTCTAGTCCCAGACCTGGAGGCTTGAAAATCATGGTGTGTGTGTGTGTGTGTGTGTGTGTGTGTGTGTGCACATGCATGCCCCAAATCCCAGCAGGAGAATGGGGAGGGGATTGCGGCATGGCCATGCCCCCTGGGAGGTGATTACTCATTTTCCCTCTCACTGTCTCTTTCTCTCTCTCTCTGGCAAATGCACACACCTTATGGCAAAAATCTTTAAAAAAGTACGAGACTGGCTTTTTTTTTTTTTTCTTTTCTTCTACAAGCCCTTTATTCATTTCTTCCATGAGAGACAGAGCTCGGGAGACAGCAGCCCTGCCTCCTCTGTGCGCCGAGCTCCCCCGCCACCTTGGCCAGCCGGAATCACTCATGCGCGGCCCCTCTGCGGGCCCGGCTCATAGAGGGAGGCTTGGGACCTTCTCAAGTAAGTCTGGTGGCTGCTGTGCCACCGTCTGGCCCTGAGACAGGCTCCTGTCACGGGCTCCCCCTGAGATCCCCCACGTCACTGCCCGAGAGCGTACTCCTCTCCCCGCCGCGCCGTGTCCGTCTCCATCACACGGACGCGCCACCGCGGGCTCATCAGGTCCCCTGTTGAAGGACACGTGGCTTCGCTCCAGCTCCTGGAGATTGTGAACAGATAATGTGGTCAATGTTTGCACAGAGGCTCTTCCCCCCACCCACCCCAGGGTAACGGACTCGCTGGGTCACGAGTGAGTGCAAACCGAACTGTGTGTGACGCTGCCGAGCTGTGACAGGTGAGCACCAGCTGCTCCGTGTCCTCGCCAAAACATGCCACAGCGGAGTTTGCGTATCCCACTGCTGCAGGGATGAGTGATATTGCTGTGACTTTTTACTTTTTAGAATTATTTAATTTTATTATTATTATTTTTAAATTTGCTATAAGGCATGTGCACTCACCAGAGAGAGAGAGAGAGAGAGAGAGAAAGGCTGTCAGATCTGGGACTCGAACCGCGGTTGGCCATGTGGGAGTCCGGAATCCTTGCTGCTATGCCATCTGCTGACCTGCTGTGACTCTGGTCTGCATTGCCGTGATGGGCGATGGTGCCTGTTTTCACGTTCCTTTGTCACTGGCGTATCTTCTGTGGTGACGGGTCTACTCAAACGTCTGTGCGTACTGTGGAAAAAGTGGTCTCCTGTCGCCAGTCGCTAGAGCCCGCCTTTGATCAGGTGCTCACTGGTTTCCCAGTGACGCGGTTTTGCTGCCCCAGCACCCCATCCAGGAGTCATCACATTTAGTCCCCACGTCCCCTTAGATTCCCCTGGCCTGGGACAGTCCCTCGCACTCCCTGAGTAGAGAAGCCTCCAGGGCTTTGGCCGGGGTCTCGGTGAACACGTGCATCCGGGCACCTTTTGAGTGCTGGCCTGCGCCCCACACTTCTGCCCCGCACTCCTCTGCAGACCGGCAGCCCCTGGAGAGCGGGGACGCCTCCCCTTGCCTGCTGCACACAGATCCGCTGTTCCTGTTCGCTGAAATGTCACCCCTGCCGCTGCCATCCCTCCAGCATTACGTATTGTGCCTGGAGCTAAAATGGGGACGTCCGGAGAGAGCTCTGGACACAGCCCAGGGGCAGATGGAGGGGTGGGGACGTGAGCAGTGGCTGACCTCTAACCTCTGCCCCGCCCCCGCAGGGCTGCTTGGACAGCAGTGGGCTTAGTCAGTGCCCGTAAATAGCTTGAAAGGGCTGGCGGCCTGCTTTGTTTAAGGAGATTACATCGGTGCTGTGCCCTGCGCCACAGGGTGTGTGGGGCCGGCGCCCCAGGGCACAGCGGGCGCCTTCCCCCACAAAGCAGATGTTTGCAGGGGAAATAGATGTAATCAAAACCACAGAGGGTAAATTACCCAGACCCCCTAGCCACCCGCTTCTAGGCACAGCCGTGCCCGGCTCCACGGTCCAGGCACCTCCTAAATCCGCACCCACCATGTGCATCTGCACGCACACCCACGCGCGCACGCCCCGGGGCACACACGCCCCGCTTGTGCGTCTGCACTCGACCACACACGCACACGCTCTCGGCAAGGATGGCACATGTGTTCCCACACCCGTTCGCAACTGCAGAGGGCCCAGCCCTCGTGCACACCCCTGCACACTCGGCACCCCTCCCCGCCCGGCTTGTGGTCACGCGCTTCAAATCACAGCCACACACGCACACGCGGCAAGGTCACCGCCAGAAATCTCTCAAGGGCTTCCATGTCCAAACGAGGAGACGCCAGGTTTGAGTGCCACGAGGGGAGAGCCAGGACGGGCGGGAGGGTGGGGAGGGGACAGAGGTTTGCCATGTCTCACGTGTCCTGCGCTGGAATTCCACGGCCGGGGCTGTCTGGCACCGGACGGTGGCTCCAGGGGGTGCGGGCTGGTCCTTCGAGCTTGGGCAGAGGCCGAAGGCACTGATTAGGGGATCGCTTTGAGCCGAAGCCTCCCCTTCATCAGAAGTGACCCTCGGAATAACGGCCTCCTAGACGGTCTGAAGAGCCGTGCGCTGCTCACGGGGCGGGCACCGCTCTCGGTGCCCGGGACTCGGCTCCTGTGCACGGCCTGCTCTGCGTTCCCAGATGGAGCCTGGGGTGGTTGCAGGTCAGGATTGCTCTGGCTGGGGCCCTAGAACCCTGGCCCTGGGACAGCCCTCCCACTGCAGGAGCAGCGTCAGCTTGGAGCCAGCCCAGGGAGTCCACGGGGCGCTGTCCAGGGAGGGCAGCCTGGCCCTAGGCTGGGCTTGGAGCTGCCCAGCCTCACGTCAGCGCCGGGACCACCGGGCCCTGAGGAAGCCTTCAGCAGCTGGGCAGGCTGCGGTTTCCCACTGGCCCTTCCTCGACCCCCGTGTGGCGGCGCGGGCGTGTGCGAGCTGGCCCCCGGCAGATCCGGGCAGGGTCTCCTGGTCATCGGTTTAAAGCTAGCGCCTGTCCCGTGATGCCGTCCTCATGTCCCTCCTCCCCTTCCTTCCTGCTCCCGGCGTGGAGACACCCCTTCCATCTGTCTCCGTCTTCCGCCCTCTGCCCTCCAGAGAGCCCGCCATGGCCCAGATGGTGGGGGATCTTTTGCCCGTGCTTCTTTTTAGTGTGTCCCGGCCAACTGCTTCCCTGTCACACGGGGCAGATCAGCCCGTGCACGTGCCCGACAGGTTCTGCATGTACCCTGCAGGCTGCTGGCACACAGTAGGTGCACAGAGAGCTGGGCAGAGGGAGGGCGCAGGTACACATGTTAACGATGGTTCTTGTATGGGACTGGCAGGGAGTGTAATGGTTACATCGCTGGCCTCCCATGTAGTCCTCCATGGTTCGAGTCCTGGACCTGGTGACTTAAAACTCATGCCGGGTGCATGCAGATTGCCTGGCCATGGGCCCAAGGATGGGCCTGCCCCCCCTTCCCCCCCACCCCCCCGGAGCCACCATTCGGTGCCAGACAGCCCTGGCTGTGGAATTCCAGTGCAAGACACGTGAGACATGGCAAACCTCTGTCCCCTCCCAATCCCTTCCATCTGTCCTGGCTCTCCCCACATGGCACTCAAACCTGGAGTCTCTCCAGGGCTTCTCGTCACCTCGTTTGGACGTGGAAGCCCTTGAGAGATTTCCGGAGGTGACCTTGCCGCATGCCCGAGATCCTGAGAGGAGAATGGCGGGGCTCGAGGCAGGCAGTGATCTCCATTGGCCAGGACCACACAGCCTGAGAAGTGGGCCGCAGTTTCTGTCGGGCTGTTGTTGAGGCGGGCACTCCACGGAAGCCGGATTACAACCAGGGCTAGGCTGTGGCCACCATGCTGTTCTCTAAGCAGGCCCTGGGATCGTGTGGGGAGCAACCTGCTGGCTTTGCCTCGCGCCTGGTATTCGAGTCATCCATCCCTGGCACCCGCCTGTCTCCTGCACACTGATAAACGCAGGGCCACCCAAGGAATAGCGGTGGGGTGGACCCAGGAGGGAGGAGTGAGACAGCGGCTGTCTCCTCTGCCTACAGGGTGTCTGGGAAAGGCCTGGAGGCGCGTTCACACCCAGAACAGTGATCCAGACCCACAGGAGATCGCCTGGGTTGGCCCGAGGATGCACGGTCCAGCTGTCCTGAGTATAGTGACCCCTGTGACCCTAGACTGGGTCTTGGGTGGAGGACATGCACATGGGTCCGAGTTCCTTGGACTGAGTGCTAGAGAGGCCGCGGCTTGTCATTCTAACCATGGAGGGGCACAGAGCTTTGGGGGGCTTCCTTTGTTGTCTGAATTAAGGACCCAGCTGTAGAATTTAAAGCAAGATGACTAATAGTCAAGATTGAGGTTAGAAGGCTTTTTCCCTCTTCCCAGGAACCAGAAGCTTCGGTTTCCAGCATTCCTTCCATCTCGACACAGATATGCCTGCCTTTTCCACTCTCTGGAGTCTAAGGCTGAGGCGGGGGTCCTGCTGGTCAACAAGTGGGGAGGGATACTCCACAGGGCCAAGGCGGGGACAGTCACCCCACTCTGGATGGGGTCCACCTGCCCCCACTTACAAACGAACTCCCAGAGGAGGGGAGGGTCCAGTCACGGGTAGAAGGGCCGGCCGGGCGAGGGCCGCCCCGGGTGGGGTCTTCACACACGCTCTGCCATCTCTTGTCACTCCCCACTCTCTTGGTCTCCCAGGGCGGCTGACAGTGGCGCCTGGATTCCTACCTCTCTCTGGAGGACCAGGTGTTCCAGTGCTGCCCCCATGGAGTCGAGAACCAGCTCAGGGCCCAGCACAGCTTCTCCCAGGGTGGCATCCCTGCTCCATGGTCCTCAGCGGCCCCGTCTCCCCACAGGATGGACAGAGGGACCCCTCAGTCATGGGAGGTCTTTGGGTTCCTGTAGCCCCACGTCTCTCCCTGGCGAGGGGATGCAAGCCCTCAGAGTGGGCACCGAGGACAGCCCAGGACCTGGGCGGCTACACCGTGCCGAGAATCGGGCGCACCTCCTCTCTGGTCTCGGTTAACTTCAGGCGTGGAGCCCTCGATTTCTGTAACGCGAGCTTCCCTGCTCAGTCCCAGCCCCATGGCTGTGCAGGGTGGTCACAATCCCAGGCTCGGTCAGGGCTGGAAAAAGCCATGAAGGTCCCCGGGGTTATGAGATGGGCCGGGGGAGCAGTGCTAGGGCAGGAGGGTCAGGGGCTGCCTCCCCTAGTCTGTCCTCCAGGAAGTTGCATAACTGCGGCGTTTATTTTTGGTGAGGCTGGGTGGGATTTCTTTCCTTAAAAAACCCCAAACATAAAAATTATTTGTCTGCCAGGAAGATAAATATCTTTGCTGAAAGCTCTTGGCCCGCCTGCCAGCTGCAGTTTGCGCAAAAGCTGTGGCCGTCTTGTGCCTGGCCCTGCATGGGTGTAGAGGCTTCTGAGCCTGTCCCCCGCCCCCGTGGCATCTGCCCTGGCAGCGGCCCTTAGGGACAGCCCCTAGAGCTGCTTCCAGGCCCACACTGGGCACTCACTCCACTGTCTCTCTCAGAGCCTGGGAGAGGGGGCCGGGAGTGACGGAGGCACAGGGGCACACAGGAAGCTAAGGATGAGGCCAGTCTGCAGTCTTGGCCCCCAAGATCTGCGGGATCCGGAGGACAGGGCTGGAGGCATCTCCTGACCTTATGCCAGTCCCTTAGGCCTGTTTCCAGAAGAAACTGAGGGTCAGGGTGGCCGACGCTCACCCCTACCACCCACGCTGGTTGTGATGACCAACGCCTCTATGTGGGCGAAAGGGTGGTTTTTGTTTATTTGTTGCTTAATTTTGGCCACAGGGTGTGCACGCTCACTGGAGAGACAGGGAGCAAGTGAGAAGTGGCCCGTGACGGGGATGGCCATGCCACAATCCCGTCTCCGTTTTCCTGGGGTCTGGGGCACGCGTGCTCATGTGCTCATGTGCTTGGTGTGACAGGCCTGCTGCCAGGTCTGGGACTCAGACTGCAGTAGCCATGTGGGTGTCCAGCGCCTTCACCACGCTGTGTGCTGGCCCCGCAGGTGAAGGGTCTTGCCGAATGCCCCCACACGTGTCTCCGCGTCACCTGCGTCACCTGCGTTCTCCCTCCCAGCAAGATTGCTTTTCTCCCAGTTGCAGCCAGGGGAACACAGCTGGAGAGCGGTGGCCGCGGTGCCCTTTCTGCAGCGGCTGCATGTGTGCTGGATGTGAGGCCTTCGTGCTGGGTGGGCTTCTCCAGGGTCAGATGCTCTGGAGCTTGCAGGGCTGTGCTGGCCGGCGCAGACCAGGCACAGGATAGCCATGAAGGTGTGTCCCGGGGGTGCGTGTGGACCAGGGCTCTGCATGTCGGCCTGTCTCACGGCCGCCTTCTCAGGACGCCTGCATCCCACAGGAAGAGAATCGGAGGCGCCAAGAGGTTC
>NW_006160074.1:257305-261755 GCF_000334495.1 Tupaia belangeri chinensis | reverse complement strand
AGCAGCGACCGAAGCAGAGCTGGAAGTCGCGGATGCAGGATTCACAGCCGGTGCGCGTGCCAGGCAGTGTGTCCCAGGGGGCTACCTGGGCTGTCTTGGGAGCCAGCTGCGCCCACCCACTCCCTGCCCTGGCCTCCACCTTGGGCTTCTTGACCTGTGTGACTGAGAGTCCTCGCCAGCTCTGAGCTTGCAGTGGCGAGGGCCTGGCTGTGAGGCGTGCCTGTGTCATGGCGTGTTGGGGTGTGCGCTCAGTGCCCAGTGGGCAGGGCTTGCTCATAGATGGAAATGGGTCCGGGCCTCACTGCGGCCACCCCCAGGGATGAAGGGCCCTGGGTTGGGGGACAAGAAGACCAGTGTAGAAGGCAGGGTGGGGGGCAAGGGCACGTGACCCCTCCACGCTGGACTCTCGGGACAGAGTGTCCACAGCTCCTGCTGGCCCCAGGGACTGAGCCAACCAGGAGGGGGCCGCCACCTCCCCATCGTGCCCCCTGGGCCAGACGCGGCTGCTGAAGGAGTTGCCGTCCCCTTCCATCCAGAGCAGCCGAGGTCAGTTGCACCCTCCAAAGAAGTTCTGACTTAGGGCACTCCTCTAGAGAGAACCCTCTCAGGAGGTGAGGAGGAAAGGTCACAGAGCCCAGACTGGCTGACCAGAGTCATGTAGCAGTGCTGCTAGACGAGACCCATTCTAAAACGATAGCAAAGAGGTTCAGAGAGGGCACAAAGCTTGCCCAAGGTCACACAGCATGTTAAGGGCAAGCCAGGATTAGAACTCATGTTTCCCAACTTGGCATGGAAAAAAGAAACAGGCCAGGTGACTCCCCTAGACACCCCCTTCCTCTCTTGTTTGGTTTGGCCATTGGTTTCTGACCTCGTTTCCTCTCCCTTCAGCCAAAGAGAGCTCCCTGGGCGAGCCGGAGTTACCGCCCGACTCCGACACCGTGGGCATGGACAGCAGCTACCTCAGTGTGAAGGAGGCTGGGGTGAAGGGACCCCAGGACCGGGCTAGCACCGACCTCCCCAGCCCGCTGGAGAAGGCCGACTCGGAGAGCAACAAGGGCAAGAAGCGGCGGAACCGCACCACCTTCACCAGCTACCAGCTGGAGGAGCTGGAGAAAGTCTTCCAGAAGACCCACTACCCCGACGTGTACGCGCGGGAGCAGCTGGCCCTGAGGACGGACCTCACCGAGGCCCGCGTGCAGGTCGGCAGGGGCCCCGGGCAAGGGGACGGCGGGCCGAGGCCTGCCCTCAGGTGCAGGCCCCAGCCAGGTCTCCGGACCGTCCGCTTTGCTCTTCTCAGTCCACTGAGAGCAGGCGAGGCCGGTGGGAGGGAGGGGCCTCCTACCCTGCTGTTCGTGCCCCCTCCCGAACCAGAGCAGCCCTGCTTCTGTCCACTTTAGACTGGCCTTATGTCCTGCTGGAGGGGCCAGACAGAGGGCCCAGGTAGGAGGCTGCAGGCAGTGTCTGGGCTCTGGACCATGTGAGAGTCCAGGCCCTTCCACAAAGGAGAAGGACTCCCGTCTCTGCTCCGGAAGGCCTGGCTCTCAGGAAACAGGACAAGCAAAGCCACCCAGCGGGTAGAAACAAAAAAAGCCAGGTCTTCTTTCTGCCTGGGGTGGCTGCCTCCTCCATCTCTCAGGCCCCAACTCAACATCCTTCCTCTGAGGAGGCTTCCTGACCCCAATGGCTGGAGCAGTAGCCCCCGACTGGCACCTAACCTGAGAAATCCCAGCCCAACCCAACCCACCCCAGCAGAACTCAAGTCGCTCAACTCAACCCATCCCAACCTGAGAAATCCCAACCCAACCCAACCCACCCCAGCAGAACTCAAGTCGCTCAACTCAACCCAGCTCCGCTCAGTAACACTCAGCCCGACTCAGCAGACTCAAACTAGCACAGTACAGCCAACCAGCCAGCGTCCACCATGCAGCCCTGTGTGACCTTCGTAGAGAACTCAGGCTGTCAGAAAACCACAACACAGTTTTTTTTTTTTTTTTTTTGAAGAGGTTTTTGCTATAGGGTGTGTGCGCTCGCCAGACAGACAGAGAGAGACAGAGAGACAGAAAGCAAGAAATCACCCCCCAGGGGGGATGGCCATGCCGCAATCCCTTCTCCTCCATTCTCTTCTCGGGATCTTGGGCATGCACGCACACGTGCCCAGCATGAGTTTAAGCCACTGGGTCCGGGACTCGAACTGCGGTTGGCTACATGGGAGTCCAGCAACATAGCCGTTACGCTCACTACTGGTCCCACACAACACAGTTTTGCATAGAAAAATTATGTCACGACTTTGCCGACAGCCCGGTACTCTGCCTAACAAACTACTTGGCTTGCCTCTTCCTGTTAGTATGTGAGTCCTTGAGGCAGGTCTTATTTAAGGGGCCACCGCCACCTCCCACCCCCTAGAGAAGGCCACCCTCAGAGCAGCAAAGGCGAAAGTGACTTCCTTTGGTGACCAGCCGACCTCCTTTGTCCGGAGAGGTGAAATCACGGCAGAGACAGAACCAGAAGGGCAGAAAGACCTCTGAGTAGCCAGAGTCCAGGTGACAAAAGCCACACACTGAGGTCCAGGCTCTGCTTTAACACGAGGTAATCACACCTGGCCTGCTTGTCCAGCTCAGAGCGTGGCAGAAACAGCGAGCGCCGTGTTGCCACAGAGCATGTTTCCCCTCCGGTGGGCCGAGGGCATCGACGGCTTGAGAGTGAAGAATTGGTTTTGGGGGGAGGGTGGGGGGCTAGTCAGCCCAGAGCAGCAGCTCAGCGGTCTGGGCCGCTCTGTGTCAGGACACGGGTCCCTGCAGTCCCTGGAGCCCCAAGGGCACTGTCGCGTGAGTGCTCTGTGGGAACTCCGGCGGGGTGGCCCTGAGGCCCCAGGGAGAGCGCATCGGTCTCGGTGACCCGCTGACTCACGTAGAAGCACCTGTAGTGACGTCCGAAACCTCGCCATCCCACGTGGCTAACGTGGAGAAGTCCAGAGATGACAGCTTCCCTGAGTGCTTCCGGACAGGCACCTGGTGAGCCGCAAGCTCCCTGAGGGCAGGCGGCCCTCTGTGTTCACCCCGGTGCCTTCTGAATGGCCGAGGAAGGGACGTGGGCGACTGGGGCCTCCAGGCGCCCTCCCCACCACCGCGATCTCATTGGAGTTGAGCAGCCAGGCGACTTCAGCTGCCTGAGTCTGGACGGGAACCCAGGGTCTGGCCTCAGCTCCAGCCCGTGGGTTTGGGAGGACACAGCAGTGGGTGAAGAGAGAAGAGAGGCTGGGTACAGACAGCCCTGTGGGTGCCCTGTGGGTGGCCGGCAGCCCGCTCATTTTCTGTTCCGCGTCTCAGCACATGCGTGTTGCCCACGTGCTAACAAGTGCGTGGGAAGAGCCAGGAGTGGAACTCACGGGTACTGAAAGAAGGCTGGTCCGTCCAGTACGACACATGGAGATGAGCTGAGGCCCACGTCGTGGTCGTCACGGCCGCACGGCTGAAGCCAGTGTCCTCCCTGCGCGAGCACACACTCGCACCTACTTCCAAGATACTGAGGCAGCTTTCAGTTAAAAGTGTACTATGTTCATCTGAGGGCATGACAAATGGCATGAAATGGGAAGATAATCCAGTCAAAAGCCTCGGCGAAGGATCGTAGTTACCACTGAGCACAGATTTCAACCCCACGCTCCCTGGCAGCCAAGGCAGAAAGGGAAACCCTGCTGTGTTGCACATTTTAGCATCTCATGGCGGGGTCATGGGATCCCAGTCGCCGGCTGTTAGTGCTGGGAAGTCTTCTCACTGGCGAAGACGCCCAGACGTGGGGAGCGGGGGAGGTGGGGAAGGGTCTTCTGAAATGAACGCGTCCCTAGCAGAGCCGAGACTGGGACCCGGGACCCCTGAGTTCCAGCCCTGCACTTTGATTTCAGTTCGCTGTGCCAGGACCCAAGCCGGACTGTGTAGAGGCCCCTCTTTGTAGGAAGGCAGCAGGGTGGGCGGGACCTCCATGTGCGTCAGACCTGTGGGTTCAGCTCTGAGCCTGGCAGCGCCGTGGTCGGGAGGGTGGGGAGGTGTGAGGGAGGCCTGCCCGCCTCTGCTGAGTTTGTTCAGGGCCTAGAGCTCGGTTGGTGGCAAGCCAGGTGCCTGGTGTAGAGTGGCAGTGGGGACAGGGAGGGGACAATGGGAGCCCCCAGATAGATCATTCCCGGGAAGATTCTGCCTGGGTTTGGGCCCTGCTCAGGGGCGGCAGAGGGCCTCCCTGCTGTCTGGGACGCCAATCTCCGCAGCTGGTGTCTGAAGACAATAAGACCCAGGCCGCCCCACCCCGGCCCCAGATGGGCTGCGGTTAGCGAGGCCTCTGCCAAGACAGTTGGTTCCTTGTACAGCCTGGTCCTCCAGAGAGGCCTGTGCTGAGCGAGCCCAGGCTGGGGTGGGCCCAGAGCGGGGTGGTCCTGGGGTGCGACATTTGGGCAGGAAGAGCG
>NW_006160074.1:251438-257279 GCF_000334495.1 Tupaia belangeri chinensis | reverse complement strand
GTTGCTCTCCTGCTTGGGGCCGTGCAGTGGAGACAGCCCTGTGGCTGCAGAGCCCTGAGGCCCAGGGGCCGGGCTGGGGTGGCTTCTGGAGGGGTCAGAAAGGAAGGACACGCCAAGTCTCAGGACCCACAGATCGTGCCCAAGTAAGGGACACGCCAAGTCTCAGAACCCACAGATCGTGCCCAAGTAAGGCGTGAGAGAATGACGGCCCAGCCAGGCTAGCGCTGGGCCGAAAAGCCAGGGCCAGAGCTGTGCCGGCTCAGGGGCTGTGGGGAAGGGACTGGGTAGGGTCTTTCCCCCTGCTCTGCTCTCGTCCTCGGGCCCATCCGTCAGCCTCGCTCCCTTCCTGAAGACAGTGCCCTCCGCGCGCCACTCCCCCACCTGTTCATCTGTCTTCCGGGATCCCCGGCCTCCTCCCCTCACACTCATCAGTGCTCCCACACATTCCAGCCCCCTCACTGCACCTCCTTGCAATTCTAGACCCTTTGCTGGACCCTGGCCACCTCCTTCCCCCCTGCATCCCTTGCAGGCCAGCCCTCGAACCTCTGTTTGGAGCTTACTGCGATGCCTCACTGCGGGGACCTGCAACCCACAGGGACTCAAGGACGCCCAGCATTGGCTCCACGTGCAGCCAGAGCGAAGCTATTGACTTGGTGCCTCCAGAGGGCTCCTCCCCTCCCCCGGCTTCGCCCCAGGAACCCTGGGAGGCTGAGGAAGGAGCGGAAAGACAAGCTAAGCCTGCAGGAAATTAAACATGAAATGAAAACAAGCTCCTCTGATTCATTCTCTCATCCTGCCCCAGTCTCCCATTCCAGGCCACTGATAAAGGGGATCCCGTTTCAGCAGTGCAGAGAGCAGGCCCCATCTGCCTGGCTCCCAGTGGGCGGCCCCGACCCCAGGAGGACCGGGCTTGGGAGGCTCCAGGGCAGGGGCTGAGACCCCCAGCCCAGGAGAGGGCCAGTCCCCAGGGAGGACACCGGAAGGGACCTCTCCTATGCCAGCCGGGCTGGACACGTGCTGGGACAACGCGTGTGTGCAGACACGTCCCTCGTGCAAGCACGCAGGAGTGAGAAACACACCCTTGTGTGCACCCACACCTCTCCTGTACAAACATGAGACACGCCTCCATCTTAGATTTCTTTCCTCTCGCAAAAGCCACTGAGAAAGGTCCGGGCTGTGAACCCGCTACCGCGGAGGCCCCCGCAGACTCCGTGGCTCTATCTGCCCTCCCTACCTGCCACTCCTGGGGCACGCTGCTATGTTAGCAGATGTGGAAACTGAGGCCTTGGCTGTGCTCTGTTCACCAGCCACCCCGGAAGCCTAGGCAGGCTGGGCAACCCGAGGGGAGGCCTGTTTACACCGCAGGCCCAGCTTCTCCCTTCTTCCCAGTGGTTCCTGAGGGAGTTTGGACATGGGGGGAGGTGCTTTGAGAGATGACGTCACTCTGAGCAGGTATGGCTGGGCAGCCAACCGATGGTGATGGTGGGGAAGCACGTTCCCCCGAGAGCAGGGCTGTACCCCAGGTGAGGAAGCCTGTCCCCCGAGAGCAGGGCTGTACCCCAGGCATCTCTTTCTGTGCTGAGCCCTGCAAGGGGCTCTGCGGCCAAGGCTCCCGTCACTGCCCCCGCTCCTGGTCTACAGGCTGCTAGCAGACGCGGTTTGGGGTGCCCAGGGCACCTGAGCCTGCAGAGGAGCCGGCAGGTACACGTCCAGTGGATGGAGAGGCCCTCCGAGGAGCACTGGGTCTGCCTCTGGCTTGGCTGGAAGCCACTCCTGACCTGGAGTTGTCCCTCCTCTCTCTCCCCATCCACTCCTGCCTGTGTCACCCCAGTCATGGTGGGAGCTGGGAGGTCCCAAGGCAGGCTGTCGCCTAACTGCCTGTGAGCCTTGGGAAAGTTCTCAGCCTTCTAGAAATGCTCCTGCAAAGGAAAAGGAGAGACCCGTGCACGTGCCCGGCTCCGAGACCCTCCCTCCCCATCAGGTCCCCTGTCAAGCCAACGCCCCATCCACCATGCTCAGCGACGGGGCCCCCACTGCCAGCATCAGGCCTCTGTCCTTGGCCAGCGCTGGTAGTGGGCCAGGGCAGACGCTTCACGCGCCATCCAGGGCTCTCCAGCTCCGCTTCCTCTTGCTCTCCCACTGCTCCCCTCGGACCGGAACAGGTCCTGTTGTTTCTCATCTCAGGCCTGGGCTTTCCTCCTTTCAGCCAACTATTCAAGGCCCAGCTCCAGTCCTCTCTTCCAGGAAGCCTCCCCTGACTGCCTCTGAAGTGCGGTGGAGTCCCTAGAGTCCCACAGGGCCTCACTACTGTAACACGTGGACGTTCTAAGCTGGGAGATTTGCCACAAGCAGGCGTGGAGAGGATGCCAGGAGGTTGGGATTCTGAATCAGCAGGTCCCAGAGAGCCATGGGCTTATGGAAAACTGGCAAAAATGTGGTTGTCTGAGAATGATAGGAGTCAACAGCAGGAGTGTCCCGCTGTTAGGAGCTCCTCTCTAGGGGGTAGGTGACTAGGTGGCCAGTGACCCACTTCATGTGTGTGACACTGACCAAGGTCACCGCCCCGGCTAGTTGGGGTAAGCTGCCTTCCCAACTCAGCACAGGTGCTTCTAGACTGCCAACGGGAAGACACTTCTAGACTGGCTCCCCGGGAACAGTCGGCACGGCCTGCAGGTGAGGCCTGTGGTCGGTTAGACCGTGACAACCACTTTGTCCCACAGGTGTGGTTCCAGAACCGGAGGGCCAAGTGGAGGAAGAGGGAGCGTTTCGGGCAGATGCAGCAGGTCCGGACCCACTTCTCCACGGCCTACGAGCTGCCCCTCCTCACCCGAGCTGAGAACTATGCCCAGGTGAGTCCGCCCTGGGCGCCTCCTCCATCCCCAGCCCCCTGCACTCAGAGAGCGGACCCTGAGAGGAGAGCCTAGGGCCCGAGGCGACACTCGTGGCCCCGGCAGCCCCTCGGTCCCATTCCAGGCATGCCTGTTTGTGGCAGATGGTGGACTCCGCAGCTATTTCCAACATGCTCATCGCTGCAGGCGTGCTGGACCTGCAGGCAGCGGTGACAGGCAGGGAGGTGTGGCCTCAGCTGCTGCGGCCACTTTTGCAAAGGCCATTGGACCACAGTCAGGCAGAAGGTCCGAGGAGCATCGCCCAGGACAGGGAGACCTCTGGAGGGCTCGTGGCCAGAGAGGGCTGGACACGGAATTCTGAGGCCCGAGATGGAGGTGCTTCCCCTCCGGGTCTCTCTCACTTCAGGCATGCCTCGTGCTCCCTCAGCCTCCATTCCTCACCTGCAACTGAACAGGACCCAAGTTCCCAACCAACGTTTTTTAAGAGAGATTTTTGCTATATGGCACATGCACTCAGTGGAGAGACAGAGAGACAGGAAATGAGAAATCCCCCCCAGGGGGATGGCCACGCCACAGTCCCTTCTCCTCCAGCCTCTTTTCGGGATTTGGGGCATGCATGCATGCACACTCGCCCAACATTTCTAGCCACCGGGTCTAGGATTTGAACTGTAGTCAGCCACGTGGGAGTCCAGTGACGTAGCCGTTACACCATCTGCTAGTCCCCCATCCCAACTCCTGTGTGAGGCTGTCGTAGGTGACGCATGAGCACTTTGTGAGTGGCACCGTTTCAGAGGTGTTTGCCGGTGCTTGGCCCTGCCGGCCCCTATATCCCATCTTCTCCTTCCTTCCCCCGAGTGGCTTCCTAAATGTCTGTCCCTCAGACCCCGGTCGAGGGTCTTTTGAGACCCTAGTGAAAGGCACAGCGAATTGTGGGTAAAGTCAGGCACCCGGGACGCTTGCAGAGACAAGCTCACTGTGGACACCTGGGAGGTGGCAGAGGAGACTGTTTCCTCACTCAGGACACTCTGGTGTGGCTCCACCCTCAGCACAGGCCCCCACAGTGTCCCCTTCACTTCTCCCTGCCCTGAGCGGTGCTAGCAAATGGTCTCAGGGCTCCCCACTCCCTCCCTAGGATTCCTGGGGCAGAGGTCAGGAATCAGGCTGGAGGTGAGGCCCAGGAATGTGGGGTATCTCTGTTGTACCAGCTGCACCTGCTCCGACTACATTCTTCTCTTCAGTCTCCCCTCGCGCCCCCTCCCCACTCCCAGCCTGTCTCTGGCCCCCAGGAGGGAGCTGCAGCCCTGAGCTCACACAGCCCCCACACCCCCAGCCCCCAGCACTGCACCACAGGTGCAGTGTGCATGGCCAACCTGCAGGCAGTTCTTGCTGCCCTTCGAGTGCCCTCTGGGTTTGGGGCCAGTTCCCTCCCTACCTGGCTTTTCTAACTTGCATGAGGGTGTGTGCACCCACCAGAAAAAGAGAGAGGCAGAAGGCACTCCCACATGGAGCATGGTCATGCCCCAATCCTTTCTCCTCCGTTTCTCCACCCTGTCAGGATTTGAGGCACGCATGCACACATGCACACATGCACACATGCACACATGCACGCATGCACACATGCACACATGGGTCAGGGTATTTTTTAAACCACCAAGGCTGGGATTTGAACTGTGCAGATGGTCATGTGGGACCCAGCTCCCTTAATCACTGGAACACAAGGCTGGCCTGTGCTTTCTTTTTTTTTTTTATTTTTTATTAAAAAAAAATTTTTTAGCAATAGAATTTTTGCTATAGGGTGTGTGTGCTCACCAGAGAGACCGAGAGAGACAGAGAGACAGAAGGTGAGAAATCACCCCCCCGGGGGGGGGGGGATGGCCACGCCGCAATCCCTTCTTCATTCTTCTCTTGGGATTTCGAGCATTCACGCACATGTGCTCTGCATGAGTTTTAAGCTGCCAGGTCCAGGACTCAAATCACAGTTGATTGTGTGGGAGTCCAATAATGTAACCACTATGCCATCTGCTGGTTTTATTTTTTAAAAAGAATTGTTTTATTTAACTTATACTTATGTATTTATTTGACCAGAGAGGGACAGAGTGTGTGGGGGAAGAGGGAGTGAAAGTGAGAAGGCAGGCCAAGTCCAGGACTCGGGTACTGAACCACGGTCAGCTATGTGGGAGTCCAGCACCCTTAACCGCCATGCCAGCTGCCGGCCCTGGTCTGTGCTTTTAAATGCCTCCCCTGGGCGCATCCACACAGTCCTGACCTCCTCTTGTAATGCTTAGAAGCAGAGGAAGATGTGAGACCACAGGTGGAAGCTCTGATGGGGGAGCAGTGAGAGCCTGAGCTCACCCACAGCCCTGCAGCCAGGAGGCATCTGGCCTCGGCTCTCTGTCCAGTCCCGAGGTGGCCTTACATCCCAGTCCCTGGGACTCAGCCACTGACTTGGTTTCTGGGAGCATTTAGGCCCCGACTGTGCACCTGTGTCCCTCCCCCAGCACAGCCTGCGAGCTGAGAGCCCCACTCCCCCACAAAGCTCTCTGAGGTCAGCTCACCTGCACCGGGTACCTGCACCAGGCCTGTGCGGAGTCGCCGTCCACAGATGGAGAGACAGAGTCTGCAACTGTCCCTACAGGGCCAGGGCTAGCCCGGCTGAGGGGCGCTGAGCCTCCGGGTGGCCCTCCCTCCGGACCTTGGAGGAGTCTGAAGTCCAGTCCTGACAACTAAATGTCCACCGGCCTCGAGCCTGGGCCGGGGAGCAGAGGCACGCCCTGACCCCACCCCAAGGTTAAACACTCAGAATGGTTTCAGGATCCTGGTGGACTTGTTGGGGCAGAGGTCCAACAGGGGAGGAAGGCCCCTCCACACCCCAGACCCCCCCACACCTCAGTGACATCCTCCTCCCTCTCTCCAGATTCAGAACCCGTCCTGGATCGGCAACAATGGGGCCGCCTCACCCGTGCCGGCTTTTCTTGGCCCCCTCGCACCCGGT
>NW_006160074.1:225857-251158 GCF_000334495.1 Tupaia belangeri chinensis | reverse complement strand
TCAGTCCGGGCCTCAACGGCTACGAGCTGAACGGGGAGCCCGACCGCAAGACCTCGAGCATCGCCGCCCTGCGCATGAAGGCCAAGGAGCACAGTGCCGCCATCTCCTGGGCCACATGACAGGCCCCCCCAGCCCCGGCCCGGCCCGCCCCCACCGCGGGCCCTGGCCACGCCCATGCTTCCAGGCCCCGCCCCCGACTCTCCTCCTGGGAACCTGGCCTGGGCCAGGGGCCTGACCCTCAGCACTTTCAACGCCCTGAGTCTGAGGCCCGTGGACTGCTGGGAGGGAGGGGGCAGCAGGTCCCTGCCCCTCCATGGCACTGAGGCCACCACCCTCGCTCCTGGCCAAAGGCAGTGGAGAAAGCGGGTGGCTGGGCACTGCAGCTTCGCGTCATTATAAGCTGAAGGTCCTTTGTCCCCTCCTCCTGCTCCTCCACCCCGTCCGGTTCCACCTGGGTCAAGTCAGATTCCATCCAGACCCACAGCCTCGACACAGCCTCACCCATCCTCCCCGTCCTGTGGAAGTCCCTGGTCTGCAGGCCGGTGGCTGCGTGTCCGAGACCAGAGCCTGTCCAGCCCCCCCATCGCCTTCTCAAAGCACGTGGAATCTCGCCTTTTGGGTCGAGGCACCAGCCTGGCCCTCCCCTGAACGGCCACAAGTCTACCAGGCCCTTGCTGACCACATCCTGGGTACGCCCAGGGGCTGTGGCAGGGAGGAGAGGGGCTGGGGCCCAAGACCCCACTGCCGTCAGCCAAGCTGGCATGAGAAGGATGGCCGCCCTCAGACCCCGGACGCTGGCTCTGGCAGGCACTGCGGGGAGAAGCGAGACCTGAGGGGGACCGAGAACACCCCTCGCCCTCGGGCCACCCCAGTGCTGGAAGAAGAGGAGCTCACAGGGGAGAGGCGAGCCGCGGGAGGCGTGGACCACAGCACCACTCCTGCCCTCTCACCTGCTTCACGCCCATGCATGGAGGCCTGGGCGGCTTTGTCCTCTGGTCGGTGCTGGAGCCCAGCTAGGGCCCCTGCCACTTCCTACCTGCCCTGGTCACGCTCTGGACTGCAGACTCGGAGCACGGAGCACAGAAGCGAGGGCTTGGGCATGGTGCAGGCTTTGCAGGACACGTAGCCATGCCTGGCCTCCAAGCAGGACGGGCCTCACACAGCCTCAGACTGACTGTCCTCCACCATCTCTGGTGCTGCATCACACCTGCCAGAGCCTTCCATGGCAGGGGGCTCGCGTCCTCTGGTCACAGGGCGGGCACGCCCCGCGTAACCTTCCACACGCTCCTTCCACCGCTTCCCAGGGGATCCGAACTCTCAGCTTGTCTCCGGCCTCTGGACAGGCTTGTGGGGCTGAGCTGTGGGTCACCTGCAAACGGGGTGGCAGGACGCCCTCCTTAGCACATTTCCTGTCTGCCTGCAGCGTGGGCATGGCCAGCCCGCCTCACCTGAGCGCCATGCACAGTAACCGTCCTGGTCCTGGCGGGCTGTCAGCAGGCGTCACCCCGCAGGTGGCCCCTTGGAGATGCGCTTGCCCTTCCCACCTTCTTCTCGATTCCCGCCCGTGGGAGACCAGGCCGGCCCAGCTGCTGGGTGCAGAGCGGCCTCTGGGGCTGGGCTGACGGACCAGGCGGAGCCCTTGCCCTGGAGCTGCCCGGCCTCAGTGCTGGGGTGCCCTGGCCAGATCTCATCTGCTCCGGAGAGGACTGCTCCCTCGGTGGAGTCAGGCCTCCCTGTGAACCGTAAAGTGGGCCTCACGGGGCGAAAAAGGCCTTGGACACTGCGGTCCATGTTCTGAAAGGCTGGTCTGTCAGCGCTCCACCTATGTGCTATCCTGGAGTGACTCAGGAAGGCGTTTCCAGCTCTGAGGTTCCCTGGATGAACTCTGACCCCCCCAAATCCAGCAGGGCAAGGGAGAGCAGAGGGTCTGGAGCAGTTTCCCCCTTTTCCTTCTTAAATGCTCTAGGGGCTGGAGAACAGAGATCTCACTGCCGGAGTATCTCTCCTGAGAGAATCAGCACAAAGAGCAAGAGCCCTGGGAGAGGCAGGGAGGAGAGACAGGCTTTGCGTAGATTCTTCTGGAAGGGACGCTGGGGCCTGGTTCCTCTCTATGTCTGCTTCCTGGCTAGGCTAGACCCAGGTCAGGAAAGTTTCAGCCCAAAAGCGTGAGAAGAAAAAGCCTCTACTTGAAGGCTCTGGCCATGGCTGCCGGCTCCCCCAGCACAGCCAGGAAGTGTCTGATTCAGGTGTGAGATGCCCCAGCCATCTCCACGGTGGCTGCCCACCCCCGGGCCATCCTCCGTGCTCTCCTCCTCTAAGGCCTGCCTGGCCACTTGAATCCCGTCCCTTTGTGACAGAGAGGATTCGCCCTTGAAGAAAAGCCTAGAGTGGAACTGGGACTCAGCCCCTCAGCTGGCTCCTGGGGCAGCCGGTGCGCAGGTCTCCCCCAGCGCCTCACTCGCATCTGCTGGGCAGCTGTGCTCTTCAGAAGGGAACTCGGGGATCTTGGTTCCTTCTGCACCCTGGGGAGGCGGGGTCTGCTATGGCAGCCCCCAGGATGACTAAGCAAACTTGGGTCGTGCCCCCTGGCCGCGCTACTTCCCCAGGAGCTAGGGTTCCTGAGAGCAGGTGGAGAGAAGCCCCTTGCTGGCACGCAGTTCACTGCTAAGCGAATAAGCTAAGGGAGGGAGGTTTCCTTTCACTGTTGGCCTGTGATCTCAGCAGAGGCGACTTACAAATGAAGCGATGGGTAGTTGGCAGATGAGTGGGCGGTCTCCCCTGCAGGGAGCGCTCCCAGCCGGGCACAGGTCTCCGCCTGCCAAGGCCTAATAAACTAAGGTGCTGCTACCACCCTCCAGACGTCCTCGCCGTCCCCAGGGCGTGGACCAGAGGGCTCTGGGGGCACACAGAGATGCTTGTCTCCAAGTCTCTCCAACTCTGCAGGGACGCTTGGAGGGTATGGGCTTTTACAGCTTTGTATAACTTTCCTTGAATTCTTTAACTATACTTGATTCTCGGCTCTCACAACCGTGCCTCCAGCTCAGAAGCATGGTGACCAGGTTAGTTCAAGGACACTGCAAGGGGGCCGGGGAAAGCAAGAATGAGGTGGGTCCCCAGCACACGTCGCTGTGACCACACTGGATCCAGCTCTGGGGACCCAGGTCCCGTCAGTTCGGCTGGGGAGACGAGGGCAATGTTCCCGTGAAACGAACATGGCGGCTGCTCACGCAGGCACTCGTGCGCTGGGCCAGGCGGGCTGGGGGAGGCTGTCTTTGAGGGTCCAAAGACGCTCGGGCTCCTGGTCTGTCTGATGGCCCCGGTCAGGGGCAAAGGCCAACGGCCTAGCTGGGGGAGGGTGGTTGGCAAACCGGCCCCCAGGGTAAGAATCCATGGCCCTTCCATTAAACAGTGAGAAGATGGCCAAAACCCCATTTCTCAAAGTCACATGGACCCCACTTGACTTGAAGATGCTGTAGGGAGGAGAGGTGTTCCCACTGGATATCGACGGCATTGACCCAGACGCGACGTAACCTTGCCCTCTCCCTGCCCCCCCTTTACTTACACACTTAGAGCTAGGCCTTTGTGTACTACTGATTTCGAAGGGCAGTTTTCCATGTCTTAGAACCTGTTTGGGTGTGCAGTGGTTGAAAAAGAGAGCTGAGTGCTGGAAGGAACATGAACCTCAACCAATACTTACTGTTCTCATTGTAAGATATTTTAACCCTGTATAAATGCAACTTTTCCTTTAGCTTAATGGCCTGGGGTGGAATATTAAAAGTATATATTAAAATACATTAAAAACTCAGAAAAAAATGTAAAAAAAAAAAAAGCGAGGTCGGTTCCATAAAGTTTTACTGCCTATACCACCATGTAACTACAATATAGCAAAATATTAAAAGAAACGTTCTTGCCTTTGAAAGTAAGTTATTGCACTTACATCTTCTTGGGAGGGGAGGCGTGTGGATGAGAGGGAGACTTCGGGGCCTAGGCCTGGGGCGAAATGGGGAGCGGAAGCAGCCGGACACTCCCAGGACACCCCTCGCTGGGCACAGCCCAGACTCTGTGTTGGGTGGCTGTTGTTTGCAATAAACTCCTTCTCTTTCCTCCTCTCAACTGGAATCCGTCTGTTTTCTTCCTGACTTGTGACAGATGAAATGCGATCAGAGGGGCCTCTGAAATCTCACGTTAATTGAAGTCGGCAAAAAATACTAACAGTGCCCTTCTGAACTGCTGACACAGTACAGAATGGATTACCCGGCCTAGATTAACAACAGGTGGCGGCCGACGCTCCCGCACAGAGACGGGCTGCGTGGCCTGCGAGGGTCTGGGACGCACCACCCCCACTCTGTCCCCGAGGACCTTCTGCACAGCAGGCCAGCTCGAGGGGCCAGGGGGTACCGGAGCCTGCTTCCCGGACAGCCTCTCTGGCTCCCTGCATCTAGAGCATGTTCCGCACAGGCTTGCCTGATGGTCCCAGCCGGCATGGCTGGCCCCTGAGGTCACTGAGTACTGTTCTGCTTCCAGGGCCGTTTGGGGGGCAGGAGAGCCAGGGCAGGGGGGCCCAGGCTTCTTGGCACCAGAGCTCAGGCCAGGCCTCCAGGAGAAATGGGGCCCAGTCCTAGCTCGTTGCTTAGCGGCTGACAGAGCTTTCCTGGCAGGAGGGCTGGCCAGAGGATTTCTTGAGCGAGGCTCTACAGACTAACGGAGCAGGAAGGGCCCGAGGTCACGCTCTGGGGGAGGTGTGCCGTCGTGGCCCAGCATGTGACTCCTGGACGCTGTTACACGGTGCAGAGAGGACTCGCTCTGTTGACCAAACCAGCTGACTCAGTCCTCACAGCTGAAGGGTAGAAGCGATGCCTGACCCAGACCGGCTTACCGACCAGGGCAAGGGGGAGGTGGACGATGCATGCGGGTGACCCGGACTGACGGGCAGTGACACAGCGGAGGCCGGCTGCTCCTGGGAAAAGCCTCTGCCTCCCGCCCCGCTGAGTCTCATGGGAAACTCCTCTTCAGCCTCTTTCCAATGAAGTGACCGTGGCTTCCTTGGAGCCTCATCTCCGACTTGATACCCAGACCCGTGGGGAGTAAATTCACATTCAGTGTAGACGTGCTTGGGTTATAGTTAGCCAGGACTACAACGTCACTTAATAAAATGACACCTGTCATCTGTTTGGGCTCAGGGTCATGAAACCACTCGGACTGGCCACACCGAGTCCCTGCTGAGTGCCTGGGAGGGCCCTGAAGCAGAGGGAGAGCCATGGGGTGCCCCTAACTCACGTCCCAGCTCTTTCCAGTGGGAGCTGAGCCACCCCAACCCTACAGACTGCAGGTGGACGCTACTACTACAGGGGGAACTGGCCCGAGGGCTTATGTGGGTGACGTGGAGAGCCCATCCTAGGAGTTACCCAGCAGCCTTTGCTGCCACCACCAGGGCTTCCTCTGACTGGAGGCTGAGGCTCGGCCTCTCGCTGTCTGGACTCCTGGCATAGCTCATTGTATGCATCTGGCTGAAACCTCCGTTTGCCTGCATCACTGGATTCACTGTTTCCGAGATCCTCTGACCCCTCCCAAGCCCCTTCCACCGCTGGACCCCTAGCCTCTGTAGGGTGTCCTGTGAGAATGCTCTCTGGGGAGAACCGTAACTCTGTGCCCACTGCTGTGTGCTCCCTGGGGCAGAGCTGCATGGAGCGCTATCAGCCCCTTAGACTGTCCAGGTCACCTGCTGCCCAGCCCTCTCACGTGCTTGAAGGCTGCGGGAGGAGACAGGGGTGTCATCTGAATGCCTCTGAGAATAGGCATGCCAGGAGACAGCAAGCCAACAAGAAGGCAGGAGTGACCAGAAGCCCTGTGCAGACTCAGGGTGCAGGAGGGAAGTTGGGGAGACTCAGGGACTCACTTTAGAGCAATCCAGAAGGTGACTGGGGCTCTGGAGATCAGCCTCGAGTGCACTCAGAGCCTCTGCTTGGCCACGGGCCCTTCCCACCCTGTTCCCCAGGGTCCACGTGCTCTCAGAATGAGCCAGTCGTGGCAGGAAACCTGGCCTCTCTGCCTCAGGCTCCTGAGGTGGGGCCAGCATGAAGTCAGCTCTCCAAAGAGGCCACAAGAGGTCCCAAGTCCAGCAGGCCCACCTCAGAGCTTCTTCATTCAGCCTTGGGCTCAAATCGTACTCTCCTCATCATCCCTGGATGATCCTGGTGTTTCCGAACCCTCCACCCTCACCCCGCTCAGGGCCACAATGTAGACAGGTTCTTTCCTGCCTTAGCTCCACCTGCAGCCCACATGGCTCTGGCTTTCAGCTTATCACCCATCCCATCATGCCAAGTCTTGCAGCAAGAAACTTTAGGGTACCATAAGCCACTCAGTCTATGTGACAGCAGAACCCTCTACCGGGCCAGCCGACAGAGGCACGCTGGTGGTACTTCTTCCAGGTCCAGCCGTGCACACTCAGCAATGAAGAAACAATAGGCCCTCCATGAACAGCTGGGCTCACAAAGCGGGGCTGATGGCAGACTACATTTGCCAGGAGAAGACGCAAACATGCACCAGAAGACAATGGGGTGTGAGAGCTGAAATTTGCCCAGGAATTCTGTGTGATTCCAAACAGATTCCAAACAGGCTTGAGGAAGGGCCAACTTCTACAAGGAGCTTCGGTTTATGGCCATGTGCACACCATGTGTTAAGGTGTTGCCTTCACGGCCGGGAGCAAGCATGCTGGGGTGCCTGTGTGGGATCTCCCCGGAGCCCCACCAAGACCAGGTTCCTAGATGTGCAGAGGGTGCGGTGTTCTTGCCACACCTGCCACAGCTCCTTTTCTGGTTGCATCACAAGCCACTTTCCCATCTCCTCTCTGACTTCTATGCGAAACAGAGCCCTTGGCATTTCCAGGCTCCCCTTCACTATCCCAGCGGGACTAAGGAATGAAAATAAATGAGCGAATGAGTGTGTGTGTGTGTGTGTGTGTGTGTGTTCGGAGAACAAGGGAAGGAGATAAGTGTCTGAGGAAGGATGAAACACACAGGCAGACCCTGCATTTTCTCCAAGGGAGGCTAAGTGGGAACATCCAGAAAGCATGGACAGGTGCTGGCCAGGAAGCTGCAATGGAGTAAGAGACAGAAAGCTTGAGTTTAAGAGTGACTTTACATAAGCCCAGCAGATGGTGTAGCAGTTGCGTCACTGGACTCCCCATGGTCGACTGCAGTTCGAGTCCTGGACCTGGTGGCTTGAAAATCACCCTGGATATATGTGTGTTCATGCCCAAAATCCCAAGAGAAGGGACTGTGGTATGGCCATCCTCCTGGGGAGTGATTCCTCACTTTCCCTCTCACTGTCTCTCTTTGGTGAGAACATATGCCCTATGGCAAAAACCTTAAAAAAAAAAAAAAAAGACTCCACAGGCCAGCTGTAGTGGACAGTGATATTACAACAATCCTCTATAATGCTGGACCATGTGCAAAGGTCCCCCGTCCCAGGGTCTCCCTGTACATGTCTGACACACGTACACATCTGGTGTGTATGCACGTCTGGCATGCATGCAAGACCATGTTCTAGGCTGGCTAAGGCTAGGGATGGATGGCAGTGTGAAGACCCTGTGAAGGCCAGTCTCTGTCTCATGGAAAAGTGAGTAAATAAGTTACAAGAAAATAAAATACCCTGATGTTGAAACTTACTGGGCATAGGCATGCCATGAGATGTTTTCATTTTCAAGTGTTCCCATGTAAGATAGGGATAACCAACTGTTTCCAGTAAGGAAATGTTTCTCTCACAAGGTAGTTACGAAGTCCACAGAGTTAAAAAAAAATATTTGGAAGTGATCAAGAATTGAATAGACAGAAGGAATTGTGCACTCACGACTGGGAAGGGCCAAGGGGCATAAGGATCGGGGACGCTGCATCACAAGGCGTGCCGCCATCTTAGGAGGCCCTGGGAGTGCCTGGCCTACTTATGGACCAGGCCGATGGGGGCCTTGAAGGGCCGCGAGCAGCCTTATCAGTCTGCCTACCACATGGAGCGGCTTAAGCCCCAGACACTTATTTCTCATGGTTCTGGAGGCCAGAAGTCCATGATTAAGGTGCTGGCAAAAAAAGGTGTGCTTTCTGGGGCAGCCTCTCACTGGTCCTAGCTGCTCTCTCCGTGTCCTCCCACGGCTCTTCCTCCAAACACACATGTGGAGAGACAGTTCAGATGTCCCTTCCTCTTCTTATAAGGACTCGCCCTTATGACCTTATTTAACTTTTCTTATATCCCTATAGACCCGATCTCCAAACACAGTTCCA
This sequence comes from Tupaia belangeri chinensis, assembly GCF_000334495.1. Classification (NCBI taxonomy): domain Eukaryota; kingdom Metazoa; phylum Chordata; class Mammalia; order Scandentia; family Tupaiidae; genus Tupaia; species Tupaia belangeri. Next base: position 242,885 of record NW_006160074.1, on the reverse strand, counting down.
TCGGCAGGTAGGGCTGCACGATTCAGTCTTAACAAGAAGTGTGACTGGGGTTATGTGGGTGAGGGGAAGGCGCAGAAATGAACATGGCGCTGCTCCTCCCCTCACCACATCGCAAGGAGTCTCGGCACATTCCCCAAAGGGCACAGCAACCAGTCTGTGCACTTTTGACCTAGGCTACTGGTGAATGGTTACATCTCATTCCTGATCTCTCCACAATACTGATACCAAAGACCAGCTGTGGTCCCATCTTTAACTGAAAAGCCTTCACCCTGTCAGTAGACTGGAATTTCAGTTCAATTTTTAAAAAAGAGGTTTTTGCCATAGGGTGCGTGCGCTCACTAGAAAGAGACAGAGACAGTGAGAGGGAAAGTGAGAAATCATCCCTCAGAGGGGATGGCCATGCCGCAATCCCTTCTCCATTCTCTTCCAGGGATCTTGGGCACACATGCACACATGCCCGGTGTGATTTTCAAGCCACTGGGTCTAGGACTCAAACTATAGTCAGCCATGTGGGAGTCCAGCAATGTAATCACTATGCCGTCTGTTGGCCCTGGAATTTTAGTTCTTTAACTTAGCCCTAAACATCTATCCAGCCTCTTCTTTTTCACTTCCCCAGCCTGGACTCATGCTCCTGCAAATCTAAGATGTTCGTTATACTTTCTCACCTTCCTGTTTCCTTTCACTTCACTCAGGTCAAAATGCCTTCCCCACCTCCCAACACATGCGTGTCTACCTATTGCCTATGCCCACCTATGAACTCCTGGAAACCCACTTCAAGTGCCACCTTCTCCACCGAGTCATGAGTCATCACACTCTACTTCCCCGGCAGGGAATGTCAGTGACTCACCCTCTGTCATGCCCTGCCTTAACAAAGACAGAACTATAAATGATCAATTTCACTTAAGTTACAGAATTTACTTGTATAAAGTTGTTCATATTTTTAGTCTAGGATGTTATAACAAAATAACCTTAAGCTGGATAACTTATACATAATGGAAATTTATGGCTCACAGTTCTGGAGGCTCGGAAGTCCATTACCATGGAGCCAGCTGATTTAGAGTTCAGTGAGGGCTTGTTCCTCATTGATGGTCCTTTTTATGTGTCCTCACAAGGCAGAAGAGACAAACAAACTCTCTCGGGTTTGTTTCATAAGGGCACTAATACCGTTCACATGGGTTCCAAACTCTTGACCTAATCACCTGCCAACACCACTGCACTAGGGAGTAAATTTCAACATATGATTTTTAGGGGATGCAAACATTCAGACCATAGCACATATCACCCTTTTAACTTGCATTAAGAATCTATATTGATGTTCCCTCTTTGATTGCTGATATTATAACTTGTATCTTAACTCTTTTTTTTTTCCTTTGAACAATCTTGAGCAGTTACTGATCTTTTCAAAGAATGACCTTTTGATTATTTTTTCTCCACTGTTTCCCACTTTCTATTTCACTGATGTTTTTAAAGAATTTGCAGAGGGCGCATGTGCTTGCCAGAGATAGATAGAGAAAAACCAAAAAAGTACCCTCCAAGGAGAATGGTTATGCTCCAATCCTTTCTCCTCCAATTTTCCCTCCTTTCAGGATGTTGGGCAGACATGCACACGTTTGCATGTTTTTCAAACCACACAGTCGGCCATGTGGAATCCAGCTCATGTAAACACCAGGCCAGTGGTTGGCCATAATTTCACTGATTTCTGATTTTACGTTTAATTTTCCCACCCGCTTTGGGTTTAATTTGCTCTTTTTTTCCCCTAGTTTTTAAAGCTTAGATCATTTTAGTTCCCCCCCCCTTTTTTTTAATTTGAGCAGTTCAAATTACAGGTCTACCTCTAAGTACTTCACCCACACAGTTTAATACACTGTTAATTTTCATTCAGCTCAAAATATTTTCTAGTTTCTTTCGTGTCTTTATTAATCCATGCATTATTAAGAAATATGTTATTTATATTCCAACTATTTGAGATTTCCTCAGATACCTGTTACTGATTTCTGATTTAATTCCATTGTGGTCAAATAACTTTTTATTTTATCTTTTTAGGTTTTTGCAATAGGGTGCTTGAGAGAGACAGAGAGGGAAAATAAGAACTTAGCCCCCATGGGGATGGTCTTGCTGCAATCCTTTCTCTTCCATTTTCCTTTTGGAATTTTGGGCATGCATGCACTTGTCACTGGTGTGATTTTCAAGCCACTGTATCCAGAACTTGAACCATAATCAGCCATGTGGGAGTCCACTGCTTAACTGCCATGCCATTTGCTGGCCCCCAGAGGATATGTCTTTAATTCTTGTAAAATTATCAAGATTTTTTTTTGAGAGGTGTTTGATATAGGGCATGTGCACTTGCCAGAAAGACAGAGAGAGACAGAGAGACAGAAAGTGAGAAATCACCCCCCAGGGGGATGGTCACACTGCAATCCCTTCTCCTCCATTCTCCTCTTGGGATCTTGGGCATGCACGCACATGCATCTGGCATGAGTTTAAGCCACCGGATCCGGGACTCAAACCGTGGTTGATTACATGGGAGTCCAGCAGCATAGCCTTTACGCCAACTGCTGGTCCCAAATTATCAAGATGTTTTTGGCGTGCCAACTTTGTGGTAACTGTTGCATGTACATTTCAGAAGAACATGCACTCACTGTGGTGAAGTATTCTATAACTGTCAATTAAGCCAAGGAAATTAACAGTGTTATTCAGGTCATCTATATTTTCCTATTTTTTCTATCAACTTGTTCTCTGAATTACTAAGAGAAGAGTGGTGAAATATCCATATATAATTGTGACTATTTCTCTTCCAGTTGTTAGTTTTCGCTTTATATGTTTTTAAATCATTATTATTCATGACTACACATTTAGGATGACCCTCTTAGGCACCTTTATCACTATGAAATGTCCCTTCTTCTCCCTTGCAATATAATCACTCCCACTTTCTTATGAGTAATGCTTGCACAGTTTATCTTTTCAACACTTAAAAAAAACCTTGTCTTATAGTGTTTTCCTGGTAGACAAGCATACAATTATTGTTTAATTTAGTGTAATTGCTATTCTTTTTAGTATTTAGGCCATTTACATTTAATGTAAATTAAATTTACATTTACATTTAATTATTGATATATTTGGGCTTAAGTGTACAGTCTTTGCTATTTGGTGTTGATTTGTTCCATTTGTTCTTTATGCTTTCTTCTTCTTTTCCTGTCTTCTTTTTGATTGAGTATATTCTTAGTATTTTATCTCTGGTGTTACCTTATTTGGTATACTTCTTTTTAAAACCACTAAACGTTAAAAATATTTTTAGTGGTTGCCTCAGGGTTTATAATATACACTTTTAATTTATCACAGTGTCTCTTATAGACACCTTCTTGGTTTTCTTCCTAATTCATTGGCAACTCCTTAGTCTCCTTTGATAGTTCTTCCTTGTCTTCTCTTTATATAAATTTTAGAGCAGGCCTATTGCTCAGTCCTTTTCTCTCCTCTACCTATAACGACTCTCTGGGTAATCACTTAGTCCTGTGGTTTTAAATCCCATCTATATTTTCAGTTCTAACTTTTCACCTGGGATCTAGATACTCAACTGTTGAAATGACTCTATCCCTTAGATGTCTAGTAGACATCTTAAATTTAATATGTGTAAAGTAGAACTCTTGGTTTTCCCTCTCAACAACTACTTGGCCTGATCCTGCTCAGTCTTCCAGAGTTCAGTTAATAATATCACTGTTACTCAGGATGAAAACTTAGAAGTCATCTGTGAACCTCTACTGTTTTCATCAGTGATACCTGATTCATCAGCAAACATAGTAGACTCAATCCCCAATGTGACTTATCACCTCTGCAGCTACCCTCCTACTCTAAGCCACCACCATCTCTTACTCCCTAAAATAACACCTTTATTTCCTTTCTTTCACTATTACTCCCTATAGTATATTCTCCAAAAAGTAGTTAAAAATAGTTGTTTTGAAAATGCCATTAGATATGTCACTCTCTTGCTTAAAAGCTTCTAAATATTTTCATCCCACTTACAGTAAGAATCTACAGTTCTTTTGGCCTACATAGACCTAACACAATTTCGCCCTGACCCACCTTTCTGGCACCATTTTGTACCAGTCTATACGCTCAGTTTTTTTGTAGTCTCATATAGAGATTCTTGCTAGTCTTAAAATAGCTGAGTTTGTGTCTGCCTGAGGGCCTTTTGCTAGCTCTTCCCTCTGCCTGGTGTCCTTATGTTCATAACTTCTTAACATTTAGATCTGTGCTTAAATGTTAGCTCTGACCGACTTAACTAAAATATCTCCTCCTGCCCAAGTCATTACCTCTCTGTAATACTCTGTTTTATTTTCTTCATAGCATTTACTTCAAGTTTTTATTTTATTATTATTATTATTTTAGGTTTCTGCCATAGGGTGCATGCACTTGCCAGAGCGAGGGGAAGTGAGAAGTCATCTTCTGGGGGGATGGCCATGCTGCAGTTCCTTCTCCTCCATTCTCCTCTTGGGAATGTTGGCATGTATACAACATGCCCATTGTGATTTGTAAGCTGCCAGGTCTGAGATGAACCATGGTCGGCAATGTGGGAATCCAGCACCTTACCCGCCTCACCACCTGCTGGCCCCTCACAGCATTTATCGATGTTTGAAATTACATTCATTTACTTTTTTGGATTTTTTTTTTTTTAATGATGGGAAGAGGACCAGCAGTTAGTGCAATGGCTATGTCACTGGACTCCCACGTAGTCAACTGCGGTTTGAGTCCGGACCCGGTGGCTTAAACTCATGCTGGGCGTGTGTGCGTGCGTGCCCAAGATCCCGAGAGGAGAATGGAGGAGAAGGGTTTGTGGCGTGGCCATTCCCCCTGGGGGGTGATTTCTCGCTTTCTGTCTCTATGTCTCTCTCTGTCTGTCTGGTGAGCGCACGTGTCCTATAGCAAAAACCTCTCCAAAAAAGAAAAATAAATAAAAATAAATGATGGGAACAAATGAATTTGCTGCAGCATCTTTACACCTAGAACGGTATCTGATGGACACTAAGTGCTCGATAGCCCCGGCCGTGGTGGCACAGTGTTAATGCAATGCTCTGCCAAGCTGAATCCATAAAGAGTTAGGGTCTGTTTTCCAGGTCATCTGTACATATCAGGCACACAGATACATGCACCTGATCCTGGCTAGCAAAAAATGATGTCCTTGGGAACCAGCAGTTAGCGTAATGGTTATGTCGCTGGACTCCCACGTAGTCGACCGCGGTTCGTGTCCTGGACCCGGTGGCTTAAAACTCACGCTGGGCGCGTGTGCGTGTGTGCCCAAGATCCCGAGAGAATGGAGGAGAAGGGATTGTGGCGTGACCATCCCCCCTGGGGGGTGATTTCTCAGTTTCTGTCTCTCTGTCTCTCTCTTTCTGTTGAGCGCACACACCCTATAACAAAATCATCTAAAAAAAATAAAATTTAATTTAAAAAAAAGATGAGTTAAAGTTTACTTTCTTCTGGTCCTTTCTCTGAAACAAAATTAAATTTGGGTAGTTGCAATTCTCTTTATTCAAAGTGTTGAGGTTCAGGTTCTATCCATGGAAAGATTTCGCTATGCAGTGACTTGCCACACTTACCTGTCCTGAGAAGTAGGAAATTTTCTCAAGCCCAAATTCTAGTGGAAAATGCTATGTCTTGCTCTTAGTTTCATAGGCTTTTTAAAAAATTATTATTTTATTTATTATAACTATTTTTTAATTTGACCAGAGAGGGACAGAGAGAGAAAGAGAGAGAGAAAATGAGAAAGCAAGCTACCAGGTCCAGGCCTCAAACTGCGGTAGGCCACATGGGACTCCAGCACCTTAAACACCATACCTCCTGCTGGGTCCCTCCTGGGCTACTTTGACATGCTGTCAAAGCCTGAAGGAACCAAAAAGCACTCCTCAGGAAACCCTCACTCGGAACGTCTCCTAGTTCCAGTGTCCACACAGCATATTATATACTGCACTGGGTCCCAGATGTCGCCTTTCTCTTCCGGTATCATCCGGGCCACCTTCTCCATTGAGATGGTACAGATGACAGGAGACTAAAAGAAGCACCACTGGGACCAGCAGGTGGCATGGCGGTTAAGGCACTGGATTCCCACATGGCCAACTGCAGTTCAAGTCCTGGACCTGGCTTGCTTTTTCACGTTCTCTCTCTCTGGTGAATGTCTGTGCCCTATAACAATCATAATAATAAAATAAATATTTCTTTAAAAAATAAAAGAAGTGCCAATCTTTCATTAATGAATTCTAATCACATTCATGAATATTCACCGTTTACCACGGTAAAAGAGGCCAGTCCCTTTGCTTGGTAACTGAAGTGAGGAATAAACCCTGAATCCTCCAGGCCTTGGAGAAGGTGGAGTTCATGGAATCCTCACTTGGCCACGATATCAAGATGGCAAACCAAACTGGTGACAAGAACAGGCTGTTAGGAGAAAATTATTGGGACTGTATCCAGAAAACTGGAGCAGGGTATTTGGCACGGGGTGGGTGGAAGGGCGGAGACGAAGGTGAGTCCCTCAGGACCTGCTGGAGAAAGACACTGGAAACCCTATCGGAGCTGCTGCCCCGTGCATGGTCTCTGTTAATTACCCAATTGTGGCTGTTAGCCCCTTGATGAGAAACACAACTTCACTTCTGAGCAGGCAGCGGGGCTGGCAGAAAGCTGAAACCTGAAAATCAGCAGATACCGGGCTGCACACAACCCTCTCTACTGAAATTAAGCCACATCCAAAACCCAGGGAGAGGACTCCAAATAGCTTCAGACAGCAGCCGGCCACGCAGGGGCCCTCCCCAGGCACCGGATGGACGCTCTCCGGATTCGTCAAAAGAGGCCTGAATCTCAAGTGCTCATTTCAATAACATAAGAAAATAAACATGGGGCTTATTTATAGCACAGGAAAGGGACTGGGGCAAAAGAACCACTCATTTGGTAATCCACCCTGACGGGCCAGACGGGATCCAGACCCCCAGGCTCTCTGGCAATAGGGCAGGCAGAAATAGGGGCTGGAAGAGCTGGCTGCCGGCATCGCCAAGTATAATTTGGTAAGAGACCTGGCCGAGAGGAGGGGGAGCTCCCATACATCACTCCATCTCGTCAACCCAGGTCTAAGTGCTCTTTGCTAGTCCCGATTTCTGGGTGAGGAAACCACGGCATGGACATGAACTCCGCCAAGGTAGGAGGGAGGTGTCCCGAGCAAAGGCAGTTAATAGAAACCTCCTTTACCCTCCACCTATAGAGACGATGGGGCTAATGGAATCCTCACCTCCTTTACCCTCCCTCTACAGAGACGATGGGGCTAATGGAATCCTCACCTCCTTTACCCTCCGCGTATGGAGACATGGGGCTAATGGAATCCTCACCTCCTTTACCCTCCACCTACAGAGTCATGGGGCTAATGGAATCCTCACCTCCTTTACCCTCCACCTACAGAGTCATGGGGCTAATGGAATCCTCACCTCCTTGTACCCTCCACCTATAGAGACGATGGGGCTAATGGAATCCTCACCTCCTTTACCCTCCACCTACAGAGGTGATGGGGCTAATGGAATCCTCACCTCCTTTACCCTCCCTCTACAGAGACATGGGGCTAATAGAATCCTCACCTCCTTTACCCTCCACCTACAGAGACGATGGGGCTAATGGAATCCTCACCTCCTTTACCCTCCACCTACAGAGACATGGGGCTAATAGAATCCTCACCTCCTTTACCCTCCGCCTACAGAGGTGATGGGGCTAATGGAATCCTCACCCACAGCTGGGACCAGAACATCTACGTTCAGAGTCCTGGGTCGCTGGCGGACGCCCACCCTCCACAGCTCGGTAACTCCTACTAGTGCTGGAGCCCTGCGAGAACAGGGCAGGGCCTTATTCACTCTCCACTCCTGAGTCTAGCTCACTGGCTGGCAGAGGGCACATCTTGTTGGATGACTGAACACACAGAATACCTGAAGGGCTGAATAAACACCTTCTTATCCCACCTGGAGCAGTGACATGTAGGTTGGTTCTTTATCTGTGCCCACCTGAACACAAACGTGCCTTGAGTTTACCCTTGGGCATACTAGCCAACCAGAAAGTCTGCGCTCATAAACAAAGCCCGAAGGACACACTCTGAAGGCGGGGCTCTAGATGGCAGCGTGGCTTGATTGGTGGCTTTAGACTAAGACATCTGAATCCCTGCTCTGTTGGCTGTTCCCATTCCGTGCGACGATCCCGAGAGCTTGTACAGGACGGCGTTCCGCTAGGGAAGCCTCCAGCAGACATAGATACCTGGACCCACGCGAGAGCCACCTGCCCTCTGGCCGAGACCTGGGTGTCCCTGGGGGGAGTGGGAAGAGAGGCAACCAGGGTCCAACCAGTTAAGAGCTTTGCTCTCAAGAGATTGCAAATTTGAGGAACCGAAGTGCCAGACAGTCACGGGTGACTCAACTATTTCTTGAGAAGCGGGCTGGAGAGCCGGGAGAAGGGGTCAAACTTTCCCTGGTCAGCTCCCGTCGTCGCCAGGAACGGTGAGCCTGAAATGAGAGGCCGTGGAGCCATGCTGGCCGCGCAGACTCACGCGCCCTCCCGGAGAGCCTGGGAGCAGAGCCTGGAGCTCGGGCGCCCTGACAGTCCTTTCCGAGGGAGGAGAGGTGGAGGGCTCCGCCTAGAGAGCTCTCACCCAGTCTTCCGGTGAACTCGCAGCCCCCACATGACACGGGGCGAGTTCCCTGTCAGGACTCCATGGAGCCTGTCCCCAGAGCCAGGCCGCGCATGGCCAGCATATGCCGCCCTTGGTTTTACTCAGCAGTGGAAAATGGGAGACTGCCTAGGACGGGGGCCCTGGGGCTCGGACAGAGCTCTGGGTGAGGTGGGCAGGGTGGGCCCCACAGGTTTCACCGGCCTCCAGGCTCTGCAGTGGAAAGCTCGAGTCACTTCCAAGGCCTTCCTGGCCAGGAGGCGCCTGCCAATGTGGTCGGCGCACCTTCCAGGGCTGCTGCTCGAAGCGGCTGGAAGGGGCTCGGGCCAGCGGAGCATTTCGGCTGCCTGTCCAGGCCAGGGCTGCTGGAGCACAGCCTCTTGGCGCTTCTCTTGCTGCGACAAAAGAACACCTGTGCCAAGAAAGATGGAGCAAGCAGCCTACCCTGAAGAAGTTACAGTCCCCAGAGCAGAAGAAAGCCACCAGGCTCAAGGTGAGTGGTGGATGGGAACCAATTCCCCGGCCTCTCCCCTCCTGACGGGTCCCCACAGGACCTCTGGCTGCGGAGCCGGGGAGCCTCGCCAGAACCCAATCACACCCTAGTCCCAGCCTCTGCTCTGTCTCCTCAATTGCAACTTGGCCAAAGCCCACAAGGGTTCTTGGACTTTAACCCCAAATCACGACTTCGGAGCCCTGTGACTGTGAGTCTTGTAGTGACAAGGACAGGCTGACCTCCTCTTTGGCCTGGTGCCTGTCTGGACCATCATCCTGGGATGAAACTGGGGCTACAGGTTCTTAGCATCTCCTTCGGCCAGTGGGAGCCATGGGAGCTGGCCTCTTCAGGGCCTAGTTCCAGCCATCACAGGGCAGGGTGGTGGCCCTGGCCCAGCCATTGCAGGGCAGGGTGTTCTTTCAAAGGCAGGAGAGAAACCGGCACCTAAAAGCCATGAGTTCAAAGCACAGCTGGCAGTGTACAGAGAAGCCAGATTGGTCAGAATTCTGAACCTGCTGACCCTCAGGAAGGACAGGAGACACCAGAATGGCACTGGTAAGAAAGAACCAAGAATCCGAGGACGAAGTTGCTATTTTCCTCTATTCATTTTCTCTGAAAAGGAGCTTTTCACTTAAGTGTGAGGTTTAGTCGAACACATGAGATAGAAATATTAAGAACTATCTTGTGTTAATAAGGAAAAAAAAAATGTCCAACCCTGGCATTCCGAGCAGAGCCATGTAGGTTAAGTCCCTGAGGATGAAGGCAGGGGCTTGGAGCACGCACGTGGGCCAGGGCCAGTCCAAGTTCGTCTTCACTAGAGGCCGGGAGGACGCAATCGCTTTAAAAAGATTTCTTAATCTAAAACCAGCTGTTGTCTGCTGTAGGCCAGAACATGACATTTTAATTAGCATTATTGTTCCGCTTCTGAAACCAGGCACTGTGGCATGCCAAGGGCAGATGGTCCTGACCCAGGCTGGCTGGCAAGACTTGCTGGTTGTGGCACAGAAATACACTTAGAGGGGACTCCGCGAGTCCCTGTGTGTCTACCATGACTATCCCACCTGTCTGTTCACAGGGGAGAGCCTCTGAGGTTTGTTTCCGGGGCCTAGAGTATCCTGTCCGCTTTAGAACCTAAGTTGTTTCACGCTGCATGGCATGTTCTAATCCCCGACACTGGAGGACTGAGGGTAAACGGGGTTCGAGAACTCCTTGGAAGGTGATAAAGTCACACAGCTCCTGGGCTCACGATGAGCTTGGATAAAGGGCTCTCCTCTGAAATCAAAGGGCTCATGGTGCAAAGAAAGAAAAAAAGGAAAAGAAGCCAAGTTTACTCGGCGTGCGAGAACTAGTTAGACACGGCCCTGAGGACGTACGCTCAGTGAGGAGCCGAGGGCACACGCACCTGAAGGGGCTCCTGGCGGCCGCGCGTGGAGGTCTCGACCCCTGGCAAGGATTGAAACAGGAGGCCCCCACATTCGCGGTGCTCGCGGCTGTCCCGTGCCGGGCACATCACCACCTCAGGGACGGCGAGCACAGAAGGAACGAGCCCGACGGCCTGCCGCAGCACCGTCCCGCTCCCCTCGCCCCTGATATGAAAGCAGATGGCGCCGTGGCGATTCCCACTTGCGGCTCGGCTACTGAGATTTCCCTTTGCCCTCCGAAGTCGGTGGGAACACGTTTGAAGGGACACGCGTGAACACCACAGCACGGAACCGCTCACCTTCACGTCCCCCGACACCACGGTGGGTGGGGTCCACGCCTCATGGGCTGGCATGCGACTAGGACTCAGTAATTGGATCCATATTCCAAGCAAATGGTTATGTATTTTGTGTTCTGGGGACATATGTTATGGCTAAAACCCAAACTGTGGCTAATCTTAATATTAGAGCCAGATAAATCTGCTTCGAATCCACGTTTAACATTCGCCAGAGTGGATCTGCTCATCAGCCGGGCTTAAAGAGGTACCCTTCACACATGTGCAGTATTACCGAAGGCCGATGCATAATGGCTTAAATACACCGGCGACTTTCGCAAAGTGCTTGTTCCAGCAGCTCTTAACATTAGCCAGAACCTCCCTGGCTAGTGTGAAGTTTATACCAAAAGGATGAAGGAAATGTTGGCGTCCCCTTGGGGTGGGGGTCACAACTCCTCCACCCCTACCACCCGGCACCAGCCAGAGCATGGCTGTCAGCGGCCCCGGCTCCCTGCGGATACAGGACACAGTCGCATCCCTTCAGAGGGCCTTGGCATCCTTTGCTCTCGGGTGCTAATAATCTGGCACCTTCTTACGCCTGTGCACACGGCCAGATGCTCCTCCTGGCTGTGCGTCTCCCCGGGAAACCACTGTCAGGCCAGAGATGGAGTTAAACAGGCTGAGTGTCCCTAATTTGCAATGGTTGGGACCAGAAGTGTTTCATATTTTTTTGAATTTTCATAATGAGATGTCTTGGGGATAGACCCCAGTCTAGAAAGGAAACACATTTATGTTTGTTTTTGTTTTGAGAGATTTTTGCTATAGGGTGCGAGCACTTACCAGAGAGACAGAAACCGAGAAGTAACCCCCCAAGGAGGTACAGCTACACTGCAATCCCTTCTCCTCTATTCTCTTCTTGGGATCTTAAGCACACATGTACTCGTGCCTGGTGTGAGTTTTAGGTCGCTGGATCTGGGACTCGAACCTTGGTCGACTACGTGGGAGTCCAGTGATGTAGCCATTATGCCACCTGCTGGTCCCCATCTGTGTTTCGTATATATCTTATCCCCATAGTCTGAAGGCAAGTGCACACAATATCTCGACACTGCAGTATTTTAACTGCACCCTGTCCGTGTGAACTCTGAGGTGGAATTTTCCACTTGTAGTGTTGCCAGCCAAAGTTTCAGATTTTAGAGCATTCTGGGCTTGGGGACTAGGGATGCTTAACCTGTAACACAACAGAAGAAAACGGTTCCTTGGACTATCAAGAATCAGTATTTAAGACAGGAGAAAAGGAATAAAAAATAATTTTAATGATATCAAAAAGCCGAACCAAGAGGAATCATTCACAGAACTGGGCGGCTTCTGACTTGGCAGCTGGTGCTGTCCCTCCAAACGAGGTTCCAGGGCAGAGACGAACTCCGCTAAGATGTCTGGGTTCTGCACCAGGTTCTGGCTGGTCGCTCCCCCGAAGCACTCACTGCTATGAGATAGTGGACGCGAGGGAGCTGTCACAACTCCCGAATCCAAGTGGGCTGGCAGGTGTCCCTGCCTGGCGGGCTTGTAGCGGGCCTCCTTTTGGACTTTTCTCCTAGGACTGAAGACAGAAGGCGTCTGAGCGGGATGGAAACCGGGAGCATGCCCAGGGCTGCCATCTGAAAGGACGCGGTGGACGTCACAGGACACAGCACAGGGGCCCAGCTCAAGTGCTCACGTCGTCTTTCTGGGTTCCAGTTCTGGAGCAAGGGGGCAGGTGGCTTGGGCCCGAAGCTGCTGCCCTGGTAGGAGGGTAGCCCTCATAAGCTGCCGATGTTGGGGAAGCTCTTCAGCTTCTCGGGAAAGTCGTCCTTGTACAGGACAGGGTCGGCGCGGTGCTCCACCACCTTCAGGGGCATCGTCCCAAAGACCGAAGCGAACTTGTTGATGCACTCGGACCTGTGGAGTTGGGGGGCGGTGAACAGAATGAGAATGATGGGGACAGGGAGAAAAAAGAGAGTGTCCAAGAGGCTGAAAGGTGACAGCAGAACACATAACGTAAAACCACAGCGTCAGGGACCTGAGGACCCCAGCTTGCTCCCAGGGTCAGAGGAACGGGACAGGGTGGACAGAGAGGTGACCTGGGGCACTTCAGCTATTCCTTCAGTGGGAGAAAGTGACCTGGAGATAGTGTTTGGAGGCCACCGGCCTGCAAGGGTCAGCGTATCTTTTCCCCTCCCCCTCAAATTCCAGTCATTCTTCCAGCTCCTGTAATCAGGCCTCAAACCAAGGTGGATTAGCTGCCAACAACTCTTAACCCCATCTCTGCCAGCGGAACAGAAAGCAAAGGACAGAGAGGAAGGAGAGGAAAACACCACTGGGCTCCGAGCTTCAGCTCACCACAGTCCAACAGGCAGAAGGGCAGGCCTGACCCTTGGATCTTGCCAATAAAAGGCAAAGGAAGATGCTGGGTCATAAACCTACATTTCAAATAATCAATGCTTCCCTCATTCATCCCACAGAGACGGAGGCCTGTGTCAATCTCTGGACGTCATCACCCTGCACAAGGTGTTCTGTGAGAACGAGGTCCACGCAGGATTGCCTTCATGGTCTTCATCATGCTGGTCACTCCCAACCTAGTGACAGGTCAGCACAGCACTGCCGGGATGGCAGAGGCTGGTCTCCCGCCTCCACCCCAACCCAAGGCTGGCCAGCAACTTGGAGCAGTGAGCAGGTCAGGCACGTTTGCGGGGAATGGTTGGGGCCAATCAGGCCAACTCTGTGTGACAGCTGGTAATGAGGGCACTTCCGCACCAGACCAGAGCGGACACAAGCCTGGAAAACAGCTTTGAAGTCCTGGGGACCTCAAGGCTGGATTTCAGAAAGGCCAGCATGCTGAGGCGCCTGAGAGAGACACAGCAGGAAGAGAGTCATCGGAGGCAGAGGATCGCAGGACTCAGAAGAAGGCTCTGCCCTCAGGAAGCTGTGGGCCTCACTTCAAATTATTTCAGTCAACACGTTTTTAATCAAGTGCTTTGAGTGCTGAGAAATCTAGTTAATCAGGAAGACTGTTACTGTCAACTCTTCTCTTGGTTAGTCTGGACCTAAAAAAATATGTTATCATTTCATTTTGAGCTGTTAGCTAAAATAGCATCGCTGGGCCCCCCACCACTCAGCTGAGCACTACTGAGTACTTGGTTCAAGCTGGCTCGAAGTCCTTCCCGTGGGTTAATGACTAAGCCTCACAACGACTACCGGTGGGCCCTGCTACTGTTCCCACTTCACGGCGGGAACACTGAACCACGCAGAGAATAAGGAACCTGTCCAGAGGTCAAATACCCACAAAGAGCCAGAGTCCAGCTCAGACACTCGGGCTGCTGAGGTTCAAGTCTTATGAGATGACAGAAATGCATTTCTTCACATAATTCTAGGGTCTGATGGGAGGGAACTGTTGAGAACCTATCTCATGCTAGGTGATGTGTTAGGCTGTCAGAAAAGCCATGATGTATTTTTCTATGTGAAATGCATCCTGACTTCTCCAACGACCCAGTGTTCCCCATATACACATCTCAGCGATGCCTTATAGTGGTCCTTCCGCACCCACCTCTTCTTGCTCGAAGACTGGGCTTTAAAGCAGCCTTGTGTGATGGATTAAGAAATAAAGGCTCAGAGGGACTAGCAGTTAGTGTAATGGCTATGTCGCTGGACTCCCACGTAGTCGACCGCGGTTTGAGTCCCAGACCCGGTGGCTTAAAACTAAACGCCGGGCGCGTGTGCATGCGTGCCTAAGATCCCAGGAGGAGAAGGGAGGAGAAAGGATTGCGGCATGGCCATCCCCCCGGAGGGTGATTTCTCACTTTCTGTCTCTCTGTCTCTCTCTGCCTGGTGAGTGCATGGCCCTGTGATGAAAACCTCTCCAAAAACAAAAAAGAAATGAAGGCTCAGAGAGGTTGAGTGACTTGCACCAGGACTCGGATCTAGGAAGTGGTGGCACTGGGTTTCAAACCCAGGCTTGCGCCAGCCATAGAGTCTGCTCTTGCGTCACACCCTGCCACAGCTGGCTGGCATGTGAGCTGCCTCCTGCCGGCAATCTCTGAGAGTCACGTTTGGGGCAGAAGGGAGAAAAGACTGATGAATCTTAGCACCATGCTGTGCAGCGAGCACTAGACACTGGCCTCTCCCCTTCAAACCATGAAGCCAAAGCAGAGCCAGTTGCAGCTCCCCATCTGTATCTGACGGCTGTCCTGCCTGTGGACACGCACAGCGGCTCCCACCTTCCGGCTGCTACGCACAGATTCCGGCCCGTGAGGCCAGCCACGCCCAGCGTAGGTACCAGCGGGGATGCGTTCCAGAGTCCTGGTCCTTGGCAGAGAACAGCGGCTCCACAGGCCTGCAGAGAGCACGGAGGACAGTGTCTCCTCTGTAACTGGCCCTGCCACAGAGCATGGGCCACGGCAGGCGCCACGGGGGCTCAGCCAGCTCCACCGTGGAAGCCGCCCTGGCTGTGCCAGGTCCAGTGAGCCTGTCTCCTGCACACGGCCTGCACTGGAGAAGTGGCTGGCCCACCCCAGATGTGCAGACCCTTAGTGCTCCTGCCAGGCAATGACAGTGTCTCCCGCTGTCTTCTCGTAGGGGTGGGTGGGGGAGTGGTTAGGCGGACAAGGAGTTTGGCTGGCTGCTGGCGGTTGCCTGAGTTGTTCTCTCGGGGCCAGCTACCCTGTCAGCAGCTGCTCTCGTGGGTGAGTTTCCAACCAAGCACCAGTACGTGAAGAACGGCCAGGTGGATCTCTGAAGTGATGGAGTGTCGCGAAGAAAGGACTTACGTCTGTTTACCTCTCAAACATGCACCAGCGCCTCACGTTACCAGGTCATGGGACTCAGGCTCGGGACTGAGGTCTCACGTGGTCTTACTTACTCACCCCAGCACACCACGTGGTGTTTGCTACAAAGACGCTCAGTAAATATTTTTTGAACTTACGAATGGACATTTTAATTTGACAGATACTAATATCCCTATTTTAGAAGATGAGAAGATTTAAGTTTAGATAAAGTCAGTGTTTCTGTCGATCAGAGCGCTAGTAAGTGGCGAACTTGTAATTTGTACAAAGGGCCTGAATCGAAACACTACGTTCTTTTTCTTTCCTTTTTTTTTTTTTTTTTTTTTTGGGGGGGGTGTTGTTATTGTTCTATTGGGTGTGTGCGCTCGCCAGAAAGAGACAGAGAGACAGAAAGTGAGAAATCACCCCCCAGGGGGATGACCATGCCGCAATCCCTTTTCCCCCATTCTCCTCTCGGGATCTTGGGCACGCATACACACATGCGACAGGCGTGAGTTTAAGCCACCAGGTCCGGGACTTGAATTGCGGTCGACTACATGGGAGTCCAGCGACGTAGCCATTATGCCAACTGCTGGTCCCTTCTTTCTTTCTTTCTTTTTTTTTTAAAGAATTATTCATTTAATTTTATTTATTCATTCTGACGAGAAAGAGAGGGAGAGACAGAGACAGAGAGATAGTAAGCAAGCTACCAGGTCCGGAACTCAAACTGCCATCAGCCATGTGGGAGTCCAGCACCTCAACGACCACTCCACTTGCTGGCCCCTGTTCTTTTTCTTAAGCCAACACCATCCATCTGCCGCATCACCCTGTGAAGGTACTGGTCAAAACGAACAGCTACACTTTCTTCTGGGTCTTAAAGAACTAGAGGCAGATCCTAAAATAGATGGTGAGAAATAAAAGCTACCCTCCCTCACAACTGAGATTTCCGAACCTAGGCCCCAAACACAGGCGTAAGTTTACTGAACCACAGACCCCAGCATGAGGCCACACACTTGTAAAGTGGCCGAGTGTTCCCAGAGTTTTGTGTGGAATGTATGTTCTGCAAAGGGAACTATTAAGCAAAGGGAATGAGAGCCACTTCACGGTTGTAACTCCATCTTGTGGTCTCTCCAAGATGGCTGAAACCACATCTTCCTCCCCGATCGGAGCACCGAATTAGTAATTTACTGACTCCATCTTTACCAAAACAAATGTGTTCTCAGTTCAAGATTTATTTCCTTCTACACTCCTTAAACTTCCCAAGAAGGCGGTTTAGTCTCACTGACTACTTCCCCACCACCAGCTCGCACTGGGACGCGCTGGCTTCATCTCTCTCTGACACTGTTGTTAGTATTTCTCGTCACCCTTT
>NW_006160074.1:177442-225826 GCF_000334495.1 Tupaia belangeri chinensis | reverse complement strand
GCATTCCTGGCCTGCACGTCCTTTGCTCCTCCCCAGCTCCGGGGCATGGTGAGTCCTGACTTCCTCCTGGTGCTCCCCAACTGCTTCTCTGTTTCTAGTTACCCTGTCTCCTAAAGGTCTGAGTTTGGCTTCTTTTCAGTCTGCTGTGTTCTCTGGGCCGTTTACGCCCAAGTACCTATCTTGGTTTTCAGCCTCTTTCTGAAGTTCCAGGTCTGTATTCCCAACTGCCTGCTTATCTACCTCTGCACATAGAGGGCAAGACCCCCGATCACCTGCTCACCATTCTCCAACCTCCTCCTGTCAACGGCACAACTATTCGCCCCAGCCCCCGCCCCGGTCGGTGTCTCCTCTTAACTAGATTATGCCCAGTGTTAATGGAACCACCCTCTCTGGGGCTCAGAACCCCAGTAATCTCTCAAAGACTCCCCCGGGACCTCCCCATGTCCCTCCATGTAGACACCAAGTTCTGGTACATCTTCCCTTGGGCAACGATCTCTTGCAATTCAATTTGTTCCATCCTCTCACATCCAGGTTGGTTCTGTGTTTCTGACGGTCTTCTTTGTCCAGTCTCTGCAGCCTTCATCTCATTTTATGTACTTCTGAATTAATCTCAAAGCAACACTTTGATCAAGTTAGTCCCCTGCTCAGAAACGCTCCACGACTCACCAGAGCCTGAAGGACACATTCTAAGCCCCTTAGCTGGGGATCCAGGGCCCACCACAGTCTGTACCCACAGGCCAGGGTTCGATGCTCTGGCCAAAGTGGACCTCTCCCTGCCTGCCACACAAACCTTGGACTTGCTGACCAGGCACCTGTGGCCACCCAGGTCCCCTGCCTAAGGTCTCCCCTTCCTGCTCAGTTTCACTGGTTGGGGTCCTTGTGATCCCTGAAGGCTCCCTTCAAGGGTCAACACTTTTTCTGTTGTCTTTTAAGGTTTTTGCTATAGGGTATGTGTGCTCACCAGAGAGACAATGAGAGGGAAAGCGAGAAATCGCCCCCAGGAAAAATAAACATGCAGCAATCCCTTCTCCTCAGAATTTTGGGCACATACACATCTGTACCCAGCATGAGTTGTAAGCAGCCAGGTCTGAGACTCAAACTGTGGTCCACCATGTCTTAATTACTATGCCACCTGCTGGCCTTATAGGAGTATTCTTAATAATTAACCTAGCAAAAAGTTTATGTCCTCTGGTCAATAACACTCCGAGCCTCCCTCAGGGCAGTCATTTAGGTAGTTTTGGATATAGATAGAGCTATCAAAATATTACAATTTCATATGTGTGTAGGGTGGAAACGTGAGTCTGTGTGCCTGTGTTGTTCTGGATAATCACAAACTCTGATGTAATCAGAGTCAAGCCTAACAACATGCAGCAGTTGCCTATTTGATTTCCAAAAGTCTCTTCCAAAGAGAAAGCCTCCCTGTTGCCATTAGTTACTCTGCTCGGCGTTTAATAAGAGTTCTAGCTAACGTAAATCTCTTCTGCATCTCAGGCCTCTTCATTGATCATGATCTCGGTGGGTCTTGAGAAGAGCCAGTTTAGGTGCAGGGACTTCAAGGCCGTTATCGGGTTGGCTACTCTCCCTACGTTTTCTTCTTTAGACCCCATATCCCTGGCACTTAACCCCAGTCCAGTCAGTAACCACTCAGCTATACGGTGCTATATATTCTCCCTCCCTAAAAGCAGAGGATGGAGAAGCTTTAAATAGCAATTTCATAGAGTCCAACTGAACTAAACTTAGGGTCTTTTCTGAACGAACTACGACAGTTAATGTTACTGCCCTTGACCAGTACTTACGATTACCACTGATAGCTAATTCCCAAACTCAATATATCATTGTACACCAACAGTTGGGAAAAGTCGTGTCGTTTGAGTAAGACATTTATACATAAAAGAGATAAAGCGATTATGTAGAGAAGGGGAAGGAGCAAAGCGTTATAGAAACATTCAGGCCAAGTGAAAAAAACCTTCTAAATCATCCTCTAGACTTGAAGGGTTTTAATACGGGTGCTAGATTTCAGGAATGAATTCTGTGAGCAGATGCATTGAGACCTGTGGAAACCTGAACTCCGAATCTCATTCTAAAAGGCTACGGTAACATTCTCGGCGTGCATTCTGCTCCCTTGACAATACTGCTGCCGGGATGTCAGAGTTTACCGTCTCCTGGAAGGAGCTGCCCTTCGGAGAAATAGGTTTCAGTCCTTTCCAAGATCCGGGACTTGGGGTATCAGTGAGAACTATGAGGTCTAGTCCAAGACTGTAATGGTCTGAAGGGAAGATACACGCCTCTCTCCTTCCATCCTCACCTACAAGGCCTGGGATTCTATTCCAGGCAGAAGTGTGCTTGTCGAATTGAAATAAAGAGAACATTTCAGAGCTGCCCTGCCTGTCTCCTTCTTTGCTTTCGATTTGGTTCTTGGCAGATGTTTTAGAAATGTCAGCAGAGGTTACTTGTCTCTGGTGGGTTAGGTTTAATTCTTTCTAATTAAACTTTCACTATAACATGAAGATATTGCCCTGGAAAACAATCCAGTATTGCCATGGAACTAACTAGTTTCCACTCAGATGACTATAGATGGTTAACTGCTTAGTCCACATGGAGAATCCGGCTTCTGGAGCTTAAGGCCAGCTATATTTTTAAGACCGTTCCAGCCATTACGAATTGAGTGAGTAGCATTCCAAATTAATTCTTTGGGTGACCTGGGCTTGAACTAACCCAATTCCCACAGTGCAAAAGGAGGTGACTATGGCTACCAGCTGCTGTCCTTATATCTCCAGCAAAGTCCCATAAACAGGCCCCAGGCAGGAAATGGGGTCAGAGGCTGGGGCGGACTTGGACGGAGGCTCGCTCACCTCTCCACCATGTGTGTCTGGTCCAGCGAGAGCCCATCGATGGCTGTGCACTCGGGACACTTGAACTTCTTCCGCGGGGTTACCTGCCAGGGAAGCACAGAAACAGACCTGGCTGTCCATGCCGAGGACAGCAAAGCCATGCTGGTGACACCACTCCGCATGCTTCGGTGTGGTAAGCTGAGATGCTTGCTCTCTCCACACACACACATGTGCATGCACAGATGCATGTGTGCACACACACGTACACACACACACGCACACCTCTCGCTATTCCTCCATTTGATTCTGTCTGGCTCAGCCAACAGCAGAACTCACAAGGGCCCAATAAAAAAGGCTTGGAGGGCTTTTGCCTTCTGTAACTGGAAAGAAGTGGTGATGACAAGCTCCTTAATTCCTGTTTAATGACTGTTTTCTCACTGCCAAGGTCCTTGTATAAACACCATTTGTTCTTGCAGCCATAAGGGCGATGAAATACAGCTTCCCATAACTTTCACCGTAACCTTAGTTCCAACAGGCATTCCTTCTCCTCCTCCAGCTAATGGCAAATGCAAGGAGCGAGCCCATGCTCCTGAAGACACCAGGGTATTTTGCAATTCCCTTGAATCAGGAAAAAAAAAAAAAAAAAAAAAAAGCCAATGGTTTCTCACCTCTGAATCTTTTCTTTGACTTTCTTCTACTCTCCCAAGCTTTAAGCTTCTAGGGACCTTTTTGCCAAGCTCAGGAGGTGGTTGTCCTAGCCTGGTGCAGATGAAAAGTGGGATGGGAGGGAGAGAAAGCTCGAGAACTAAGGCACGGCGAAGGGGCACCGAGACGCTGGCGGTTACTGTCCGGGGGGAGCAGCCACAGTGCAGAACATGCTGAAGCACGATGGAAAGCTCATTCGGGAATGGGGCTGGGTGGGTGGACTGGGGGTCCTGGAAACAGCTCTCACCATTCTTTGATTGTCCTCACAGTCAGCTGTTCATTGAGTTACTTAGATAGCTGGGGATAAGGCTGGGTTTGGTTTGTACAAAGAGTGAAGCTTTTCCTCTTTCCTAGTCACTCTGGTCTAATCTGGCTTCTCTCAGTTAATAGCACGAAGAACCAGTGGTGACCTGCTTCTAGCACAGGCTGCCCTAGGAATCTGGTCTTTCTAGGCAGAGTCCTGGGAGAATCTGGTATTGCTCTTTTACACACATGAGACTCTAATTAAAAGGAAAAAAGGCTAAGATGATTCTATTCAGATAAAAGAAAAAAAGGGCACATCCTCTATGCGTCTAGGGATCTGATTTGACCACAGTCTAAACAGCAAGCATATCTCAGAATGCAAAAACCTCCTATAGGACCTTCATGCACGCTCAGCTTTTAGTGATACGGGAAAAGTACTTCTGAAAACGTGATCCTGCGGCAGCCCTGGGCACAGCAGTTAAGTGCTGTGCATGGAACGCTGCATCCGGCAGGGCCAACTATAGTTCAAGTCCTGGCCCATGTCTTGAGGGACATGCTGAGCACATGTGTGTGCATGCCTGGAATCCTGATGGGATGGAGAAGGGGACACTGTGGTGTAACCACGCCCTGTGGGGGGGGGGTGCTTGCTCTCTCTCTCCCTCTCTCTCTCTCTCTCTGGTGAGTGCACACACCCTCTGGCAATCTGATAACTTGGTAATCAATATTAGAAAACAACGTTCAGGACAACTACAGTTACATACTTGTACAAAGTACACTGTCTTCTCAACATCTACTTAAAAACTACTTTCAGGGAAAATTTTAACTGCATTTTTTAGCTAGCAGAACTAGATTCCACATCAGTGCTGAAAACGAAATGAAATTTTCATCGTAAGATATGATTTATAGATTAACCATTATTGCCTTTAACTCTGACATTAAAGGTTAAAAACTGTGACTAATAAAGTTATACGAAAAAGAGAACAGGTTTAAATCATCAAAATCGAGCTTCAGTTTCCCAAGGTGACAGTGGCAAGTCCAGGACCTTAAGCTAAAAGAGAGCTTGAAGGTCACCAGGTCCAACACATCATTAACAGCTGCAAGGACTCCTCGGGCTCTAAAACACAGCCTTGCCCAAGGACACGAAGCCAGAGCGGCAGGGCCTCCTACCTTGATGACGGCCTTCCCGGTGACATTAGCCACCAGGAAATTCATGGCGATGTCCTCACAGTTCATGTGAGCGTCCACCCAGTTCTTGATGTCCCCAGGCATCTTGTAGGTATACAGGTAATTAAAATACTGTTGACGAGATGAAAAGGAGCATTATTCAAGTAGCGGTTCCCTTTAGCGGATACCAGGGAGCAACTCAGTCACGGCACGAGGACCGGTTTTCTCTCGGGAGATTGGTCACGAGGCTGCACTCAGAGAAAGAGCTTTTGCTCCTTTTGGAAGGAGTGGGGTGCTTTTGGCCAGCTGACCAAGCACCCTTAATGTGGTCATTCTTTTGTGAAGGTGGGTTCTTTGTTCTTTTTAAACTGGAACAAAAATGAGGTGGCTCTGAAACTACCATAACCTACATGCATGAAATAGTGTAGAAATTAATGGGTCAAAGAACAACAACAAAAAATGTAAACAGCCTACCAGAAGTCCCAAGAACTACGGGGTCATCGGAAAAGTCATGATGTATTTTTTCTATGTTTTCCTCTACAAAAATGTGTCATGACTTTTCCCGACGACCCAATATACACCTTGGTTTTTGTTTTGGTTTTTCTAAGAACAAAGACTATTTTGGCTCTAAGGCACTGAAACACATGAAGCTAACAACGCTGAGGTGGCCACGAGCAACTGAGGTAAATATATATGCTGGTTTCCATGAGCTGTGCTGAGTTGAACAGATCTTTCTCCTGCCAGTTCCTTACACTAATGCTGAAAACAGACAAGTGACTACTGCTAAACTGAACTGTATCCTCCCAGGGAGTACTCGATCACCAGACTGAATATTCTGAAGTCAAATGTATTTTCTCCAATATTTCCCTAAAAAAAAAGTCAAAAACATGAAATAATGGTTCTCAGAAGATGGAAGGAAGTACAAAAAGACTCACACATATACAAAAGGAATTCCAACCTCGTTAGTAATCAAATCAAAGTTAAAACAGTAAGATTCCATTTTACTAATCAAAATAACTAATTTTGGGTTGGACCTGTGACCTACTGGTTAAAGGAGCTGGATCCCACATGGCTGACCACATGGTTTGAGTTCCTGCCTAGGCAGCTTGAAAAACAGACCAGGTGCATGTGTGTGTGCCCTGAATCTCAACAGGATGAAAAAATGAAGAAGAAATTATCGTAGTGTGATGACCACACCCCAATGGGAGTTCCTTTCTGCCTCTCTCTCTCTCTCTCTCTCTCTCTCTCTCTCATTAGCACAATTAAAACAACAATAACAAAAACCTAAGTTTATTTTTTTAACATATTTTATGCCAAGACAGAGTATGCTAAGACAGTTTTGTATTTTGCTTGTAAGAGTATAAATTGTCCCAAACGATAATGAAACTAATAGACAAATACTTACATGCATATACATATATATGTGTATAATAATAGATTTCTAGAAATAGACTATTAAATAAATGGGAAAGACCATTTTGGGCTTCAAGGTAATAATTCATTGTGTAGGAATCTATCATAATAGTTGCTATGGTTTGAATGTGATCCCCAAATGCATATATTGAAATTTGCTATTTCTTTCTCCAATTGCTAGATGGTGTGTACTGGCCCCAGAGAGAGATAGAGAGATAGAGGTAGAGAGAGAGAGAGAGAGAGAGGGAGAAAGCACCTCCCAAGGGGGCATGGTCATGCTGCAATCCCTTCTCCTTCATCTCTCCATCCTGTTGGGATTTGGGGCACACACACACTTGTGCCTGGAATGTTTTTTAAGGCAAAGGAGATGGGATTTGAACTGAGTTGGCCATGTGCTATCAGACTTCCATTAAGCACTAGGCTATTGTGTTGGCCCTGTGTGTTGAAATTTGGTTGTGACAGTATTGAGAGGGTGGAAACCTAATCTGACTGTGGGATTAAGAAGTGGAGTCTTTCAGAGGTCATTAGGATTAGATAAAGCCCTTGGGGTAGGGCTCCCATGATTGAAAACTATGGGTTTATAAGGAGAGGAAGCAAAACCAGAGTAGAGAGACAGAGTAGAGAGGCACAAACTCTTACTCTTTCACCATGTGATGTCCTGTGCCATCTTGAGAATCTGGAAGGGGTCCCCACCGACAAAAGACACTTCCTAGATGCAACTCCTTGACCTCGGACCTCCAAAACCATGAGCTGAATACACCCTTACTTCAGATTTATAAAGATAAATGACACAGTCTGGGTATTTAGTTAGTAAGCAACAGAAAGTGGATGGAAGCAGAAAAATTAGTACTTTGAAGTGGGGCTGTTGTTCAGAATGAACACCAGAAAATGTAGAGGTGGCTCTGGAACTGGAGGAGTTTGAAGAAGCAGGGTAGGAAAAATCTAGATTCTGGCGAGGGCTCAGAAGATAAGACTAGAGAAAATTTGAACTTCTTAGGGATTGGTTAAATTATCATGATCTAAATGCTGTAGAAACATGAACAGTGGATCCAGCATTTGGTATGGTAGTTAAGGCTCTACACTCCCACATGGCTGACCGTGATTTGAGTCCTAGACCCAGCAGCTTGAAAATCATGCTGGGTGTGTGTGCGTGCATGCCCAGAATCTCAAGAAGAGAATGGAGAAGAAGGGATTGCAGTATGGCCATCCCTCTGGGGAGTGATTTTTCACTTTCCCTCTTTCTGTCTGTCTCTCTTCTCCACTGAGCACAGGTGTCCTATGTCCTATGACAAAACAAAACAAAAACAAAAACAAAAAAAAAAACAAATAAAAAACAAACTAAAACTAAAAACAAAACACCTTTAAAAAAGTAAAAAAAAGAAAAAAGGATAGTAAGGGTTATTCTGAAGAGGTCTTAACTTATTGAACACTGGAGAAAGGTCATCCTTGCTACACTGATTGAAAAAATTGGCTGCACTGTGTTCATATCCTAAACCTTTGTGGAATGCAAATTAATTAAATGTCCAGAGCAAGTGCGTGTTTACCAGAGACACACAGAAAGACATGTTTCTCATACTGCAATTAGCCATGTGGGATCCAGTTCCCTTAACAAGTAGGCCAAGGGACCAACTTAGAAGGCTAGATTTAAAAGTTATAAATATCAGGCAAAATTAAGTTCTAAGCAAAATATAATAGCTGTATGGTTACTTTTAACAGCATAGAGTGAAATGAGAGAGTGAAGAGATGACTTCAAGATAGAATTTTTAATAGAAAGGGAAGCAGAGATGAAAGATTTGGAAAATTTGCAGCCTTGGCCATGTGACAGAGGATGAAAGAGTATTTTCAGGACAGAAAAACGAAGATGTAGCCCAGAGACCAGTTACTGAAAAAGATTAGCAAGAATTAATGACAGCAAGTTACTAATTATTGAAACAATGCAGAAAGGCCCTGAGGGCATCTCAGAAATCTTTAGGACTAGCCCTCCTATCACAGGCCTAGAGGTGTAGGAGAGCAGAATAGTTTCAGGGGATGGCCCAGGGTGGGCTTGCTGCCCTGTACTGTCTCAAGACTAAAACTCTGCATCCCCCATTTCCCTACGCAGTACTCTTTGGCCCCTGCTGTGACTCAAGTGACCGTAGGTGTGTCTCAACCCAATGTTAAGGCTACTGTTCCAGCCACTGCTCTAAAATATGCAAATGTCAGTACTTAGTGACATACATGTGGAGGTTATTCTGCAGTGCACAGAATGCCATAGCTATGAAGGCACAGAGTTTTCCACCAAGATTTCAAAGAATACATTGACTTGTCTCAGGCCTGGTGTCACTGCAAGGAACCCCAACTAGGGCAATACCACCCAAAAATGTAGGGCTAAAGCTGCCATAGACTGTCCCCAACAAGACAATAACTAGCAAAGCCCCAGGTGCAAGAACCCTTAAGACCGTGGAATAGCAGAGTTACCACCTTGCAATGCCAGCCTCAGAGAGCTGCAAGCACAAGACTGCGAGCTAGGAGAGCTAAACTGTGGATTGAGTTCCGCAAAGCCTAAGGGGCAGGACTGTCTCATGCTTTGAGGGCTCAAACCTTAGCATGTGTCCAGGAGGTAGCACATGGAGTAGAAGATTATCCTTGAGCTTTAAGATTTAATATCTGTCCTCTTGAGGTAGACTTTATTGCGGTCTGCAATATCTTTCTTCTTGTGAAATGAGAATGTCTACCCTATGACTATCCTGCCACTGTATTTTGGAAGCATGTAATTTGTTTTGATTCACATGCTTACAGCTGGACTTTGGACTTCTGAGTTGGTTTTGGAATAAGTTAAGACTGTGGAAGCACCATGGTGAAATAGATATATTCTGTATGCAAGAAGGATATGAATTTGGGGGTTGCGGTAGGAAGCTATGATTTAGTGTGTCCACCCCCAAAATTCATGTGTTTAAATTTGTTGATGACATGGGCCAGCAGGTGGCGTGGTAGTTAATCATGCTGGACTCCCCAGTGGTCGACTGTGGTTTGAATCCTGGACCTCATGGCTTGCTTCCTCTCTCTCTTTTACTCTCATTCTTACTCTCACTCTATCCCTCTCTGGTCAAATTAAAAATAAGTAAATAAATAAAGTTAAATGAAAAGGTTTCTAAAAAAAAAAACTATCTAAAGAAAAAAGGAAATTTGTTCATGATGGTAAGAGAGTAGAAACTTAATTAGATTGTGGAATTAAGAAATGAAGTCTTTAGGGTAACGTCAGCAGGGTGGGACTCCATGATTGCATACTGGTGGGATTATAAGAGAGGAAGAGAGACTAGAGCCGACACAGACAAGGACACAAACTCTCACTCTATTGCCACATGATGCCCTGCAGCACCTTGGGACTGTGCAGGGACACCCTACCAACAGGAAGACCTTCACCTGATGTGGTTCCTCGACCTTGGATCTCCAGAACCTGAGCTGAATAAACCTTTATTCTTTAAGACTTACCTAGTCCATAGTATTCTGTTATTAAGTGACAGAAAACAGTCTAAATCAATGGTCATGAGTACAAACAGCTATGCAAATGGTGACTCGTGAAGTATTCGATATTAAGCATTATCTAAAATAGCACAAAATTAGAAACCTAAATTTTCAAGGACAGTGAAATAGTTATACATGACTTACAGAACATTAATACAGTGATCTATGAACAACTATGCTAAGTAGCTGTTTGTAAAGAAACTTTAATGACATGAGAAAGTACTCGCAATATAACTTATGAAAAAAATAGGCTAAATGAGAAAGAATACTTGCAACTGTCTGTAACGTGTAAGCAAATAATAAAATGCAAGTTGGAAAAGGCAAATAATAATAATGGCTATCCCTAAGTGATAGGATTACAAGTTATGTTCCTTCTTCGATTTATTGTTCTGAATTTTCCTATTTTCTAGTATGAGCATGGATTACACCAATAATTAGAAAAACTAACTTTAGGCCAGCCTTGTAGCCTACTGGTTAAAGGAGCCAGATCCCACATGACTGACTGACTGAATCTCAGCACTGGCAGCCTGAAAAACGCACTGGGTGCATCTGCCTGAGTGCTCAGAATCCTGACAAGATGGAGAGGTGAGGCGGGGGGGATTGCAGTGTGATCACACCCCATTGTTGGGGGATGCTTTCTCCCCTTCCCTGTCTCTTTCTGTCTCTCCATCTCTCTCTGGCAAGTGCATGTGCACCCTCTGCCAATTAAAAAAAATATTATTTGGGGGACCAGCAGATAGCATAATGGTTACATTGCTGGACTCCCACATGGCTGGCCATGGTTCGAGGCCTTGACCTGGCAGCTTAAAACTCACATCAGGCGTGTGTATGTGTGTGTGCGTGCCCAAAATCCTGAGAGGAGAGCGGAGGAGGAGGGATTGTGGGGTGGCCATTCCCCCAGGGGGGTGATTTCTCACTTTCCATCTCTTTGGCAAGTGCATACAGCCTATAGCAAAAATCTCTCTCTAAAAAAATTATTTTACAGGAATATCATAAAACATGCTTTTCTAGGACCTCGGGGTAGACCATTTTCCCTAGATCTAGCAGCAGACATGGATAATTAAAGCAGGCCAAATAAAATGTATATCACACTCTGTTTAGCCAACCAAGACCCATCTGTCCCAAGCACACTGCTCCCCTTACCTTGTGATAAAAAGCTGCCCCTGTGAGCACCATGGACACCTCGTTGGTCCACTCAGACTCATACTTCCACTTACTCATCTCATGGTCCCAGAGATGCAGGCGGCCCGGGTAACCCACCAATCGGTCAGGAAACTCCCGCCAGACCTAAGGACAGAAGCACATCACCAGTCAGTTCTCGGTGAGACAAAACCAAGCCCAAGGCTGAGTTACCCAATAGGTATCAACACACTCCATGTGTTCACGTCTTTACAAACCAAAAGGTTCTGGTGGGTTTCCGAGGTCGTTCAGTTGAACAAGTGCTAGTCATGGGCCAATATTCAAAGCCAGACACAGCTTCTGATTTCCTCCAGGACATCTTGTGCACACTTGGCTGGCTCCTTCTCACCAGGAAGCTCTCTGCTTGAATGTCTACCACGTGGAGAACCTTCTGAGACCTTCTTCTCTAAGAAAAACACCACCGCCAACCAGCCACTCAGCATTGCCTCTTAACTCTATGCTTTTCTTTACCAAGCTTTCACTTTTTTTTTTTTGAGAATTTTTATTTATTTATTTATTTTTGCTATAGGGCACGTGCACTCGCCAGACAGAGAGAGACAGAGAGACAGAAAGCGAGAAATCACCCCCCAGGGGGGATGGCCACGCCACAATCCCTTCTTCTCCATTCTCCTCTCGGGATCTTGGGCACGCACACACACACACACGGCGTGAGTTTAAGCCACCGGGTCCAGGATTCGAATCGCGGTCGACTACGTGGGAGTCCAGCGGCATAGCCATTACGCTAACTGCTGGTCCCTCCAAGCTTTCGCTTTTTACAGTTATTTCAATTATTTATTGCTTACTTACTTGTTATCTATTTTCCTCCTGGAAAACAGACTTGAAGAGGACAGAGACAGTCTTGTTCGCAGTAGTATCCCAAGCACAAAGAGTGGTTGGCATGGGACAGCACTCCATGCACGCTTGTCAAGCATGTCACTGGGCAGATCTCAGCAGGTGAAAAGCTGAGTGTGAAGGGAGGGGACCAATGAGCCTTCTCTGTTCTTCCCAGCAAGAACTAGTCCACGCCTTAACTCAGGAAGGAAGCCTGCAGCAGCCCTGATCGACATTCCCACCAGCAATGGCGTGCCACCCTCTGTGTGTGAGGAGCACGGCAGTAACTCCCCACCAGTAAAGCACATGTTTTAAATCGCTTTTCCAGAAGCGGGTCGAGGGATATGTGCTGAGTCATTACCCTGTCTTGCCCAGTCCTCCTTGTGATCATCTCAATGCTTTTATGGGATGTCTAACCTGAGTCCTCGGTGTGGTCTGGGGTTATAAAAAGAGCTTTCCTTTCTGTGAAACCAGCGTACCTAACAGGACTCTCAAACCCACAACCTTGGCCTCATTAACACCATGTTGTAACCAACAGCTAATCGGCCACAGGCAGTGTCATAAGAGCTGCAGACAAACGAGCCCATGTCAGACACTTCCTCAGCTGTGCGCGGCTCGGGGCTGCCTGGCTGCTCTGGGCTGTGTGTTTCAGCAGATGAAAATAATGTGAGTCTGCGACAGGCCGCGGAGCTGGAGCAGAGCACGGTACGTGAGCCGCCACTTCTGTTTGGTTTGTGGGCCTGGGCAGGCTCCACGAAACGCATGGCCAGCTTCCTTTTCCCAACACCAAGCACCTGCCCTTTCAAGTCACACCAAGGCCACAACCACTGATTCGCCTCGATGGCATGAAAGGGACCCCTGGATGCCCCCAAGCACACGAAAGAAGATACCAGCGATGGCGAGGTGGAGGGCGATGGGTGGGGTGTGGAAGGGGGGTTTCCATGCACTCGGCACTCCTGCTGGAGATGGAAGCTGTTTTCTCCCCGGCCGGTGGAGAGCACCCAGCTCTGAACTCCATGCAGGAGAGGTCCAAGTCACTTCACCAAGGGTTCTTTATTAGGTCTTTGTGTGGAGCCCAAACAATACTCGGGTCAAGTGCTGTCAAGATCGCAGTCCTCTCACTGTCAGCCAAAGCCGCTTATCAGACGCCTCTCCAGAAGGCCTCCACTCTGTGATGCTGGCTCCAGGGAGCTCAACGACACTGCTGTGTAAGGCAGCGGGGTGCCCTGAGCTGCAGACTCCTCCGGAGCCCCCGGTGAGCGCCGCTCCTCACGCAGGGGCCCCTCTGCCCTTGACTTATTCCCAGCAGCTGGATACAATCAAGATACCATCCTTGTCACTTCATCTATAACTCTGCAGCTGACTCTAGGATCAAAACCAAGTGAAACAGAATGGGATGGGCCCTCTCTAATCGAGCCCGAGCGTAGCACGAGGTCGATTATGTACATAGTAAAGCATTTTCCCA
Source organism: Tupaia belangeri chinensis (assembly GCF_000334495.1). Lineage (NCBI taxonomy): Eukaryota > Metazoa > Chordata > Mammalia > Scandentia > Tupaiidae > Tupaia > Tupaia belangeri. The sequence continues at coordinate 212,491 of NW_006160074.1, read as the reverse complement.
GCCCGAAGAGCAAGAACGCCAGCTCTACCCCGCCCCCACGGCTTCCCACCCCCCAACTCTAGCTTTTTCCTTTCTACCTCGGGGAAATGCTCTGGGGCCCGCTTTCTGTCATTATTACCAGATGCCTTCCTATGTGGGGGCGTGGGCATGTGAGCCTTCACATGACATGCCTGCAGCCCTCGCAATAGCACCTCTGCCATTCTGCTCACATCACAGAGCCATTACCGCCGGCCGGTCTGTGCACGGGAGTGCTCATGTCCAGCGTCCTCGTCCGTACTTACGCATATCTTTGAGGACAGATGCCCATCTTCGTTACAATACCCGCGTTGCCGTGGCTGGGGCCTTAGCATGATTTGGACAATCCCTACATTTGGGGCTATTCCACACCACAATTCAAATGGAGACTGTAATAACATAAGACCATGCTTAATATTTTCTTTCCCATTAAGAGAGTGAGAGGAGAAAGAGAGGGAAAGGAAAAGAGACAGGAGTAGACATTTTTCTTCCCGCCCCCTTTTTTTTTAAAAAAAGAGGTTTCTGCCTGAGGGTGCGTGTGCTCACTGGAGAGAGAGACGAGGCAGTGAGAGAGAAAGTGAGAAATCACTCCCCAGTGGAGATGGCCATACTGCAATCCCTTCTCCTCCTGGGATCTTGGGCATGCACGCATATGCATGCACATGAGTTTCAAGCCACCGGGTTCGAGAATCGAACTGCAGTCTGCCACATGGGAGTCCGGTGATATAACCTCTGAGTCATCTGCTGGCCACAGGAATAGGCATTTTTGACAGGGTCTCATCATGCCCCAATCCTCCTGCTGCACTTCCCAACCAGGTAGGAGGAAATCCAGGTGCAGCTGTGCCTGGCATGCTCAGGTTGGCCCAGGAAACGAGCCCGCGCCTCCCATGTGAACTCCAGCCTCCCAAGCAGCGGTGCTGCCTGTGCACTACTGAGACTGGCCTCCATGCTCGTTTTATAATGCTGGTCCTAAACATCTCTTCCCTAACTACGGATGTTTTCTTCTCTAGATCCCCAGCAGATCCACTTGGCTAGATGGCGTCAAGGTTACATCACAGGACTCCTACCTGATTGACCGTGGTTCAACTCCCAGACCCGGTGGCTTAAAACTCACACCAGGCACGTGTATGTGCGTGCCTAAAATCCTGACAGAGAATGGAGGAGAAGGAATTGAGGCATGGCCAATCCCTCTGAGAGACGATTTCTTGCTTTTCGTCTCTCTCTCTCTCTGTGTCTCTCTGTCAAGTGCATGTACCTTATAGCAAAAAAATCTCTCAAAACAAAAACAACTTCCTGAGGTCTTTCATGGCTTCCCATTACTACAGATTCGAGCTAGGATCTTCTACCTTTGTCTCAAAGCCTGAGGGAGGCAACTACCCCACAGAGTGTGCTGGAGGGCATGGTTAAAGCAGTGCTAGGACTAACTCTGCCACTGACAGGTGCAAATGACCTAGCCAAGGTGTCCTGCTTCCCTTCTGCTATCTGCAAAAGGAGGGGTTGGATTACATGACCTGGAGGGTATCTGCAGGGCTAAACTTTCTATCCTCCTCCTCGATAACCTGCTGCGTCAGCTGCAATCTGCTTCAAGCTGGAAGTTTCTAAACGGCATGGCCTGCATCATTTAACTTTAAAATGCCGTACACATATGGGTAGCCAATAAACGTTCCCGAAGAGAGGCTAATGGCTGCATTCGAAGCCAGCCTGGAGAGCGCGTTTTAACTGGGTGTGTGCTAAGCACGGTCAGAGTCAGGAAACGGGCTCGGAGGAGGAGGGGCAGGTGGGACAACAGGTGGTGCCCATCTGGGATGGACGATGAGGAAATCCTGGTCAGCACTGGGGGAAAAGCCCTCTGCAGAGTGGCTGCTTCAGTGACCGCACACCAAGGGCACACGGCCCGGGGGTATCACTACCAGGTGAGAGAGGTCTCACGGATCAGGAGCCAAGAGATGGACCAACAGGGGGAGGGAAGTGGGGAAACGTGAGTCCAAGCTGGGCGATGGCTTCGTCTCTCTCCTTGCACACGTGCCTGAGCTTGGACAGCCCCTCACCATCAATGTGGGACAGAACTCTACAAACCAGCTGGAGCTGTGGTCACGGCCAGGCCAGGTCAGGCCAGGCCAGGCCAGGCAGAGTCGCAAGGAACTCACAGGCAAACACCTCTGAATCCTCACTTTCTCTTCCGGCCCCAGTCGGAGCCGCATGCTGCCCAGATGGGAAAGGGGCAGCTGGCTGGTTTCCAGGCCGGAGCAGGTTTCTGCAGAGAAGCAGCCAAAGGATTCCCTCCTGGCTCTCTGGGAACAAAGCTCACCTTTTAAATGTGGAATTTCCTGAGATGAAGTGGAATGGCCCGGCTGCCTGGCTTCATTTTCGGCACGTGCTTTTACTACACTGGTAGTCAAAGGGTGCTTTGCAGAAGCCCAAGAAGCTTCACTTAGGCTTGGGATACAATTAAATGCTGACACGAGGGGCAGTGGAAAAATACACCACTATTGAAAGGCAATCCTATATGGGAAGGTCCCAGGTTCGTGTCCAGATCCCTGAGTACGCGGCACACGTATGCCCATGATCCAGGGCTGCTGAGGCTGGGGCTGGAGGCTGTGGTGCTAAGACTGCTGGGGGTGGTGTGAGTTCTCTGTCTCTCATTCTTGGAAGAAATGAACTTAAAAATAAAATGCTGACAGCAACACAGCTAGAGTGCCGGAGCCCGAAGGCTGTCACCTCAGGTGCCCGCCGTGGATGGTTCTGACGGATCCCCGCACGAGCTGCAGTCGGTATTGAGACCGACCTGCTGGGTCACTCTGGTGTGCCGGAGGGACATTCTGCTTCAAACCAGCCAAGTGGTAACCCTGTCCCCATAACAGGGACAGGCTCTGGAGTTTGGTGGCATTCCCACTTGCTTCAGTCTGGCTGGAGGTTAGTGCCTTGATTCTGGGAGTTCTCTCTTCAGGCCAAGAGCAGGGAGGAAGGCACAAAGGCAGCTGGGGTTGGCCACGGTGGACGTGGGAGCATGTGCCACTCCATCTTTGATGGTCACCCCTACGAGGAGGACACAACTGAAGATGGAGGCTTCACAGCATCTACCTTGTCCTCGGAGCTGCCCCGTCTCAGTCGAGAGCAAAACCGAGTACCCCTGAGGGTGGTACGGAGCAGACTCAGCCTGGGCAGTCGGAGCTGGTGACTGTCCACGCCATCTCCGTCCTGCAGCCTTCCAGATCATTTAGAAGGCAGAGACCATTTGGCCTGGTCCCCTCGCTGTGCAGACGAGGAAACAGGCCTGGAGAAGAAGGGGCTCTTTGGAGAGGACACTTCAAGCTCAGGCCCAGGTCGGCTCTCACTCCCAGTGTTCTGTCTGGGAAGTCGCGTGAGCTCTCCCTACTCCGATTCTCATCTTCCGCAGCACGGTCCCTCCCCTTAAAACAAAGGCAGATGATGGTGTCTGAGGTCATGCGCAGTGGCAGTGTCTTCAGCTCTACCCTAGGTGCCAGCAGCAGACAAGGAAGAGCCACACGCACCTGTTGAACGACCAGGCTGTGGACAGAACAGGCAGGGGAGAGGAGGCAGGGGAGAGGAGGCAGGGATGCATCAAAACCCTCCACCTCCATCAGCCTTCATCTTCTAAACACTGCAGGCTCCCTGGGAATGTGGTTTCTATTTAGCAAAGAAAGCTGAACGCTCATACCATTAAAAGGTGGAATTCCCATCAGCTGTGCAGCAAACTAGCGGGATTCCACCTGAGACACTGGAGGGCCTACTGGAACCTTGTAATCCACGCGGCTCTGGGGCACAGAAGGAAATGCCAGCAAAAGGCAGCTGAATGAATGATTAAACCTATGACTACTTTCACAAGGCAAGGGGTCTCTTGGAAGATAACAGAAAGAAGGGTGAGACGTGGGTTTGAGGGGATGAGAGGAAGGGGAGGTGGCTCGGGATCAGGTCATGCATTTCCTAATTCTGCGCTCCTTCAGGCCCACTAAACGTGACATCATTTTTATTTCCGTAACCTCAACTCCAGTGCGGATCACACTATTTCTTTTTTTTCTTTTTTCTTTTTTTTTTTTTTTGAGAGGTTTTTGCTATAGGGCGCGTGCGCTCACCAGACAGAGAGAGAAAGAGAGACATAGAGACAGAAAGCGAGAAATCACCCCCAGGGGGGATGGCCACACCACAATCCCTTCTCCTCCATTCTCCTCTTGGGATCTTGGGCACGCACGCACACGCGCCCGGCGTGAGTTTTAAGCCACCGGGCCCGGGACGCGAACAGCGGTCGACTACGTGGGAGTCCAGTGACATAGCCATTACGCTAACTGCTGGTTCCCTGAATCATACTATTTCTAAGACTGGTCTCAGGTGACTGTTTAAAGAAGCTGAAAGAACAACACTGGTCACACCCAGTTATTCTCTCTAAATCCTACAGAATGAGTGGAAGCAGAGACTTAGTTTTTTACACACACGCACACACACACACAAACACTATTGAGACTTCAAAATTTCAAGTTAATTTTAGTGAGGCTCCATTGAAATGACACAGGATCAAAGATCTTAGCTCGGTTCCATGAGGAAGAAATACACGCTCTCAGGCGGCCGCTCTGGTGACCTCTCACCTGCCGTCACGCCTGCCTCTGCCAGCTGGCCACACCCCTTTGTGTGGTTTCTGCTGGGCGAAGGTGGGAAATGGCGCTGGCCACAAACTCTGTAACCCCGGCAGGTTCAAAGCATAAGTCTGGTGCTCAGATAATGACTGAATAGTCCATTCGTCCCAGTGCCCTGGTGTGTGTGCCGAAGCGCTATCATCTCTTGGTAGAAAACCAAACAGGAGAGTGACTCTGAATTATTTACGTTCATATCCCATCTCTTTCCAAATACTGACCTGACATGGCTTCCAATAAAAGGCAAAACCAGACAAAAGCCTAAACTGTCATACAGACGATGTCCTCAACAACATTTATTTAAAAAGAACCAGAGATGATCTATCTATTTAAAAATATTACTCCTGTTAGCAAGTTCTGAAGAGGCAACTCAACAGAAAGCTACAGTCATGCATGTTGAGGGATGCACACATTTGAGTGTTCTTTATTTACTCACTCATATATTTGACTCACAGATACTCACCAAGCTCTTATTATTTTTCTTTTCCTTTTTTTTCCCTGAGGGTGGGTGGGGGCAGGGAGGGGGTGTTTTGCCATAGAGCGCATGCAGTTGCCAGAGAGAGACAGAAGGGAAGTGAGAAATCCCCCCCCCCCCCGGGGGAATGGCCATACCACAATCCCTCCTCCTCCACTCTCCTCTTGGAATTTTGGGCACGGACACATACACACCTGCTGTGACTTCCAAGCCCCCAGGTCCAGGACTCACCCGCGGTCGGCACGTGAGAGTCCCAGCGCCTTAACCACCATGCCACCTGCCGTCCCAGAGCTCTCACTGTTCTATAAATTGACCATTATATTTGGACAGTTGAGATTCACATGCAACTGTCGGAAACAACGCAGTGACCCTGTGCGCCCTGTACTCAGTCCTCCATCCACAATGGCAACGCTACACGTACTGCCATTGCTACGTGAAGGTACAGGCATTCCCATCACACGGGGCCCTCCTGTTGATCTTTGAAGACACGACTGCCCCTCTTTCCATCCTTGGCTCCTGGCAACCACTATCTGTTCTTTATGTCTGTAATTGATCATTTTGAGGAGGTTACATAATGAAATCACATAGACCTTTGGGGACTGGCTTTTTGCATTCAGCATAATTCCCTGCTGTTGTATGTATCAACAGTCTCCTCCTTTTACCTGCTTAACATAATTTTTTTCTGCTGAACAGTATTCCATGGTGTGCATGTAGCACAGCTTGTCTAAGCACTCAGCCAGGGAAGGGCATCTGGGCCAACTCCAGCTCTTGCTTATTACAAGTAAAGGGCTGCATTCATACAGAGGTTTCCGTGTGAACATAAATTTTCGTTTCTCTGGGAAGAAAGCCCAAGAACGAAATTTTGGGGTCTTATGGTAGTTGCATGCTTGATTTTATAAAAAGAAAACATCAAAACTTTTCCAGAGTGGCTGTAACATGTCACATTCCCCAGAGCAATGTGTGAGGGGTTTGGCTTTTCTGCATCCTCACCAGTGTCTGATCCTGTCACTGTTTTTTTCTTTGTATTATTTTGGCTGTTCTGATAGGTATGCAACAAATCCCATCGAGGTTTTATTTTGCATTTCCTTAATGGTGAACGGTGCTGAACATTTTCCATGTGCTTATCTTCCTCTTCAGTGAAGTCTATTCTTATCCTTCACCCACTTTCTACTAGGATTATTCATTTCTTTTTCTTTTTCTTTGGGGGGAGGTGCCTTAGGGCATGTACACTCACTGGAGAGACACAGAGAAAGTGAGAGGGAAAGTGAGAAATCACCCCTTAGGTGGGATGGCCATGCCACAATCCCTTTTCCGTTTTCCTCCTGGGATCTTGGGCACACAGGCACATGTGCCTAGTGTGAACTTCAAGCCGTCAGGTCTGGGACTCGAACTGCGGTTGGCCATGTGGAAATCTAACGATGTAATCACCACACCATCTGCTGGCCTCAAAGATGATTCATTTCTTTTCTTTCCTTTGAGAGAGAATTTTTGCAATAGGGCATGTGTACTCACCAAAGAGACAGACAGAAAGCGAAAAATCACCCCTGCAATAGCCAAATCACAATCCCTTCTCCTCCATTCTCTTCTCGGGATTTTGGGCACACGTGCACACGGACCCGGTGTGAGTTTTAAGCCACAGGATCCAGGTACTTGAACTGCGTGGATTATGTGGGAGTCCAACAACGCAGCCATTACGCCATCTGCTGGTCCTGGATCGTTCATTTCTCAGTGGTTGAGTTTTGAGAATTCTTTATATATTCTAGGTGTTTAGCTCTTCATTTGATGTATGGTTTTCAAATATTTTCTCCTAGTCCATAGTGTGTCTTTTCATCCCTTTTTCAAGCTCTTTTGCAGAGTAAAAAAAAAAGTTATACATGTTGATGAGGTTCCAACTGATCCATTTGTTTTTTTTTAATGAATAGTGCTTTTGGTATCAAGTCTCAGAACTCTCTGTCTAGTCCTGGATCCTGATGATTTGCTCTATAAAATTTTCCTAAAAGTTTTTTTTTTTTTTTTAAAGGTTTTTGCCATAGGCACATGAGTTTACCAGAGACAGACAGTGAGAGGGAAAGCAAGAAACCACCCCCGAGAGGGGACGGCCACACCACGCCACAATCCCTCTCCTCCATTCTCCTCCTAAGATTGTGGGCATGCACACACATGCACCTGGTACGATGTTCAAGCTGCCAGATCTGGGACTCGAACTGCAGTCAGCCATGTGGGAGCCTAGTGCTGTAACCACTATGCTACCCGCTGGCCCCAAATGCTGCATGGTTTTATGTTTTACATTTAAGTCAGTGAGTCACTTTATTTTCTATATAAGGTATGAGGTTTGGGTCAAGTTTAAATTTTCACATGTGGATGTCCAGTTATTCAGCACTATTCATTGAAAGGCTATCCTTCCTTCACTGAATTGCATTTGTACATGTTGTCAAAAATCAGCACTCCTCAACTGTTTGTAAGGGACTGTCTTACAATTCAGTACAAAAATAAAGTGCATATCTTCTTACCAAGGGGCTTACCATTTAGAAAAGCTAACAGCATGTGCGTAAAAACTAAAAATGAAAACTGGGATGCAAGAGAAGTACGAAAAGGAGTTAAGAGTATGGGAAGGTCATTTCTGGGTTGATGTGGACAGTGAGAAAATAAGAAAAAAGTGTCCATGGATTGCATTTAAAGAATGAAACAAAAATTAAGTCTTGAAGTTAAGATTGAGATCCCAGTGGCACCCAACCAGGTAACTAAGTAGTACAAAATGACTCTCTGCTGTCTGTCTAACAGCTCAGTAAGTAAAGACCAGGACTCTTCCACGGAATACAGGACAACGAATCACCTTACTTCAAACAACTGTCTGTCACTCTATTCACGGGAATCACACACACAAATAACTCCATGTCCAAACACATGACGCGCCTCTGGTCAATAAACACTGGCCACATCTAGCACGTGTCCAGCACTGAGCGCACAGTATACGAGGAAGACGTGGTCCCTGCTGCTGCACACAGGGGCTTCTCCCTCGAGCCTAGAGCTCTGCTGTGGGTATAATCGGCAGCCCTGGCTATGGGACTCAGGCCCTCCTTCCCCTCTTCGAGAGCAGAGTAGCAACACGTGATCATGACTCCCACCAACCCTTCAAATCTCCCAAATCTCCAGTCCATCCAAAGGCTGGCTGGGGGCCCAGGAACACTACCATTTTATTTTATTTTATTTTATTTTAATTTAATTTTTGTTATCAGGATTGGGTGCTCACCAGAGAGAGAGAGAGAGAGAGAGAGAGAAAGTGAGAAATCACCCCTCAGGTGGGATGGCTATACTGCAATCTCTTCTCCTCCAGTCTCCTCTTGTGATTTTGGGAATGCATATGCACACCTGGAGTGAGTTTCAAGCTGCCAGGTCCAGGACTAGAACCATGTGGTTGGCAATGCAGGATACAGTACCTTAACCTCCACTCTCCCTGTTGGCCCCAAAACACTACTTTTAGAGATCGCCAATTCTTGACCTAATCAGCCAGCCAGCGGCAAACAGGAGGTGTCGCGTTCAATGTGGACCTACGCACCCATTTCAGTCACAGAGGAATACACGTGATCTGAAAACCGCGCTTGGAACTATCACACCGACGAGCTCATCTCGCTTTCTGGAAACCCATTTCACAGCTGTGACAATTCTAGGGTCAGGGCCTCCTCTGACGCCTTCAGGTTTCTTTCTTTTATCCTCCCAAGAGGTAGACTATGTCTAATGCAGTATGACCAACCACTGCTTCAAGCGCTCGATGTTGTGAGCGGATGTACAATTTTGCAATGAATGTAGCAGCTTCACATTTGGAAGCAAGACATGGAATTTCCTCTGAAAGCTACTGGTGCTGCCCTCCTGAGCGCTGGGGCGCACGGGCCCTAGGTCTGCTCTACTTCCATGTCCCTGGCCCTGTGCCCAGCCCCGCCTTCACACCTCCTTCCAAGCACCTCTATCACAGTCAAGGCAGATAAGCAGCCCGGAAGACAAATTCCCCATGCCCCAAACTATCCTCCAAGTCCTGACGCTCTAAATTCCTGAAGGAGCTGACATTCCCCTGTAATCAATCCCAAGGAGACAACAGGCTGCGTTTGGAAGAATAACCCTCCAACACACGGATTCTTTCAGGGCTTGATGACCACTGCAGATATCTCGTGAGTGTGGGAAGGGAAAGCACACGCTGTCTAAACCATCCAATGCACCAACACCTTTTAGAACAACAGTCCCAGATCATAAGCATCGGTTGTTCAGCGCGGAGACACGAGGCCAGGCGGGCTTACTGGTGCTGTGGGCGGGAGAAGTGCCGAGCACGGTGAGGTGGGGTCGGAGAGGGCAGCGGAGAGGGTCACGCACTTGGCTGGCCAGAGGGTGGAGGGTCGAGGGAGCGTTTTCCGTACCAAGATGCCGGGCACAGAATGCGCTGCCACGGTACACACAGTGACACCAGCTCGCCTGCCTCACTGGGACTGAGCGTTTGCTGGGAAGAGAGCCTTGAGAGGGGTCCTGTCGGCAGGAAGCACGCCCCCTCCTCTTTGGGGCAGGGAGCCGCTAGTCCTACAGCTCCCACAGTGGACCTTTCATTAGTGGCCGTGGAAACACATTCTGAGTTTGCTGTTTAATTTGCTCAGTGGGGAAGGGAAAAGCACCACCCTATGGTAACTCCCGCCCAGCACTTTTTCTGATGATCCGGATGTCAGTGCAATGCTCACACGCATGTTCGATTCCGCCCCTTCGTGTCTGTCTGATTGGCTCTCCAGACTGGGCGCTTCAGGAAGCCCCAAGAGGTCAGACCCACAGGGGCTGCCCTCGCCACTTCCCAGGCTTCTGGCTGCTCCCTGAGGTCTTCTTTCAGTAGCACTTCAGGGCTGCAGCGGCCCCCGGCCCTGGGGGTGCATCAGCGCTTTCCCCCCAGACCCCTGAGTCCTGGGGTGTAAATCAATGCAAGCTACAAAAAGGGCAGACCTGAGAGACAGCTCGGCCGGCAGGCTGGACACAGAGGCCCAGCGCAAAGCAGAGAGTGCCCAGGAGAGGATTCTCTAAGAAACGATGACTCGGGCCAGCAGATGGCATGGTGGTCCCAGCCCCTGGGCTCCCACGTGGCCGACCACAGTTCAAGTCCTAGACCCGCAGCTTCAAAATCACGCTGTCTGAGTCCCATGTAACCCTTCGTGCACACTTAGAACCCTGAGAGGAAACTGGAGAACAGAGACTGCATGGCCACCCCTCCCCGAGGGGTGATTTCTCATTCTCCACCTCTCTGTCTCTCTCTCCAGTGAGACAGGTGTCCTATAGCAAAAAAAAAAAAAAAAAGTCATTCCAACCACGGAATTCTCAGGTCTCCTTGGGAACGTGCTGGCTGCACCTCACAGGCTGGGGACTCAGCAAAGAGCTAGTAGCCCATCCTCTCCTCTGAGGGCGACAGCATCTATCGGCCACTCGTGGGTACTTACGAGACGGTAACAGGCAGATGGATTCCTTTTCAGCACTGTGCTGACACAACGGCCAGGCTCAGGGGACTGTCACTCGCTCAGATATGCACACGAAGCCCAGGGAGCTCTTACCGTCAACTTCTTTAGATGCTGACTCAACAAAAGGGCCCACCACCAGGCCCACGAAGGCTCAGCTCGGCCAGCTACACCGTGAAGCCACGGTGCCAGACCCCACATGGAAACTGATCCCGAGCAGCTGACCAGTTCTTACTCCCTGCACGCCCCAGATGGGCCTGACTCCCTGGCTCCTGGTGCCCACAGCAAACCAGAGGCCATGTGGGCCAGCCCCAGCCCCAGCCCCTGCCTGGGTCTGTGGTTCACTCTGGCTACCATCCACCCTCTAGGTCAGAGGGGGAACGCTTGGACCCCAACCCTCCCAGCCACTGCTGGGTCAGACTCTGGGAAAGCTCAAAGACCTGGGTGAGTCGAGAGGTCAAGTTATGGCAACCCGGATGCTAGTTTGCAAAGAAGGCGGGATATTCCCAACACCTATTACAGCCACCACCGCACACCCGGCCTCGCATCCTGGCTCCTCCTTCGGGGTGGCTATGTAAGACTGGAGTGTCTCGGTGCCCGATGTGAACCCAAAGGGTGAGCCCACTCTAGAGCCCATGGCAAGGAGAGGGGTGGCGGGTGGTATGAGACAGGTCCCTGGATACCACATGGCGGATCATGTTTGAGTCCTGAAACTGGTGGCTTGAAAATCACACCAGGTGTGTGTGTGTCCAAAATCCCAATGAGAGTGGAGAAAGGACTGCAGTGTTGATGTCCCCTGGAGGGCGATTTCTTACTTTCCCTCTTGAGAGACTTTTGTCATAGGGTGCATGCATTTGCCAGACAGAGACAAAGAGACAGAAAGCAAGAATCACTTCCCAGGGGGGATGGCCATGCCACAATCCCTTCCCCTTCAATTCTCCTCTTGGGATCTTGGGTACGCACACACACGTGCCCAGTGTGAGTTTTAAGTCTCCAGGTCCAGGACTTGAACTGCAGTCAACTGAGTGGGAGTCCAGGACCTAACTGTTACGCCATCTGCTGGTCCCTTGCTTTCCCTCTTTCTCTGTCTCTCTCTGGTGAGTGCACACACCCTACAGCAAAACTAAAACAAAAACAAAGAAAAAACCTATGTGCAGACACCCTCCTGAAGCCCCAACAACCCTAGGCACCATTTCCAGATCCGGGGCTGTAGGGCTGAAATCTAGGGGGGCACGTGGTTAATTTCTGACCAGGAGGATCGTAGCCACGCAACTGGGGGAACCCGGGCAGAACCCGTCTCACGTCCACTTGGTCCCCACACTGGGAGGAGTGTCACTTTAGCTGACAGAAGGTACAAGGATGAGCAGAAAGACACCAAGAGCCTGTTGTCTTCTTCTTGCCTATTTTTATTTTATTCTTTAGTTCTCTGCTAGCTTTTAAAGAGTATTGTAATGTCTGATTCTAGGGTAGGTCATTTTTGTTGGATTGTCAAAAAATCATGATGTATTTTTCTGTTTTTTTTTTTTTTTTTTAAATGCAAAAATGCATCATGACCTTTCCAACAACCTAGTATCTCTTAGCCTTGTGGTAAGGAGAGAAGCAGCAGCCAGTTAAATCAGTCACGGGTCGCATCAGGTCTCCCGCTCTCCCTGAGCGCACACACAGACAGCTGGAATCAGACTCTCTCAGTCTGACCCTCAGAGCTGGCTTTATGCTAGAGTCTCAGCTCTGGAACTTCCAAACAGCCAAGCTCCCTCAGCACAGCCCGACCCTGGGCTCCAGACAGGCTGGTCTGTTCCTTCCCCTCGTTCCTCGATCCTCTGGCCACTGCCCAGCTGGTTCTCCCTGTCCTGTCTTGGTCATCTGTGACCCTCAGTGACAGGACCCGTCTGGGCACTCAGTGCCTGTCGGTAACAGCACCTCAGCTGCCTCTCGGCTGCTCTGTGAGCTGGACTTCTAGTGTCCCACCAACCAGCTTCCACTGTTAACCGAGACACAGCGCCTGGTCTGGGCACAGGCTGAGTCCTGTGCTAGCCCCAGCTCATCGTCATGTTAGTTTCTTTCCTCCTGCCACCACTTCTTTCTTTTTTAAAAATTATTTTTATTTAACTTCATTTATTATTGTCATTTTATTTATTTGTTTGTTTGTTTAACTTGAGAGACAGGAAGAGAAAGAGGGAAAGTGAGAAAGCAAGCCACCAGGTCCGGGACTTGAACCATAGTCAGGCATAACACGTGGTTATGATCCTTCTGGTAGAAATGAACTGCTTGCCTCCCTAGATTTCAGGGTGAGTCCAGTGCCCCAGCCACCAGACCACTGCCGGCCCCCGTCTTGCCACTTCGTACACCAGGAAACCCTCAGCGCTGGCTTTCTGCTCTCGTGGACAAAACGGAGCGCTCCAGGCCGTCTGCTGCCTCCCCCCCATTCTCTGACAGCACAGACCTGCCACTGCCTTAGGGAGCTGTGAGCCGCTAACCGAGCACCCTCGAGGTCTGGCCGAGCTGCGTCCCACCCACGGGACACGGGCTGTCCGGGCCAGCACCCGCACTGCGTGCCTCCCAGCCAGCGCGGAGGCCCTCGGCGAGCCCCACGCCCACACACAGGGTGCCGACTTTACAACAAGCGTCGCGAGCCAAGAGCCTTTCGCATCTCTCAGGTGAAAAATGTTCAGCCCTTAAGTGCTACTCGTACTTTTATGGTTGGAAATAAGGATCAAAAGGAAAACTAAATTCGCAGGCGCACACGCTCAGCCAAGTCTCCATGGCTCATTTTCTGCCACATGTTTTAAGCTGCTCCCCTCCAAGGCAGAGGAGGGAGGAGGACCAAGCTGCTTTGTACTGCCCAGCTCTTAGCCGACAGACTGGAAAAACCCAAAATATCAAACATCTGAGTAACACTATCCGCTGCTACTGTTCCCCTAGGAGTCCCTTGCAAATGAGTATCGAGAACTCAATAGATACTTTCCTGGTAAAATACATAAACAGATAAATAAATTATCCCCGTCTGAAAAGAATGTCGCCATCTGGGAGCTCCCGAGCGCTTGTCAGACAAGTCAGAAACACGCGGGGCCAGAGATCACTCCTAGCTCCCGATTTCAGGGCTAGAGGGAGGGGAGCATTTCCCTAAGCCCTTTGCCTTCCAACCCAGTGGGCAAAGAACCCCGTGTTTTCTCCCGATTAAATAAATAATGACACCCAGTATTAGGTCCAAATGTGCGTGTGCTGGAGTCAGACACTGGAAGACAAAAGGCCTCTCCTCCGCCGTCCGGCCTCGTGTTCCCAATGACTTGGTAGGGGCTCCTTTATGGCTTACAGTCAATGGACACTGAAAACCTTAAAGAAGTAGCTTCACTCCTTTGCTCCTCGGTTTCCTCGGCCATAAAGCACGAAGCCACAGGAGGGTCTCTGAGCCCCGTGCACGTCCTGACACGGTGCTCTGAACAGAGTGCTCCGAGCAGGGAGTGATGGTGGAGCAGGCAGGGAGGGCACCGCTGACTTCCAGGCTGCCCTCTCAGCAGACCCTCCCCGCGCTCATCTGACATCTCCCACCTCCTGCACCAACACAGAGCCCGCATCTCTTTCTCACACCTGTGGGGAGTTCCCAGCTGTGGGGCGCTGCCCAGTCCACTGGTCATTTAGAAACAGGCTCTGAAAATCAATGATTTGATTTATTTTTCAGTTTTTGCTACAGGCCGTGTGCGCTTGCTGGAGAGACATGGGGTGGGGAAGTGATAAATCACCCCCATGTGGGAGCACTGGCCACGCCCCAAGTCGCTCTCCTCCATTTTCCTCAGGATTTTGGGCATATTCGGCTCCTGTATTCTCCTCAGCACACAGCTGGTCTTGGCCTGCAAACACTCCTGAACCCTCACACATATAAGCCACGTTCCACAAAGAAATCAGAGCCTTTTTTTAAAAGAGAGGTTTTCGCTATAGGGCATATGCACTTGCCAGAGAGACAGAAAGCGAGAAGTCACCCCGCAGGGGGATGGCCACTCCACATTCCCTTCTCTTCTTGGGATTGTAGGCATGCGTGCACACGCCCCTGGCCTGAGTTTTAAGCCAGCGGGTCCAGGACTCGAACCAGAGTCCAGCGACATAACCATTATGCCATCTGCTGGTCCCTGACTCTGACCGTCTTTATGCACAGAAGTTCGGTCCTTGTTCCTCACAGGCTGGCCACTACTGCTGGCCTCTTAGGAGCATTCCACGAGAAGGGATTCCAGGAAGTCACAGGTCTCTGTCTCCAGGCAGAACTAGTCCAACCCCTCTTGCTGGCCGCCCTTTCTGAAAAATCCCCAAATGGAGAGGGGAACACTGGACTAGCTGTGGCACGGTGGTGAGGTGGTTGGACAGCAGACCCAGTGGCTTGAGAAGCATGCCAAGCCTGTGTGTGCCCAAACTCCTGAAAGGAGGGAGAGGCAGAAGCGAGACCGTGGCATGACAGTGCCCCACGGGGGACGCTTTGTCTCTGCGGCTCTCCAGTGGGCACACGTGTTCTCTGCCAATATTTAAACCGAACAGAGAAACGTGAGAATGTGCCTAACCCAATAATTAAGAGAACCTCACAGCCTTAAATGCATATATTAAAACGAATTTGAGATCAATGATTCAAACTATCAAATAAAAAGGACAGAAAGATAATAGCAACTTAAATTCATGAAAGTAGAGGAAGAAATTAGTTAAGAGCAATAAGAAAATGCAAGAGGAGAACTCGACCAAATCAAAAGTTGATTCTTTGAAAAGATGGTGACACTGATAAACCTCTAATAGACCTAACGAGAGAGAGGGAGGCAGCAATGTTATTACTAGAGGAGGACGCAGCATCCCAAATCCTATAGGCTTTGAACAATTGAAGAATATTATAAATAACCTTACATATACATACATAGTTTTAGAGAGTTATTTATTTATTTATTCATTTATGGCTATAGAGTATGTGCGTGCTTACCAGAGAGACAGAAAACAGGAAATCACACACCCCCCCGCCCCACCCCCAGGATGGATGGCCATGCCACAATCCCTTCTCCTTTATTGTCCTCTCTGGATGTTGGGTACTCATGCACACATGCCCGGTGTGAGTTTTTGTTTTAAAGAATTATTTTATTTAACTTTATTTTTTTTTAAATTTGACCAGAGAGGGAGAAGGTGAGAAAGCAAGCCACCAGGTCCAGGACTTGAACTGTGGTCGCTCATGTGGGAATCCAGCACCCTTAAGCACCACACCACCGGCCGGCTCCCTGGTGTGAGTTTTAAGCCACTGGGTTTGGGACTCAAACCGTGGTCAACAACATGGGAGTCCAGTGACGTAACCATTACGCCATCTGCTGGTCCCAACACCAATACATTTTACACTGTAGATAAGAGAACAGATCCCTTGAAAAATATAATTTATCAAAACTACTATGAAAGGAAACAAGACTAAGTGGTATTAAGACACATGAAACTGACTCAGAGCTGGCTGAGAACAAGGGAACTTGGACTGGGCGGAAAAAGAAAGCTTAAGAGTCAACTCCGGCTAGTGACTGAGCTACGGAAACAGGGCAGCGGCTCTGCGGTTTCCTCTTTCCTCAAGTGCAAACCTCTTTACTGTGCACTTCTTCCTTTCCAATTACTACCTGAAAAAGGGCCTATCCCTTCTACCGCATCCAGTTCATCCGACGTGTATCAATGTATACATGTTATTCTCTGGACGTCCGTGGTTGGCTCAGCTGCTTTGGTTTGTCTTCTGCACAATTCTGGGAGTTTCCGGCCCTATTTCTTCAAATATTTTTCAGTTCCATATTCCTTCTCTTTTCCTTCTGAAACTCTAAGGAATAATGTTTATCATTGTTCTACAGGTTTCCGAGGTTCTCTTCATTTTTTTTTTTTTCCAATTTATTTTCTGTTGTTCAGACTGGATAGTTCTTAGTGACTGATCCTCGAGGTCAGTGATTCTTTCCTGTTACCGCTACTCACCTCCTCAGGGAGTTTCCACGCTGGGGAATTGTACTTGACAGCTCTGAAATCTCCACTTCCCGATGTGCCTTGCTCTTTTTCCATTTGTTTCAGGATTGTTCGTAATTGCTTATTAGAAAATGACAGCAGTCTTAAAATCCTTATCAGATGAAAGTTGCAACTTTCCTGGTCCCTGGTATGAGTGATTCTAGAACATTCTGAGTACTGCTACGAGATGCTGGTTCATATCTAAATGTTCTATGTTTGCAGGCAGTTTAGGTTCCAAATGCATGTCCTGGCCCACTGGGTGCGACATGGACTGAGTGTCTATTTACTCTCAAAGCCTTCACAGTGCTGTTCTGGTCTGCTCAGCTCCTGTGCTAGCCAGAGCGCACGGTTCTGAAACCTGGCAGTACTCTATACATTAGCTGGTTTCTCAAAGCCTCGCTGTGTTGACTCTAGTCAGTTTCATGCATGGGCTGCTTCCAGGAGGAGAGGTGGAGTGTGCTCAGGACTTTACGCAAAGACAGGATAATCCGTTTTCCAGCTCCCTGCTTTTTATAACCTTCCCTCCGCTCTCTGGGAGGAAGAGTGGTGACGCAGCCTCTGCTGCCAGTGGTTCGACACTGGCTGGGGTCTGTGTCAGTCTGCCACTGCCTCTCTGCTGATGTTCACTCAGTGCACGGGTTCCAGCTGGTCTTACAATGGAGACTAGGCCAGGGCACAAGCGCTCCTTTAACACAGGGACAGGAGCGGAGCTTGTAGACGGGGCTCTGCCACAGGCAGCACCTAGTTGGCAGGAGCACAGCTTCATTCACAGTGTTTGCCTCAGGTACAGTGCTAGTCAAAAGGGCCGCCTCTTCCCAGTCCGCGCTGGACAAAGTCAGCTTTTCTTGTTTTAGTTTCTAGGTCTGTAAGGGTTCAGGTCTTCTCTAGCACTGGGGTTGAGATTTACAGAGGAAAGAAAAAACTCTGCAAGAACTCATCATTGGGTCATCCTTTAAGTTCTGAGGTCCCTATAGCCACCCTGTCTGCTTCTCCTACGTTCCAGAAGCTTCTGTTAGTGGTGCTATACATTTTATCTAGAGCTTTTAGCCATAATCAGCAGAAATAGAGAGGCATGTGCTTACCCGTTCTTATTCAGAAAAGGAAGTCTACAATGTATTTTTTCCTTTTTTTAAAAAAAGAATTATTTAATTTTATTTATCATGAATATTTTTTAATTAATTTATTTTACATTCATTCACTGAGCATCATCACAGCATATAAAATGTGATTTCCCATCCAGAATACACTGCATAGTGGCTTAATCATTCATGTTACCATCAACAAATAATTTCCCATTTGTTACATACACACACACACACAAAATACAGATGAATACACATATATGTAATATAATATGTATGCATATATTATGTATATGATATATCATGTATATTATATGCAACATATTATGCATGTATACATTATGTATATTATATGTAATATAATATGTAGATTATTCATATGTATTTCATACATATATATGAATATCCCCCCATGTCTCACCCTCTGCCATCTCCTACCTCCTCCCACACTGTCTCTTGTAAGTCCAGTTGCTTTCCACTACTTTTTCCCCCCGTTTTTAATATTTCACAAAATATCTTAATTAATCTAACTACTTTCAATAGCAAATTCAGCTGGTATATACATATCTGCGAACACATGCCTGACTTTAGGCATGAAACTCTGAGTAGAATGAATGTACTATAAAGTACCACCTAGCTGATGCTATATAGCTTACTGTGGTCACTAAATAGGTATTTTTAAATATATTTTTTAATTTCAAGAAAAGCAGTTTTAGCTTTAATAAATCAAAATTTAAAAATGTTATGAGAGCTTCACTTAAAACTTAAAGCCGGGGGACCAGCAGTTAGTGTAATGGCTATGTCGCTGGACTCCCATAGAGTTGACTGCGGTTCGCGTCCTGTACCCAGTGGCTTAAACTCATGCCGGGCGTGTGTGCGTGAGCGCATGCCCAAGATCCCAAGGGGAGACGGGATTGCGGCGTGGCCATCCCTCCTGGGGGGTGATTTCTTGCTTTCTGTCTCTCTCTCTGTCTGGCTGGCGAGTACATGTGCCCTATAGCAAAAAACCTCTTAAAAAAAAAAAACTTAAAACTTTGTCGGGACCAGCAGTTAGTGTAATGGCTATGTCACTGGATTCTCATGTAGTCAACCGTGGTCCGGGTCCTGGACCTGGGGGCTTAAACTCACACTCGGCACATGTGCATGCATGCCCAAGACCCCAAGAGGAGAATGGAGGAGAAGGGATTGCGGTGTGGCCATTCCCCTTGGGGGTAATTTCTCGCTTTCTATCTCTCTGTCTCTGTCTCTCTGGCGAGCGCACATACCCTATAGCAAAACCTTCTCAAAAAAAAAAAAAAAACCCTAAAACAAACAAACAAACAAAACACAAAAAAACCCTTAAAGCTAGGAAAGAGGTAAGGATTCTGTTCAAATAGTAGGTACATGACCCTATCGGCTGCTTAAATCCACAAAACAAAACCTAGAAGAAAATTAGTAATGTTTTAGTCAAAAGTCATAAGATTCTATTTCACCAGTTCAGTCTCATGTAATCTATCTATCTTCTATTGTGGCCCGATCTTTCCGTTTAAATTCTGGAAGATAAGATTCAACTCCAGACTTGTCCCTAGCATTAGGTTAGCCATTTTCTTAGTTGTTTTTGAGCTCTTACTTCTGTGTGTCTGTATTTAATTTTCCTGATATAACACTCCCTTGAGAACTTCTTGGAGAGCTGGTCTGGTGGTGGTAAATTCTTTCAGGTTTTGTTTATCTGAAAATGTTCTCTTTTCTTCCATATGTAGGATAATCTTGCCAGGTACAGTATTCTTGGTTGAAATTGTTTTCCATTTAATACTTTGAGTACATTTTCTCATTCTTTCCTTGCTTGCATTGTTTCCGTTGAGAGGTTTGCTGTTAGCCTGAAAGGATATCCTTTTAGGTAACTTGACGTTTCTCTCTTGCCAATGTTAGTATCTTGTCTTTGTGGTTTTGGTCAATATGGCTATAATGTGTCTTGGAGAAGATCTTCTTGGGTTGATTCTATTTGGGGTCCTTTCTATTTCTTGGGACTGGATCTTTGAATTCCTCTCTAAGTTTGGAAAGTTTTCTTCCAGAATTTCATGGAATAGATTATCAATGCTCTTATTAGTTTCTTCACCTTCTGGGATACCAATTATCCAGATGTTTGGACTTTTAATGGTATCTAGTATTTCCCATATATTACTCTCATTTTGGGGGGCTATTTTTTCAGTCTTCATGGTATATTTTTCTAGGCCAGTCATTCTGTCTTCTACATCTGAGATTCAATCTTCTGTATGATCTAGTCTGCTTTTAATACTTTCAAAGGAGGGTTTTGATTTCTTACATTATTGCCTTCATCTCTAATAATTTCATTTGATTCTTTTTTTTAAAGAATTATTTTCTTTACCTTTATTTATTTGTGTATTTATTTTTAATTTGACCAGAGAGGGGCAGATAGAAAGAGAGAGAGAAAGCGAGAAAGGAAGCCACCAGGTTGGGGACTCAAACCATGGTCGGCCATGTGGGAGTCCAGGACCCTTAACCACCACACCACCTGCCAGCCCCTCCATTTGATTCTTTTTTTATGGTGTGTATTTCCTCTTTCGGATCGTTCAAGAACTTCCTCACCTCTGGGAACTCATCAGCTCTTTTCTCCTGCATCTTCTGGAGTTGATCATCTCTCTTCTCTTGTATCCCTGTTAGCTTTGTCACTATGAATATTCTAAATTCTTTACCTGACATCTCCGTGAGTTCCATTGTACTGTTTGTGAATGAAGAGGTGTTCTTCTTTTCTCTTGGAGAGGTATTTTCTTGCTTTCTCATATTTCTTGTGCCCTTGTGATGATTTCTGGTCATCTGATGGGTTGTATATTTCTTCCTAATTCTTGAAGTTCAATCTGAGCATTCAGAGGCATGCAGGAGTAGGTGATCTGCAATCTCTCTTCCATTCCGATTTTCACCCTCTGTGCATCAGATTCAGTAGAAATTGAATATTCTGACCCTAATAGTATTCAGATGTTTGGATCCTGTTCACTTAGACCTGTCTAAACACTCAGAGCACATGGAGGCTGAACAGCCAAGGGATGAAGGTAAAAGAATATTGAAAAGTAAACAGAGGAAGAGAAAAATGAATGAAAGAACAATAAAAAATTTATATTTTAATTTTAAAAAGCAAAAAATGAAAACCGTGTAGCGCATGCCTCATGAAAGCATTATTTCACAACTCAAGTTCAAGAGCCATCTCAGAAGAGCCTGAGCTTTTGCCTCTCCTAAATGGGAGGGAGGAAAGGCAAGAATTGGCAACATAAAGGAGGGGCTGAGAGCCAAGAAAATACTTTACCTTTAAAAAAAAAATTAAAAGGCACAGACAGATACAGAGCTTGCCCTACCACTCTAGAAATGTGTGTGGAGCATGAAGTCTCAGCAGAATATCTTCATTTTTTGTCCCTGAAAGCAGTATTTCACAGCTCAAGTTCAGTAGCTATCTCAGAAGGCTACAATGTATTTTTTAAGCACAGAAATACTGTGACTAAATTAAAGATGGAAAAGAATTCCATATATTAAATTCATTCATTCATTTGTTGAAACAACTAACATGGGTTCTGTTTTTCCTGATGATAGAGACCTTTATTTGTGAACATAAGGATTTGAAAGAAAATGCTCAGGTATTTTTAACTTCACCAAAAATAAATTTTAACTAGCGGTGTATATGATACAGAGATACACATCAGAACAGCTACATAAGGAGGTCTGCACAGGTGGCAGGACATGGGGAAACCGTTAGTGCCACTCACCAACTGGTGACACTGAGCCAAGTCACTCATGGGCTCATACGGCTTGTGGATGGGCCTTATCCATGAGTAAAAGGGAGCAAACTAATTATCACTAAGTTTCTTTCCAATCTGAAATTATCACTGTATTCTCAAGGAATCACCCGTAAAACCATCTGGGCCTAGTTTTTGGTGAGAAGATTTTTGATGACAACCTCAATGTCTTTAATAGAAGGCTATTTTCATATTCTACCTAACTTTGTGATTTTCAAAGAATTCTTACATTTTATGTAATTTTTCACAATATTCTCTTAATGTTACTTATTTATTATTTTTTGAGAGGTTTTTGCTATAGGGCACATGCGCTCACCAGAAAGAGAGAGAGACAGATGGAAAGTGAGAAATCACCCCCTGAGGGGATGGCCACGTCACAATCCCTTCTCCTCCATTCTCCTCTTGGGATCTTGGGCACGCATGCACATGTGCCTGACATGAGTTTAAGCCACTGGGTCTGGGACTTGAACCACGGTCAACTACATGGGAGTCCAGTGACATAGCCATTACACCAACTACTACTCCCTTTTCTTAGTTTTTTTTTTTTTCTCTTAATGTTAATTTAATGCCTGTGAGAACTGTAGTGATGGCTCCTTAACTGATTTTCCTTCCTGAGAAGGATCATGTGCAATTGGTTCTCTTTCTGGTAGTGTGGCAAGGGCTTTATCAATTTGTCACTCTTTTCAATGAGCCAAATTTTGTATCTGTTATTTTCATCTGTTGGTCTGTTTTCTTTTGGGTCACTGGAAAAGTAATGATGCATTTTTACATAGAAAAACATGAAAAAATACGTCATGACTTTTCTGACAACCCAATACTTCACTGGTTTGAGCACTTGGCTTTATTATTTCCTTCCTTCTATGTGCTTTAATTTACTCTTTCCTTCTAGCTTGTTAAAATGAAATAAACACTGGTCATTGCTTTACTTTTCTTCTTTTCTAATATAAGCAGTTACTGCTATAAACCCCTCCCAATAGCTGTTTTTAGCATCCCTCTATATATACACACACACACACATATATATATATATATATATATACACACACACACACACACATATATATTTTTTTTGGGGGGGGGTTTGCTATAGGGCGCGTGCACTCGCCAGACAAACAGAGAGAGACAGAGAGACAGCAAGTGATAAATCACCCCCCAGGGGGGATGGTCACACCGCAATCCCTTCTCCTCCATTCTCCTCTCGGGATCTTGGGCACGCACGCACATGCGCCCGGTGTGGTTTTAAGTCACCGGGTCCGGGACGCGAACCACGGTCGACTACATGGGAGTTTAGCGACACAGCCATTACGCTAACTGCTGGTCCCTATGTGTATATATTTTTAAGCCATATAAAAATGACCCATTTTAAATGTAAAGTGAGTTCTGACAGGTGGCACAGTGCTACAACCACTAGCACATTCCTGACGTAGAACATTGCCACCGCCACTGCCATCACCTAGAAGTTTCTTCTTGCTTGTTTGTTGTCAGCTGCATCGCCCAGCCCTGGAATACAGATTTTCTACTCTAGAAGTTCACCTACATGAAATCCACCAGAAGCAGTCTTTTGCATCTGATTTTTTTTACTTAGCATTACTTTTGAGATTTATCCATGTCATTGCATGTTCAGTAGTTTATTTCTTTTTATTGCATAGATATTCCACAATTGTTTAGCCACTTACCATTGGTGTTGGGAGATTTTTAATTTTTTAAAGAGATTTTTGCTAAAGGACACATGTGCTCGCCAGAGAGACGGAGTCAGAGAGAAAGTGAGAAACTGCCTCCCCTCACCCCCCAAGGGGCATGGCCAAGCCACAATCCTTTCCCCTTCATTCTCCTCTCAGGACTTTGGGCATGCACGCACATGTGCCCAGTGTGAATTTCAAGTCACCAGGTATATGGGACTTGACTCAGGGTAGGCCATGTGGAAGTCCAGCACCTTAACCAGCACGCCATCTGCTGGCTCCTCTACTTCCTTTCTATAAGACTGAATTTTTAGATTTCACATATATGTGAAAGCATGTGGTATTTGTCTTTCTGTATTGGTTTACTCCCTTCGCATAATATCCCCTAGATTCATTCATGTTGCTGCAATGACAGTCTAATTTTTTTAAAAGGACGAACAGTACCCCACTATGCGCATGCACTGCATTTCCTTTGTTGTCCATCTACTAGTGGATGTCTCTGTTGATTTGTATCTTAGGTATAGTAAATCATGTTTCAATGGATGGGAAAGTGCAGGCATCTCTCTGACCAACGGATCTTAATTCCTCTGGATGCATTTTAATTCCTTTGGATACACTTTTTCAAAAGTGAAACTGCCAGATTATGTGGTAATTCTTTTGAGTTTCTTCTTCTTTTTTATAAATTTTTTTCTTTTTTTGAGAGGTTTTTGCTATAGGGCGCATGCGCTCGCCAGACAGACAGAGAGAGATAGAGAGACGGAAAGCGAGAAATCACCCCCCAGGGGGGATGTTCACACCACAATCCCTTCTCCTCCATTCTCCTCTCGGGATCTTGGGCACGCACGCACATGCGCCCGGTGTGAGTTTTAAGCCATGGGGTCTGGGACGCGAACCGCGGTCGACTATGTGGGAGTCCAGCGACATAACCATTACGCTAACTGCTGGTTCCCCTTTTTTATAAATTTGTTAAGGTTTATTTTATTCATGATAGGAGTATGCAAAAACACAGGAGAGAGAGAAACAGTCATCCTCGACAGGGTTTCGCCACATTGAGATATCCTTACCCCAGTTTATCAGGCTCTTGGACACTTACACATATGCTGGTGTTTCCAATCTACCAGGCTAGGGATTCGAACCCATTATTGACCATGTGGCTTCCAAGAGTTCAGTACACTACCATCTGTGTCACCAAGGCTGAGTCTATTTTGAGTTTCTTGAAGATTATCTTATAAACTATTTTCCAAAATGCTTGTGTGAAGGAGGGGGCTTCCCTCTTACACAAAAAAGCCCACCTTTGTAGAAAATGCATATTATGAAAAAACCATGCAATGGATTTCAAAATGTTTTTGCACTAAAATAAACTTATCCTTTAGTTCCACTTTTCCATGGACTTTTAGAAGCCCCCTCATATATGGAGTCATAAAGTATGCTTTCTTTTTCATGGCTTCATTAACACAGTATAACAAATATCCATGCTGCTGCCACCTGTTACTAGTTCATTCTTATTTACTGCTGAGTCATATTCTACTACATGGATATACCATAATTTGTTTATCCATGTAACTATTTCTAGTCATTGTTTCCACCCTCTCTCAGTTTTTGGCTATTATAAATAAAAGCTGCTATAAATATGAGTGTGCAAGTATTTGGGTAGGTGTATGTCCTCATTTCTCTAAGGTAAATCCTCCCAGGACGAAAAGCTGGGTCACATGGTAGATAAAGTTCTCAACTCAAAACTGCTTTCTAAAACAGCAAGGAGAAGGCCACGAACCTTTCAGACATATGCTGCTGATGGAGATTTATTTATTCACCAAATGTTACTGAGGAACTGCTGAATGCAATCAACAGTCACAGAGCGCAGAGCGATGAACAGGCAGACAGCCACAGTTCCTACCTGATGGTGCTTACACTCCAGAAGAAAAAGCAGACACTTGGGACTGGCAGTTAGCATAATGGCTATGTCGCTGGACTCCCATGTAGTCGACCACAGTTCGAGTCTCGGACCCAGTGGCTTAAATTCACGCCAGGCACGTGTGTGTGCATGCCCAAGATCCAGAGAGGAGAATGGAGGAAAGGGGACTGCAGCATCGCCATCCCCCCTGGGAGGGGATTTCTTACTTTCTGCCTCTCTGTCTCTCTTTCTGGTGAGAGCATGTGCCCTATAGCAAAAACCTCTCCAAAAAAAGAAAAAGAAAAAGCAGATACTCAACAACATGGCTCACAATGAATCATTTGCCAAACACAGAGGTACAGAGTGCTCTGAAAACAACCTAGATGGGGTCTCTCTAAAGGCTTCTCTGAGACGCTGCATCTGAGCAAGTACTGGGGGATGCAGAGGAATTAAAAGATACAGGTGCATCAGGCTGTGATAAGTGCCACAGAGAATACGGTAGTTCTGAGTCTTAAAGAACTCCTTGGGAGATACACACACACACACACGTAAATATATACATTCATAAATATATGAATATATACGTGAGTATATATATGAACATTGTGCACATGTGTTTTTTTTAATTATTTTATTTAACTTTATTTATTTATTTGTTCATTTAATTTGACCAGAAAGGGACAGAGAGAGAGAGAGGAAAAGTGAGAAAGCAAGCCACCAGGTCTGGGACTCAAACTGAGGTCAGCCATGTGGGAGTGTCCAGCGCCCTTAACCACCATGCCATGTGGGTATGTATTTTTAAACTGATTTCTTTATCCACTTAATCAGTCAAGCCTGCTCCTAATTTCTGCATGAAAATTAATACTGGGTTTTGGACGAAAAAACAGGAGTTAGAAGTACCATCACCTCTGTGTTCTGAATCAATAGCAAGCTGAATACCCTTTTCAGAAGAGAAATGTCCCTTTTATACAATGAAAATGACAACCTCTCCCATGAATTGTCGTAGAATCATGAGTGGAACAATGGAAAGAGTAACAGCAGTCATGATTGCAACAGCAATCCGTCCGTCAGGAAGACAATGAACTCTCCAGGGTAGGCACTAAGTAATTCCATCAGCACACAGGACCGCCTCGCAGTGGAGGCACTGCCACTGCCATTTTGTATAGGAATAAATGAAGACCCAGAGTTGAAATAACTTGTTGATAACCATAAACTGGTCAGTGACAGAGCAGGAATTTGAGCTCAGAGCTACCCTAAACTTACCCACAGTATTAATCATTATGCAAGAAATAACTTTTTAAAAAAACCCTAAAGCACCAAGGGTAACGGTACCTCAGAAACTTATGTGTTTGCATTAACATCAAAATAATTTAGTGGGAACCAGCAGTTAGCGTAATGGCTATGTCGCTGGACTCCCACATAGTCGACCGCGGTTCGTGTCCCAGACCCGGTGGCTTAAAACTCACGCCGGGTGCGTGTGCGTGCGTGCCCAAGATCCCGAGAGGAGAATGGAGGAGAAGGGATTGCGGCGTGACCATCCCCCCTGGGGGGTGATTTTTCGCTTTCTGTCTCTATGTCTCTCTCTGTCTGTCTGGCGAGCACACGTGCCCTACAGTGAAAATCTCTCAAAAAAATAAATAAATAAAATAAATAATTTAGTGATAAACAAATGACACACTGATGACTCTAAGTACTACTTTTGAGGACCAGTGGTCTTTGACAAATGCCATGTAGAGTAAAACCCTCAGGGAAATGTGGTGTCAGACAAACTTGGATATAAATCCCAACTCTTCTACTTATTAGCTGTGTGACTTTGGCCAAGTTACCTGACTTTGTTTAGTCTCAGCACAGTGCAAGAGAAACGATTTGTGCCTTGTATGTTTGGGGAAAGATCACAGGTAACGCATGATGAACACAGGAGGTAGTCATGAATGTTGTTCCTTCTGCAGCATCTGCAGAAAATAGTGACGACCAGAGATGAGGCAGCTTCCTGGCCTCGCTCCTCTTCCCCAGAGGGGACATGGAATCGAGTACAGTGATCAGCTCACGCAGGGAAGATGAGCATTCAGCCCCTTGGTTCTGTACTTTCACTATTGAATTTGTCGTTCAAATCAAACTGATGGCTGAAAGTGATCCCAGGTTTCGATATTCATGAACTCGAAGTTGAAAAGAATCGCAGGAATACATTTAGCTCCGTTTTGTTTTATTAGACTTCCTACAGAGGAAATGAAGTACTGAAGGGGTAGCATTCTCTCCTGGCTATATTCCAATGTTCCCTTTCTCTACCTCACTTTTACCACAAAAAAATGAACACATGGACAGTGTGAAGCCATTAGATGCAATGAAGAGAAAAAATACTGGCCCCCAAAGTCAGTCTTTTTGCCATGGCCTGGCTAGAGAAACAAACAGGGCATTTGCCTTTTTTAAAGGTGGGAATCATGGTATGCCAAGTATCATCCAAACCCTAGATTAAGGTGCTGATGTCAGAGCCGTTGCCTTGAGTGGAGAGGGATCCAGAAAGATGAACATGCTGTTAGCTACTCTTACGCTTTCATCGACTGATAACTGTACCGACCAGGAATCACCCATCGGCCTACGTCATAGCAGGTTCTCTTACATTCAAATGGAGCTACATTAAAGCAAACAAAACAGCTGAGAAAACCTGAGCTTTTCATTCTTGGTGGTGGTTATGGTATGGGAGGGAACCCTATTTCTTCTCCTTAAAGCCCATTTCCAACGTAAGGGTTTGAAAGTAAATTTCCAAAACAAATATGTGTACCCAATATGGTTTCATTTAATACAATTTCAGGATTTCTTAAGAACCCCAAATTCAGTAAGCCCTAAGTGAACTGAAGAAAACAATGACCTCTCGTGAAGGCAGGGTGAGTGTAGGGATACATTTCACCACTCCCCCGCGCCCGCTGTAGCTAACTGATTTATACCCTCGTTGCGCTCGGCCCAAGGCAGCGTTATGCCCCTGCAGCCGCGGGCCTCCGCCCGTCTCCATCATGCATCTCGCGTCCATCCTCCCTGACGGGCTCATCAATTCCTATTGCCTTTCACCAGGCCTGGGCTCTGGCACTTTCCCCCGGGAGACCTTTCCTGGTCTCCATACTTAACCCCTGAACCCAGCCTAATCCATCAGCTGCAGGGATAGAGAATGTTTTTCCCTAAAGACAGCCAGCCAGCCTCTCCACTTAAAGCTCCGAGAGAAAGCCATCAACAGGGTCTGCTTTCTGTTTGTCAGTGTCGCCAGCCTCTTCGCTCACTGATGTTTTTATTGTGGCACTGCCCAGCTGCCCGCGTCGGGGAAGTGCTATTCAAGGAGACATCAATTAAGTGCTAGTTAAATGCTAGAGACGCTCTTTTGAAAATATCCCAAGGGACTCTCCTAGGGAGTTCCCAAAGCCAGCGGAGGACACGGTCGTCCTTTTGGAATAGGGTCTCCCCCAGGTTTTAAAGAACGGCTCCAGAACCCACATGGTATGCCCAGCTTTTAAACTCCGGCGGGAGACTAGAAGTGACGGCTTTAGCGAATGAGACACAGTATCTCGCTAGGGCCAGGCAGCAATACCTGCCGGGACACCCCGAGCACACACTGACACCGATGAAGGCCCCCTCACCTCGTAACCGAACTGCAGCTCGTCGGAGGTCAGCATGATGATGTCATCGTCGATGGCCAGGACCGCCTCCGTCTCGATCTCATCGTATGGGAAGAAACGGTTACTCAGCTTGTTTTCAGCAGTCCTCACGACTTTCAACGGGACCCGGATTTTAGGCCACAGAGAATCTACACAAAGAGAAAACACGGTAACTCTCCTACCTCCTGTGAGGGCATAATGTGGGGGAAGCCCCAGATCGCAAACGAGATAGGAGAATCAGCTGGCGCCCACGCTCTCATCAAACCCAAAGGGCGACTGTGCGAGGGGATTCTTACAGGTGCCTTTTACTGTAGGAAGAGGTGCGCACGGACACTTGCTCTTCTCTCTCGATCCTACAACACGACTCGTCCTCGATGCTGTCCTAACGAGAATGAACAAACTGGCTCCAACTCACCCGTGAGAGGCAGAGAAGCAAAACGAGCTGCCTGAAGTCGCAGTGAGGGGAGAGAAAGCGAGTCTGGTCTCTTCTCAGGACTGTGGCTTTACTATCAGAATTCTGTCACCTCTGCTAAATGCTCTGCAAGATCCTGGCGGGAGACGCAGGCCGGCTCATAACCGTCTGCAGCCATGCGGGAGATCGAGTGCACGAGTGAAGACGCCTACCTCTCGTGCCCTCTGCTGCGGCATGTGGTCCGCACAGCGCTCTGCGCTGCTGAACCTCCCCCTGCACAAAAGTGCATTTCACCGGACACAGCACTTCACCCCTCCCACCACTCACCAGGACCAACTTACAGGGTAAATATCACATTTCTAGGCCCAATCATATGAGATTTCCTAGTACACTGAAAAAACACCAATCCATGACTTGTCGTACATTTTTTTACATTCTATTTTAAAATGATTAGGGTAATTCAACTACAGGTTCTTTATGTTAAAATGCTGCACTTAAAATAGCATGAAATTGGGGCCAGCAGGTGGCATAATGGCTACGTTGCCAGACTCCCATGTAGTCGACCACGGTTCGAGTCCCGGATCCTAGGAGCACCTCCACCTAAACTCAGTGTGTAGGGGTGGAGGTGCTCCTAGCGACGCCGGTGCAAGTAAGAGGCCCCACAGCTATGAAAGAATGCCAGAGAGAGAACAGAGACAGTGAGAGGGAGAGGGAGAGGGAGAGATCACCCCCAGGGGGTGTGGCCACACTAATCCCTTCTCCAGGGATCTTGGGCATGCACACACACATGCCTGGCATGAGTTTCAAGCTACCGGGTCGAGGACTCAAACTGTGCTTGGCCATATGGGAGTCCAGCGACATAACTGCGATGCCATCAGCTGGCCCTGAAGTTCATGATCTTAAAAATGGCCCACCTCATAGAACCCAAGTGGCATAGTACAAAGGAAGCACGTTTGGGAAAGGGCTGGACCAGAGGCATGACCCACCCAGGCCACCGCCTTCTCTTTTTTTTGAGAGATTTTTGCACATGAGCTCGCTGGAGAGACCGAGAGACAAAAGGCGAGAAATCAAGCCCCTGCGGGGGGAAGGCCACACCACATTTCTCTTCCTTCATTTCCCTCTCAGGATATTGGGCATGCATGCACACGAGCCAAGTGTGAGTTTCAAGTCACCGGGTCCAAGACTCGAACTGCAGTCCACCACGTGGGAGTCCAGTGTCTTAACCACCATGCCACCTGTTGGCCCAGGCCATTGCCTTTCCATTGGTAAAGACGGGTAGTTACAGTTTCACTCCGGGAACACGATCATTCCGTATTTTGGAATAAATGAAGGACACATGACTGGGGGCGGGAGACCTGGGTTCTGCGTGACCGATGGGACCTTCAAGTCCCTTCTTCCCAGGGTAAGAACATGCAGAAAGAGAGAAGAGGCCCTTCACTAAGCAACTCCACCTCCTGACCCCCGCAGGGCGCGGACGGTGCTCACCCAGTAGTACCTACAAGGCTCACAGAGGTTAAGGACCTTGCCTACTGAGCACAGCTGACAAGTGACAAGGCCAGCACTCGACCTGGGCTTAGCTAGCCTCGAAGGTCAAAAGGGACGCGGACCGCCTGTTGCAGATTGAGAATCTGATGCTTCTCTGGATTTGGAACAAAACCAGGAAGGTTCAGTCACCTTCTCCAGCAACCGTTTTTATTCCTGCTTGCTTCCCACTTCCTATTTCAGATGAATGAAATCTTTTTCAAACATCTACTGTTCCCGAGTTCTTATAAAACATGGATAAGTTACGGTATCTAAGATGAGGGTGATGGCCTACCAGACCAGCAGTTCGCAAGCTCTTCTCTCAGAATCTCTTTACGCCCTTAAAAATGACCGAGAATCCCAAAAGTGGTGCACACGCACACTCACAATTTACTGTGCTAGAAATGAACACCGAAAACATTTTAAAACACAAGCATCCACAGGTACATGTTCATCTTTAGCTGTTAGCGTTGCCATCTCATCACACAGACTCTGAAAAACACTGCACACGTGTGAGAGGACTCGAGTGGCAAAGGAAATGACTTAGTATTATTAGGAAAACAATGTCCACTCCCACCCTCCAGAGAGCATCTCAGAGGTACCTGGTCAGCCTTTGAGAACAGCTGCGCTAGGTTACGTGTTGACCTCTGGGTAGCACAATGTAAGAGCGGTACCAGCAAACCCGGAAAACGGTTCAGAAGGAGCAATGGGGCCAGTGCAGGCATCGGATTCCAGCATTCTATAGAAGGCTTAAAGAAACCATTGGGTCGCTGGGAAAGTCATGACGCATCTTTGCACAGAAAAACATAGAAAAATCCGTCATGACTTTTCCAACAATCCAGTAAGTGTGGCAGGGATCAGCTTATGGCCTCTCGGCTTTAGTCTTGGCCGCCCTGTCTGTGATCCCTGGGCAGGACCCTGCCCGCAGTTCTCCTCTGCCGGCTGTACAGTGCCGAGCTCTGTCAGTAGAGGGCACTGAAGGAACACTGTGGGGCAACTGTGTTTCCCTCCTGGTATGCGGGTGCCCTCCTTGGGTACTGGCCAGCAGGCAGTGGTGCCACCTCCGGCAGGTACCAGTGCCACCTTCTTGGGGCCCCTTCCCAGCAAGCTCTGTGTGGATGCCCCATCAGCAACCTGGCAGGGGTTCTCTGCTGGGTGGTTCCAGCTGAGCTCTGCTGAGGCCCTGCCCATCAGGTTGGGGGACACCCCCAGCCCCACCCCAGGGCAGCTCCTAGTGAATTCTGTGGGAATCCAAGAGAGTGGCCGTTTCCTCCTTGCCAGCCTTGGCCAGCGGCAACTCAGCAAACATGACCATCCAGTGGGCTCCAGTCCCTGCTTTCTCCAACAAGGTCTGAGTCTCAGGTCTGCCCAGGCAGAGGCTCTCCCGGGCTCACGTCCTGAGTCTTGAGAGTTCTCACTGCTCAGTGGACAAGGCTTGTTCCTAGTTAATAATTCTTTACATTTTTCCTGCTCGGATGACAGTGGTTTCTGTTTCCTAACTAGTGTCTTCACCACTACGCCACCCGTTGGCCCCAGGCCACTGCCTTCCCATCAGTAACGACAGGTAATTACAGTTTCACTCCGGGAACATAATCGTTCAATATCTTTGGAACAAGTGCATGAACACATGACTGAGAGCCAGAGACCTGAGTTCTTCCTGGACTGATACACGAGGGATTATCAGGAAGGTTACTGATGAAAAGGAAATCGTTCTCTAGGGCCTCCAGAGCCAGAGCCGTGCCCGATGGCTGGGCGAAAGTTAGAGGGACACTGATTTAAGTTCACAACAGGAAAGAACTTCCTGCTGGTGTAAACAAAATGAAATGCCTTTGGCACTAGCATGTGCCCTTTTACTTGAAACGCACTAAATCAGGCCACGTTTCTTCTTGACATTAGGAGATACTAAGCGAGATGTCTTCGCGGTCCTAGGAATCCACAAGGCAGTAACATCACAGAAAGCACGGTTTTTGAAAATAACTTGTAAACCCTGAGTCTACCCACTGACAGTCCTGTGACCTTGAGCGAGTCGATGGCTTCAGCTGACACCATGGTCACATGACTGAGGATGACCGCGGAAGCATTTAGCAGCACAGCGTGGTGCACGGCAGACTGTCACTATACGTTCGTTGTACCTACTTACAGAAACGGGACGTACCGAACGGAAGACTGTGGCAGCCGCACGATGCATTTTATTTTTGTTTTTAATTTTTTTTTTTTAAGGTTTTAGCCATAGGGCATGTGTGCTCACTGGACAGAGATAGAAAGAGGGAAAGTGAGAAACCAACCCCCAGGGGGGTGGTCATACTGCAGTCCCTTCTCCAGTCTCCTGGGATTTGGGGCATGCACACACACGTGCCCGGTGTGAATTTCAAGCAGCCAAGTCCACGATTCAAACCACACCACCTGCTGGCCCTAAAAAGTAGTGCATTTTAGATCTGGAACACCACCCTTCCCCCAGCTCATGCCTTCCAAGCCCACTTCCAGAAAAGCCCAAATCCCTGCCATTCATCCTCCAGAACGAAGAACTCTCACACACTAGGGAAACAAAAGAGCCTGGAACTTTTGCCATGTTAACTCCACAAGGCAACAGACAGCTCCTCTTCTTCCTCCATGTGCATTGGACGGGCTGCTGCTTTGGTAAGGGGAACACACCTCCACTCCAGACAGAACACAGACTTTGGCCTGGGCAGTGTGCACAGCGCGTTGGACCCACAGACAGCTTTCCCATTCTCCACCTACACACAGCCAGAGAGCTCCTCAAGGCAGTGTCCGTAAAGGACTGATCTGCCCCAGGAAAGCCTCTGATGGAGAAGTTTGAGAGTGATGAAGACCAAGGAGGATGACAGGGTATGCTGATGGAAAGGTAGACTGAATCAGCTTTTTGTAAATATGGTTCCTTTCCACTATTCTAAGTTAGGTCTAGGTAGCCAAAAGTCACTTGGGCAAAAGGAAATGTCCATTTTCGATGTCGGCCATCTCCGGACTTCACTACCCCAAGGCAGGCTCTAAACAGAACTCGTCGTCTGTCGGTTTATCGCTTTGACCTTTTCCAGGAAACAGGCCTGCGTGACGGGGAACGACCGTTACCTCAGCCTTCTCTTCTACGGACGTCAGGGAGGACGGGCGGCAATCAAAGAGTAAGCATCATAGTGACCCTGCCCCTGAAGCAGACCATCCCGGGCAGAAATTCTGATTCTAGAAAAGTTACCTTCAAAACTTAGGACTAGGGACCAGCAGTAATGGCTATGACTATGGACTCCCCCCAGGGGGGATGGTCACGCCGCAATCCCTTCTCCATTCTCCTCTCAGGATCTTGGGCGCACACACGCCCAGCATGAGTTTAAGCCACTGGGTCCGGGACTCGAACCGCGGTCGACTACGTGGGAGTCCAGCGACATAGCCATTAGGCTAACTGCTGGTCCCCATCAGCAAATCACTCTTCTAATCTGAGGTTCATTTTTATTTTTGAAAAGTGGGGATAACGATGGTTTCCTGCAGGCTTGTCACGAGGGCTAGAGAGAATCCGTGCTTAGCACGGCTCTTATTCCAAGGACAGAGAGGGCGCATAGTGAGTGGGCATAGCAGCAGCGTATCATTAGAACTTCACAGATGAGTTACTTTAAAGTTCGAAGAACTCCATTTCTCTACTCATAACTCGAAGAGCTCTCGACAGGAGGATGTGGAGATGACTCTGCAGGCCCCAGCCTACTGCTGAGTTAGCCCAGGTGGGGTCTCCGTGCTCCCGGCATTGTGACTTGAGCGCATGCCCTCATGGCCTGTGTCTCATCCTGTGAGTCCGTACCAGGCAGAATAGAAATGTCACTTTCCATTCATACAAAAGAACTTGGAAAATAGGATTTTTCAAACACGTTGCTGAATTTATGAAAAACAAACAGCCGAGCCAGGTGACCTGATCACTTCACAGCATGAGCTTCGGTCCAGCTCAAAGAAGAAAAAGAATGTCTTGTGTCCAGGATTCTTTTTTTAAAGTATATTGATGAACAGTTTTCTCCATGTTGGATGCCAAGAGAGATGTGAGCAGAGAGAATTTTTCTCCAACTTGGCAAAGGTACTGCAAAATATTCAGGTTGCTTGAAACTGACCCTGAGTCCATCTTGCCAATCACCACAATAAACGCAACCACAGATCCAGGAAATAAATGACAGTGTCTCTGAACAGTCCCCGAGCCCACTGCAGAAGCATGGGTTTAGTGTACATCTGGTCCCCACGGCTCTACTCCCCCAGTCCTGGAATTCAGCTCAAAAGGCAGGGCCCTGCTGCTTCCTGGCTCTTCCACTCTGACTGTCTTCATACGCTCAGCCAAGCCCACCCTGCTGCTAAGGATGATGGACGTCGGTGCTGAAGCGGGGGCTTCTGACGGCAATTCAGGTTTGAAACTGAACTGAGCTGCAGCAGAGGGCTGAGTTATACCTACCTGGAATGCCG
>NW_006160074.1:138872-177187 GCF_000334495.1 Tupaia belangeri chinensis | reverse complement strand
CAACAGCTTCCTCCGTGCTGAGGCCAGGGGCCAAGCCAAATAACCTCCAGACTCATCGAGAGTGGAAATTGAAGGATGGGGGAGAGGGAAGGCAGTAACTTAACTTTTTTTCCTAACTAGAGCTTGAAACTAATGTGACGAAAGCCCACTGGAAATTTCTATTGCCTACTCTAAGTATTTACTTAAACTTCAAACCAGCAATTTAGACCTAAATGTAACCACAAGAAAAAATTTGGTTAGGTTGAAGAATGAAAAAAGAAAGGAAAAACAAAAAGTGGGAAGGGGGTAGATTTCTGCCTATACCAATCTTCCCAGAGACAGACATGTTAACCACTGTATTTATTCTAGCAAATGTACAGAAAGTCAAAAACATCATTTTCACCTATAATATTTCAAAGCCTTGGATTTTCAAAAAAAAAAATATATGTTTCGAAGGTTATATGTGAAAAATCAGAAGCCTTTGTTGGTATGAGGGCCAGAGCTGAAAGCCCCATCTACCCACTGAATAAACACCCACAGAAGATTAAACGTGGTTCATGTCCTCCCAAACAACCACATCACCAGAAGTGAGTCCTGACCTGAAAATCACTGTTAGAAAAAGGCCAGTCCAGTCATTACAAGTGTCAACATTAGGGTCTCATCAGTTAAGAGCCCTCTTTCTCCCTGAAGTCAAAATATTTTTTTAAAAATCAACTAAATTATTGATCAGAAAAATCAACCACTAAATTTTAGTAGGGTCTATTCAAAGTTAAAAATGAATATTCAGATCCAAAAACCTAGGTTTGTGAGATTGCCTTTGGTTGTGTCAGTGTGCAGACTTAGGACAAGAAGAAAGAAAGAGTTCTCCATTCTCATAGTTACCTGGTCAGAAGTGACTGGAGTCACACTAAATAATTCACTTATGCCCAAAGCAGCTAACCAGGGCTATTATGAGAAGGCTCTTGTGCATTCAGCACCAGAATTTGTATCGCTGCCTCTCTGGGCCAGGCTGCAGGCTGACAGCTGGTGGTCTTTGTACCTAGGAGCACGTGCAAGGTGGGAATGAGCACAAGACGACTCCACAGGCTGTCCCAGCTCCAGTGGGCAGTGCGTACGGTGCATACGCACTGAGGGCACAGAGAGCCTGTGCACTCGTGAGAGAGAGAGAGAAGGAAGTGAAAAAGCACCCTCCGTGGAGATGGCCACACGCAATCCCCTCTTCATTTCCCCCTTTAGGGTTTGGGCACACACGCATAGGCATCTGGCATGTTTTTGTTTTCTAAGCCACTGCATTTGGGACTCGAACTGCACAGCTGGCCACGTGGGAGCCAGTTGCCTTAACCACCAAGCCAACAGCTGGGCCCAGTCTTCCCTCTTACAACATGACCCAGCCTCTCTAAGTGAAGGAATGCAAAGCCATCTCCTTCCCCTTTCACTCTGGGTAAAGGGGCCGAGCCAACTGTGCGGGCTCCTCCCTTGGCGCCCCTCCCCACAGGACCCCTTTTCATTTTCCGCTTGTCCCTCCTCTCTGGCCCTCTCGTTCTCACTTTCGGGTGATGCCCACACCCTCCTTTCCTTTCTGCCCCTTTACTTCTCCTTCACTAAGAACTGAAAAAAACAAAACTTCAGCAGACAGGCTATGTAGTCATGTTGACATAGAGGGAGAGGAAAACTTTGGTATAAAAAGCTAGTTAATGGGAACCAGCAGTTAGCGTAATGGCTATGTCGCTGGACTCCCACGTAGTCGACCGCGGTTCGCGTCCGGGACCCGGTGGCTTAAAACTCACGCCGGGTGCGTGTGCGTGCGTGCCCAAGATCCCGAGAGGAGAAAGGAGGAGAAGGGATTGCGGCGTGACCATCCCCCCTGGGGGGTGATTTCTCGCTTTCTGTCTCTATGTCTCTCTCTGTCTGTCTGGCGAGCGCACGCGCCCTACAGTGAAAATCTCTCCAAAAAAAAAAAAAAAAAAGCTAGTTAATTAAAATAAAAAAAAGCTGTTATGCTTCAGGGCATAATATAGGCCCTGCATTTCAAACAGTCATTTTATTTACTTAAACTGTGGCTCTGCAAATTTAAACACAAACTGTGATTCTTTCAGAGAACAGAAACCCCACAAACTACAAAATGTTAACTGCTTCATGAGAAACCGAAGACTTTTCTGGAGGCCGATTCTGGTCTGTGTGGCGGAGACTGAGATGCGGTCTTCTCGCAGTCTAGACCCCAGCTCACGGCCGCTAGTTTCCACGGCGAACCATCTCAACCTCAGTACAACCAATTAAAAGAGGCCGGCCATAAAAAGTGCAGATAGGACTGTCAGGCAATAAAGCAGGCCTTATCGGCGACAGTGGTGCAGAGTACAAACTTCAAACTCGGTCCTCGCTCTAATCCATCAGAAACTTCCTGGCGTTAATAGGCTATAAACGGCAGGGGCTTTGAAGTCCTCAGGATTAGGATCGGTAATGGACGGACTGAATAAGAAACTCAATGCAGGTGGAACAGACTCTACGGGTCCCGAATTAAAAACAAATCCAATTCATCAAACGGTCCTGAAGCCCGGCTGCCAGCCTGCAGACGCCCAGGCCGGCCAAGGCAAGGCCCGGCGTGCTGAGGGGTGAGCCAGCGGCGCTGCTTGGAGAGCTCACCGTAAGCACCTGCCCTGAAGTCGGGCCAGGATACAGGATACTCTGCTGAGACCTTCCCAATCAGAAGTGAGGCCAGCTTTTTTTTTTTTTTTTTTTTTTTTTTACTTTTTCCAGGAGAGCTCAGTATCAGAGCTGAGATAAGGAGGGAGAAATCGAATGCCTTTTAAAGTGAGTTTACATCTAAACAAAGCAGTGGAGTTCTCAGGCTGAGGCAGCCG
This sequence comes from Tupaia belangeri chinensis, assembly GCF_000334495.1. Classification (NCBI taxonomy): domain Eukaryota; kingdom Metazoa; phylum Chordata; class Mammalia; order Scandentia; family Tupaiidae; genus Tupaia; species Tupaia belangeri. Next base: position 174,350 of record NW_006160074.1, on the reverse strand, counting down.
AGCTCTGGTTTCCCAAGGCTGATAGCCTTTGATCTAGTGATGCCTAAGCCCTCCAACGCTGGTGGCTCCACATGTGCCAGGGCCTGGAGTTCATCGGGCCACCCTAGAACAAAACGAGATGACTGAGAAAACTGGGGGCATGCCGCCTCAGAAATGGAATTGTTGGCAGAGCAGAAATATCCATTTAGAGCAAAGGCTGACAATAATCCGGCCATCCCAAATCGGTGCAGCAGTCAGCTGTGCTGAGGCCCACACCAGGCCTCTCCTGACCACACCTCTTCTCGCTTGTCTTACCTTCTGGAGGGCTTTTATTCTGATTATTCCAGACGACCAGCAGCTTGGAGAGACTGGGCACCTTGGACACTTCCGTGATGACCCGGAAGAGGCTCTCCACTCGGTCATAGGTGAGGACGATGGCGGTGAACCCTTGAGACTGGGGAGGGATCAGCGGGAGGAAGAGGGGGTTGCTCACGCTGCTCCACTTCTGCAAGAGGCAGACGAACGGGTGTCAGGGGGGAGCTGTGACAGTGGGGCTGGCCGACATCACTGGGGAGCCCAGACACGCTGGGCTAACTCGAGGGCTAAGCAACTGTTCAAAACCGTCCCCTCAGAATTTGTCGTCTCCCTCTGATTAAGTTTGGGTGTCACACCACTGAAAAGGAGCAGGGGATTTCTGCAGCTGAAGAGACTGTGGTTAAACATGGCAGATTAAAAGCACTCCCTGCCCCAACCCACTCAAATGGCAGCTGATGACTGCAAGAGCATAAACTGACGACACAGAAGGGAGAGGAGACAGTGGCTGGCGAGCTGTGCTCACGCATTTCTCAGAGGGCCCGAGTGACACCCGAGTGCCTACCCAGGAGGAGGCCATGGTGGCCCGAGTCCACCAGAGCTCAGGAAGTCGATTCGCCTGCCCCATGGGAGGGGAGGGAAGGGTGGAAGACAGGACTGGCTAAAAACCTACAGAAGGAGCAGTTAGACCCGGGTTCACAAACCCACTCTCTACCCTACTCAGCCAGAAGTCTCTCTTCCGGCACCCAAGCTAGAGAACGGAGCCAAAGCTCTGCGCATGGAGACGTGACCGCAGCAGACAGGAAAGCGCAGGTGAACGGTCTGCATCGTGAGGGACGAGCCCTGCAGCCTTTCTCCCTTTTCAGGTCCCGAAACGTGGCACCCCAACCTCTCAGGTGAAGCCTCCAGGCAATGGCTGGCCATGGCGCAGAGAACGGCTGGTCACTTTTCAGCACCCCTCTCTTCATCACGAACAGACTCCAGAACCACAGACATTGCAAGAACGACAGAAACCAGACCAACAAGAAAGACAGGCATTCGGGAGACCGAGACATTAGAAGCAGCAGAAGGAAGTGAAAAGAGCATCCTGGCAACATATGTCCTCAGGAGATAAGGCTTTCCACCCATGACGCAGGAATCAATTCCTGCTTTTACCTTAGCAACGAAGAGAATGAACTCTTGGAAATTAAAAGCACGATAAACGTTTTTTTAAAGGGCATGATGGAAAAGTAAAGAGGATGAAATATTCCAGACCTGGAAACAAAAGGGCATAGATGAAAAATAGAAGACATAAGAAAATCCAGGAAGTCCAATGTTCATGGACGAGGAGGATGCAGAGAAGGAACACACGGAGTGTGGAAGAGAGGACTATCCACCGGTCCACGAGGCCACACTACAGAATGCAGGAGAGGCATCCGTTTCCAGCCAGCCCAGTGAGTTCAAAGATCAGAAAAAACACTAAATAATAATAATAATAAACCCAGAAAAACAAAACAATGTGACAATCTCCGCACATCAAAGCACTGTGGTCCCTGAGCACAGGGAGCCGGAGATCCTGCTGGCATGCAAGGGTCAGTGCCGAGCTTGGAGTGCACACTGCGGTGACCAGAATCTTCGTGTGTGAAATGTGTTCAAGACAAAGCCCATAAAGCAGTGACAGAAATCCAGTCTCCTCGCTATAAAAAAATACTGAATAAGTTAAATGCAACAATGCGACAGAAATATTATTGTACCGATAGTAACTAGGGGGAGATTATGAAAATGTTCTTACATGTTTTAACAGCTTTATTGGGATCTAACACGTACAGCACCCATTCAGCCCACCTATTAAAGCATATGGTGCTTTTGGTAGATAGTCCATTGTTAATTTATAAAGACTGTGGTAAAATATATGTAATACAGAATTTCCCATTTTAACCATTTTAATTTCCCAGAGGGTTGCATGTGTTTACCAGGAAGAAACGGCAAGACTGAGAGAGATAAGTAGAGGGAAAAAGCAACCCTCGATGGGGAACGGTCATACCGCATCCCCTCTTCCTCCACTTCGCCATCCTGACGGGATTTGGGGCACACATACACATACACCCAGTGTATTTTCAACCTGAAGGGTCCAGGATTTGAATCGTGTGGTTGGTCATATGGAATCCAGCTTCCTTAACCACTAGGCCATGGGGCTAGCCCCATCATAACCATGTTTTTTTTAAAAAAGAATTATTTATTTAATATTATCATTTTAAAATTTGCTATATGGCAATGCACTCACCAGAAAAAGAGAGAGACAGAGAGAGAGGGAAAGTGAGAAAGCAAGCAGCAAGTTGCCAGGTCTGAGACTCGAACCACAGCCAGCCATGTGAGAGTCCAATGCCTCAACCACCACACCACCTGCTGGGCCATTTTAGCCATTTTTGAGTGTATGATTAATCCAGTGCATTAACTGCTTGCATTCACGTTCAAGTGTTATCACATGAAACACCCAGGACCAAAGGCCTACCTGCTAGGAGGGGGCTGGATATGAAAGCCCTGTGACTCTGGCCGCCTTACACTTCCCTGAGGTATTTTACACGCTGGGACTCCCCGGGGCCCCTATCAATCTCTCGATATCACTGACGGACACCCATCACCACACAGACAACAGCTGTTGGCCAGATGTCACGGTGGTGGACAGGAAACGTACATAGACACATGGGACACACGTGGGGTGGGCACTCCAGGAGACCGAGCGGGGCCCCGAGAGTCCTAATGCAATCAGGATATGAAAGCCAGCATGTCCACGGCGTTCCACAGTGAGGCTTCACAGCCGAGTGTCGCGGTTGGACAGGTGACCATCCCCGTGCGGACCCTGTTTCCATCACCGCGTGCACTGACAGGAAGTTCCAGTCTTAGGAGGGGGCTGGATTTTATGTGTACCCTAGCTTCTGATTACATTTCTAGGGACTCTTTTGGATTTTCTACCCCAAATCTTCTTCATCTCTTTTTGATGTTCGTGGAAATTAAAGCCAGTAAAGAGCCCTATGGTTACATTACTGTCCCCAAGGGATGGTTTGTGGTCTAGCTGCCGTTGCGCTCCCTGACCCACTCGTCCACTCCGCTCGACACAGTACTCTCTCTAATGCCCGCTTGAAAAACAGCATTAAGAAAAAACAGTGCTGGGACCAGCAGATAGCGTAATGGCTATGTCGCTGGACTCCCACGTGGTCGACCGTGGTTCGCATCCTGGACCCAGTGGCTTAAAACTCACGCCGGGCGCGTGTGCGTGCGTGCCCAAGATCCCGAGAGGAGAATGGAGGAGAAGGGATTGTGGCGTGGCCATCCCCCCTGGGGGGTGATTTCTTGCTTTCTGTCTCTCTGTCTGTCTGGCGAGCGAACGCGCCCTATAGCAAAAACCTCTCAAAAAAAAAAAAAACCAGTGCTATTTTTCAGTGTTTCAGAGAGCACGTATGCTCGCGGGGCACAGGAGAAGAAACCAAGCAGCCCGCCATGGCACATGGTCACAGCAGCATCCCTTCTCCTCCATTTCTCCCTCCTCTCAGGATTTTGGGCACACACACATGCGTCCTGCATGCTTTTCGAGACCCTGGGTCTATGACTGAAATGGCACAACTGGCCATGTGGGATCCAGCTGCCTTCACCACCTCACCACTGCCGGCACGACAAACAGCATTTTAAAAAGAAAAGAAAGAGTTTTTAAAAGACATGTACAAATCGAAACAGTCAAAATATTCTGCACATTTCTAAGAGCCAGGCACAACGTATTGGATTCGAGACTCACAACCACCCCCAAGTTAGACGCGGTTCTCGTGCGCATTTCACAGAAGATGGAACCACCGTCTTAGAAATGGCAAAGGATGCTCAGGGCTGTTTAACCTGCAAGTGACGGGCTGGGACACAGGCCAGGCACCTGGCTGCAGACCAGCGACAGGGGTGGTTCAACCCCCCCCCACACACACGCTCTCCCACAGACGCTCGCCAAGCCTGGGCAGGCACCACCACTTGGCTGGCCTTGGAAAGGGCGAGTGTGGAGAACTCCAAAGTTCACCACTTCCAGCTCTTCTCCAAGACAGAAATCCTGAAAGTTCTGGATCCTTGTTAATCAAATCTGGGACAATAGGCAACAGCCTACTCCAAACACTATGATTTCAGAGTACCTGGAATAAAAACGCTCCCAATATACAGCACTGACACCAAGCGAGCACATAAATTCGAACAGGTAAATAGACACTAACACAGAAGGAAAAACTATTAAAGCTGGAACAAGATGCGGTCTGTTCTTCGGGAGGAGGGGAGAGTGCCAACACACTTAAGTGCCTTTATGACATTAGGCGGAGAGGAAAATTCCCTGAGAGATGCAGAGCTTGGTTTCACAAAACAAACGCCTTGGGATGTAAACGGAGGCACCCCCTGGAAGGCAGCGCAGCTCTGATTTCAAGGCCCTGCCAGGGAAGAAAGAGCCAGCGTCTCTGGCAAGGTGACAGGTCTGCTCTCAGCCCATCTGCCAGCTCCGTCCGGGAAGGGGACTGTGGGTGTGGGGCGAGGGCGGGAGGGAACAGCGGGCTGGGAAGTGGACAGCACGTTCCTTGGTGCTCAGTGTCCCGTACCGGCCACTGTAGCCCAAGTAGGACTTGCAACCTGGAGAAGCGGGGAAGGACACGTGGGAGGCAGCACCTCTGCAGAGGCTCGAGGATGAACTCCTGCCAGCACTGTCCATACAATGGAGCGACACATCCACTACCAAACGGGCTTGGCGCTACACCGCGGGCCACGCCAGCAGGGCTGAGGCGAGGGACTTTTTAAAAAGAGTGGTGACACGCTGGACTCCTGAATCCAGATTCTTTAACTTGACAGCTGTGTAACCTCACCTTTCTTGCACCTCTGTTCACCTGTAAAACCGTGCTAATCCTACTTCCTTCGTAGGTAGTATTACTCAACATAAATGAGGTAACACACAAAGGGATTTCGGCAAGTTTGTGAAATTAAAGTACAGGTTTACTTTGGTGCCCCCCTTTTTTTGAGGGGAGGGGAGGGGAGAGGAGGAAAGGAAAGGAAAGGAAAGGAAGGGAAAGGAGAGGAGGAAGGAAAGACGGAAGAAAGAAAGCCGTGCATAGTTTTTGTCATGATATGCATTCCCATGAACTTTCTGAAGACTCCTCTCTGTAAAGGACTCGGCACGCAAAAGCGTTCAGTAAGTGGCAGCCAGCAGTCGATCTCAGGTGTCGATCTCGGGTGGTAACCATTTCTCGGGGCTTTTCTTTTTGTGTGTCTCAAAAGCAAATCTAACTAAGCTGAGGTAACCTTGGTCTCCCTCATCACAAGTATTCCCTGGCATACCTGGACTCTCTCTCTGCTTCCTCTCCAACGACACTGGACTGCCACTATTTTCCCTGTCTTCTTACTCTTTATGCTTGAACTATTTTGAAAGCCCCATGAAAGCAGGAGCCACGACAAACAGAACCTAGTACACTGTCTAGTACTATTCAATAACATTTGTTTAAAAAAATGAGTAAATTAGGGGCCAGCAGGTGGCATGGTGGTTAAGGTGCTGCTTTTCCACATGACGGCTCAAGTCCCAGGTCTGGAGACTTAAAAGTCATGCTGGGTATGTGTGCATGTGTGTCCCAAGCCCCAACAGGAAAATGGAGGAGAAGGGACTGTGTCATTGCCACCACCACCCCGGGGGGTGATTTCTCACTCCCCCCCACCCCCCATCTCTGGCAAGTGCATGTGCCCTATGGAAAAAAACGTCAAAACCAAACAAAAAAATAAAATAAAATGAGTAAGCTAAAGGCCAGCAGGTAGCATGGTGGTTAAGGTGCTGGACTTCTGCGTGGCTGAACGTGGTTTGAGTCCCAGACCTGGTGGCTTGAAACTCACACCAGGCCCAAAATCCCAAAAGGAAAACAGAGAAGGGATTGCAGCATGGCCGTTGCCCCTGCCAAGTGATTTCTCACTTTCCCTCTCACCACCTCTCTCTTGCTCTCTGGTGAGCACACACGCCCTACCGAGAAAAACCTTAAAAAAAAAAAAAAAAAAAAAAAGAGTAAGTGTAACTCAAATGATCCAAGCTATATTCTACCTTTTCAACATGAAAATACTGTAGGATTTTGTAGGAATATTTAACACCAGACTCGAATCTGGGCCTTCTGTACCAGTTTCCTCATCTGTAGCACAGGGACCAGGCGTACTAGTACCTATCTCCTGGAGTAACGGTAAGTAAATGAGGTTATGTACATACGTGGCAGACAGCTCAACCCCGCACCCCATGGCCGTTCCAAACAAATGTCCCAGCACATGCCAGTCTGCATTCTTCGCGCCCACGGAAACACTGCACCAGCGACTCCGCTGTTGTTCCTACCCCGGCAGAGTTACTGCGGGCACGCGCGCTTAGTCAGCATACCCCGACCGCAGAGTGTGAGTCTGGACCAGCGTCGCTTTCCCTCCTCTCTACATGCTCACGGTCTGGTGGGGAAGATGACTAGACAGAGAAATCGCGATGCAAGATAACAGGCAGTGGAACGAGGCAGTAACGGTTCTCCACACGCGGAGGCACAGCGGTCTATACCGGGCCTTGTCTCTCCCTGCAGGAACCGGGAGTGTACCCTGGAGTCAAGTCTAGGAAAAGCAGGAAAGGGCTGGCCAGAGGGCCGCGTGCAAAGCTAGCGTACAATTCGGAGAAAGAGCCGACGGGGTTGCTGGAAGAAGGGAAGGAAGAGGTAGGAGAGGAACTCAGAGACGGGCAAAGCCATGCTGGGAGAAGCTCTGAATGGCAGAAGACCTTTTTAAAGCTACATGATTAGCTTTCTTGCTGCTTTTGGAAGTTTCTTTTCCTTAGTATTCTCTAACTGATAATGAACATGGCTCTCAAAGGGTCATACATCGGAAAGGATGATCTGCAGCCAGGCTTCTGTGCCGGCCGCTCCTCCCTCCCCGGGCATAATCTCGTTTGCCTTGGGAGCTCCGTGACAGCACATAGAGGGGCAGCGTTAATTGGGTGTACACTTTCACTCGGCCGCTCCACTCCACCGGGGAAGGTCAACACACTGACTCCCAGAGAAAAAAACCGTATTAAAGAGACGTTTCAAAAATGGCATTAAGTCACCTCTGAAATACCTTTAAGAACCGACCCCCTGCTGGTCAACCAAAGAGAGTGTCTACAGTCTGGGACCTCTTGACCCCACTTTCTGCAGGAAATCAAGCAAATTTAAACCTCCATAATTTACTCAAGACTCTGGCTTCTGCCAGGGAAAAGGCAAACAATTCTGGCAATTAACTCTGTGGCCTGGCTGTATCCATCCTGCCTAGATAGGGCACAAAACCGGCACCCAGAATTAGAGACCTGAAAACACACAATGGCTGTCCACTGCAGTGGCACCTTCAGAATCTTGGCTATCAATGCAATTTTCAAATAAACTCAATAAAGCTAAAAACTGTCCACTCAAAGATGGAAGGAGATACTGAAAAAGAGATCTACATAATTCTTTTTTTTTTTATAGAGACATATTTTTGTTATAAGGTGCGTGCACTCACTGGAGAGACAGAGAGAGACAGGGAAATGGAAAGCGAGGCGTCACCCCCTGGGGGCGGGGGGATGGCCATAATCCCTTTTCCTCTTCTCTTGGGATTTTGGGCATGCACGCACAAGCCCTCGGTGTGAGTTTAAGCCGCCAGGTCCAGGACTCAAACCACGGTTGACCATGTGAGAGTCCAACGATGTAACCATTATGCCATCTGCTGGTCCCAAGGTTTGCATTATTCTGACAGGGTACTGGCTTTTGGCCAAAATGCCTTACTTTGTCTCTAGTGCACTCTCTACTTCTCAGTCCTGCAACAAATACTCATCAGAGAAGCTCCAATAAGAAACCCTGCATCATTAAATTGCAGTCACGTAAGAGTGACCCACGTAGCAACAGTAACCCCCAGGTCACAACCAGCTGAGATGAGTTCTGTCAGATCACTTATTCTGGAAAGCCCTGGTGGATGATCTAACTAGAAAAGGGAGCTGTGGGCTCATGTTTCAGGACCTTGAAAGAAAGGCCTTGGGGGACTAAGCTTAAAGTCAACCACCGGTTCGAAAAGGTCTCTCCTTCAAGAAAGAGATTCAGACTTAAGCAGCTAACTGGGCCTTGTGTGATCCCTAACCGAGGACATCCTCTGGGCCCTGCCTGCAATCCTGTTTTGCTTGTTTATAGTTGAAAAGTCAGGGTAGCCCTATATGAGCCTAGCCAAAACCATTCTAGCTAAGGTTACCAGATGGAAAATGGAGAAAAGTGCTGAGCAAATGGCCTTTGCTAACCATTTTGAAATGTTCCTTTTTTAAAAAGTCAAAGAATTATTTATTTAATTTTGTTAGTTATTATTATTATTGTTTTATTTGCTATAGGGCACAGGTGCTCACCAGAGAGACACAGAGAGGAAGACAGAGAGAGAAAGTGGAAAGAGGGAAGGAAGGAGGGAGGAAAAATGAGAAAGCAAGCATCCAGGTCCAGGACTCGAACTGCAGTCACCCATGTGGCAGTCTAAAACCTTATCCACCATGCCACCTGCTCATCCCCTGAAATGTTCTTGTTGGAGCTAGTTGGGGATTATAAAATCAAGAGAGATGGAGAACACATTTCATTACCAAATACAGGACTTTTTCAACCTAGACCAAACCACACTCCAGCCTAGGAGAGATCGAGCTGCAATGAAGGATGACTCCTTATTTAATTACTAGTATTCATCATATCGGAGATTTTTGTTTTTGACATTATACATAATTTCATGTAAAAAGAAGAGACACCAGCAGATATCTGAGCCAACCGACATTTGACTCACACACAGGCATTGTCCCTTCAGGAGACGAGGCCCGCTTGTTGCAGGGCCGCTTTTGAGCCTCTGGGAATGAGGAGCCTTACCTATCCCTACCTTGATGGAAGGGGCAGTTCTCTCGGTTGTTTTGAAGTTATCAACCTTTACCTCAATGTGGTTTCAATTATGAATTACCAGACTAAAGGGAGGGAAAAAAGCTTTGATTTATTCTTTTTTGCTCCAATTATGCATGATGTGTTTCCACTAAAGACTTTGGAAAAGTATTTCATCATGCCTCTCATCCTGCAATGGTCAAAGGGCAAAACCAAAAGAACTTAACGCTTTCATTTCTCCCCTAGGCTCAAACAGACTCCCTGTCCACAGACACAGGCCCAGGAGAACATGCACTGAAAGGGTTAAGCACCGGCACCGTGTTCCTAACGTGCGCAAGGGTGGTGTCCCCGGCCCACAATGGTGAGGTGACATTTAAGCTAATGGTTTCTGGGAGATCTGAAAGGGGCAATCAGTAATGTGGCCCATGCTGCCGCAGCCACGAAAGCTCTACGGCCTCAGCTCCCCACAGCACGGCACGCGACCCGGCACGCGCGGACGAGGGGAACGGGAGAAGCACAGAGCACGAACGATGTCTTCAGGCAGGATGTCCCAGCCTGAGAGAGAAACGGTCTGGGGACCAGTCTGAAGCGCACCTGCTGCATCACGCCTTTAGTTCATTTCTCGCTTCAAGGGTAACTGACTATTCTGAAAAACGAGAATAACACCAAAGGCCCAATCTCACCAACTGAGCATTCAACAGATACATGAAAGAGCAAGAAAATCAAAGGTTTTAGGAATCCTTTTAGGGTTTCAGATTTAACTAAGTTAAGATAGAACATTATCCACTTAGAATTTCTGCAACCTATTTTTGGTAATTTGTTCATAAATACATTTTTTTTCCTTAAAGAATTATTTATTTTATTTATTCATTTATTTTAATTTGACAAGAGAGAGACACGGAGAGAAGGAAAGTGAGAAAACGAACCACCAGGCCTGGGACTCGAACCACAGTCAGTCATGTGGGAGTGTCCAGCACCTTAACCACCACGCCACCTGCTGGTCCCCCATAAATACGTTTTTAATAGGGTAAAATTTGAATACATCTCACCACACCTGGGTGCACGGAAGTCTCAGATACCGTCATCTGTGTTATCTCTGATAGCTGAAGAAACCGAGTCTTTAAAACTAACTCAGGGCTGGGGCCAACAGGCGGTGGTGTGCTGGACTCCCACATGGCTAACCATGGTTCAAGCCTCAGATCTGCTGGCTTGCTTTCTCACTTTCCCTCTCCCTCCCTCTCTCTGGTGGACACACGTGCCTTATAGCAAATTTAAAAACTAATAATAAATTAAATAAAATTAATTAATTCTTTAAAAAAAAAAGACTACAGGTTACAACAGCAGTCCAAATTTTTCTGTTTATCTCTGTCTCTTTCCTCTAGATGGTTTTAAGATCTTTTCTTTTTCTTTGGTGCACTGCAGGTTCATTATGATGACCTAATTGTAGATTTATTTTCACTTATCTTGCTTGTGGTTCTGTGGTCTTTCTGCATGTCAGATCTGGTATCATTCAACCATTCTGGAAAATTCTCAGCTATGATACTTTCAGAAGGGCCTCTACCCATTCTTCCTCTCTTCTCTTCCTGGCACCCAGATTAGACATAGGTTGGACCTTTTCCTTCTGTTCCCCTTTTCATTTCACTTCTTTGTAGTTTCCATCTCTGTCTCTTTAGGCTGCATTCTGAACAATTTCTTTGAATCTAATAATCTAATCTAATAATTGGAAGTCCTCGCTGGTCTGTTTCTGCTGGTTCTCAATCACGACACTGGCTTATTTCTTTGTGGTTTTGTGGGTTTTGACTGTGAACTGCTCATTTTCCTTAGACACTTAATTCATACGAGTTATTTCAGATCTGGATTGAAGATAAATTCCTCAAGACAGGATTTGTGTCTACTTCCACTGGTTCCTCTCAACTCAGGACCACTTTCAATTAGCTTCCCTTTTTTAAGGTTTATCTGGACCAGGATGCACGTTAGGGTGGCTTGTGATTACAGCTCTCAGCACCAGGGTCAGTATGTTGAAAATGCAGTCTTTCAGTTTCCTGAACTAAAGATTCCTTCATTCAGGAAGTTCTTGTGAAAGTGCCCAGTTTGGATGGGTCACAGGCTTTAAATCCTGTCCCATGTGCTCTACTTCAGTCACCAGGCTCTACGAGCAATCCCACGGCAGAGCTGGCTCGGGCTCTCACTTCCCAGGATGCCCAGCTTTCGCTTTGTTTTAGAGCTCAGCAAATATTTTACTTTCATGCCAATGCAGCAACAGGCTAAAATTACTTTATGTTTAATTCGGTATTGGAACCAGCAGTTGGCGTAATGGTTATGTCACTAGACTCCCACATAGTCGACCACGGTTCAAGTGCCAGACTCAGAAGCTTCTCACGCTGGGTGCGTGTACGTGCGTGCCCAAAATCCCGAGAGGAGAATGGAGGAGAAGGGATTGCAGCTTGGCCATCTCCCTGGGAGATGATTTCTCTCTTTTGGTCTCTCTCTCTGGTGCATGCACACTCCCTATAGCAAAAGTCTCTCAAAAATATACATGTGTATTTAATTCAGTATTTTAGTTATTCAACAGGGAAGGTCATGTAGCACGTCTAACCCTTCATAAAACCAGGGACGGAAGTTTTTCTATGTCCACACTGTTGACCCAATTATGTACCACGTGTTTCCCCCTTACCTGCGGGGCCAAGGACTGGTGCAAGATAGAACCGCTACTGTGAAAATGTGGCCGGGTGCAGTAACAGGTGGACAGGTCACTACATTCCTCATCTCAAAGAGGAGGTGATAAGGAAGTGGGTCCTGAAATAAGTATGTCTCAGTTCCTACAATTGTAAGAATGGGGCCAACAGAATTATACTCTTGGGGTGTAAGGGTTAAACAACAGAAATGCATGACAGACCCTACCTGGGTAGAAAGAATGCCCTCCTGTGAATTTCAATAATGTTCTCCACAGCCTCATGCAGTCTTAAAACTTAAAATTTAAAAACAGCCTTATTATTAATGATGATCATTTACAAAATGCTTCCATGTCACCAATTTCTCATGATATTCCTGTGAGGTAAATATTAGTCCCATCTTCAAGGCAAGCACAGCGAATTTCAAAGAGAGAAATCTCAGTTCGGGTTTGATTCCAAAATGTCCTTTTCAATGGCCAAGATGAGCCATTAGTAATCAGTTACTAATGGTCAGATGAGTCTTCTAAAGCTACTGGGTCATCAGAAAGGTCACGACACATTTTTGCATAGGAAAGTATGACCTAGTACTATTATCCACACACCCAGTCGTATAGATGAGCAAACTGTTGTAAAGAGTATTCCTTAAATAACCTCAAATCCCTCGGATCACCAAAACAGAAGGGATTAAAACGTGCAGTTCAGGGCCAGAGGGTAGCATGATGCTGGAGCCCTGGACCCAGCCGCTTGAAAATCACACCGCCCTTGTGTGTGTGTGTGTGTGTGTGTGTGTGTGTGTGTGTCCAAAATCCCTAAAAGAGAATGGAGAAGGGACTATAACATGTCTATCCCTCTTGGGGGTGGTTATTTTTCCTCTCTCTCTCTCTCTCTCTCTCTCTCTCTAGCGAGAGCAAGTCCTATGACAAAATAAATAAATAAATAAAAATAAAAATTGCATCCCAGGAATTCCTGGGCTATGCTATGCCAGCTAACGGAAGGCTCACGGGTTAAACCCATCTGAATGTCTCTTGAAAATTCCTGCTCTTATCTGAATTTTAGCTACTTCAATTTTTTTTTTTTTTTAAATATAACACTGAAACCCATATCTGGCTAAATGCCCACTCTTCTTCTGTAAAGCCAAACTACTGTCAAGAAGAGCAGAAAGGGTCGCTGCTGATTGCTTTTCAGGTAGGAAAGGAAAAAGCAGATATTTCATCTTCCTCTTGCTTGGAAAGAAAGCCAATAATTTATCAGAACCGTCGTCTGGCCACAGCTTCCATCAGTGGGGTGGACAGAAGCCAGTGAAACGGTTCAACATAAGCCATCTTAAAAGGACTTGGAACGAGGGAAGAGAAGGTTCCACATGCTGATACTTTTAATAATTCATGAGTTATATCAGTCCGCGAGCAATCCATTTCACTAAATAGATCTATGGTATGATTGCTTAAAATGCAAAGATACCACACCATTGATTTTATTGGTTTATAATTTGCTATATTAAAACTAACAGTTCAGCTTTTAACAGTGGCTAAGATTCGGCTTATTCTTAGAGCGCATCTTCACAGACAGGCATTTATCACCCTTGGATCTGTCGCTTTGTAAATATGCTGAAAACATTTTTTAAAAAATGAGAAAACCAGTATCCTACTTGATTCAAATGAGCAAAGCTGATTTAGAATCCAAAGACAAAGCACCCACGGGTGTTAGTGATGGCACACAGTACTATTCTCAGGGAGGCAAACACATTTACGGTTCCGTCCCCCTGTCCTGGTCGCGAAAGGCCCGGACGGTCTGAAAGACCAGCCTATTCTCCGGTTTGACCTTGGCAGAGAGGTCAGCGATGGCCCGAGGGACGACGTCACCGACCTGGGCAACACGGACTCTCGGACATGACTACATGACAGCGTCCGGTACCTGCACTTAGAAGACCAGCAAAGTATCACCAAACGCCCCAAGTCTCCACATGGTTTTGAGCTCACAGGAGCGCATTAGCGCCAATACGGAGTGGGAAGAGCCACCTCTACCGCATAGTCACTTCTTAACTCTTAATTTCTCTGGATTCCAGGAAAACTTATGTTCTGTCTACTGTGTTTGCTCTCTGCTTCTTCCTAAAAAGGGGCATGAACCCACAAGGACAAAGACAGGCAAGGGGACAATAACGAACAAGAATTCAATTTTCAGAAGATAAAACCAATGGGGAGCAGCAGGTAGCGTAATGGCTATGTCACTGGACTCCCACGGAGTCGACCCCAGTTTGTGTCCCAGATCTGGTGGCTTAAACTCACGCCGGGTGCGTGTGCGTGCGTGCCCAGGATCCCGAGAGGAGAATGGAGGAGAAGGGATTGAGGCGTGGCCATCCCCCCTGGGGGGTGATTTCTCACTTTCTGTCTCTATGTCTCTCTCCGTCTTTCTGGTGAGAGCACGCACCCTGTAGCAAAAACCTCTCCAAAAAAAGAAAAAAAAAGAAGATAAAACAGATGGAATCTTCCTTTTCAAAATCCTTTTGCTATAAATAAAATACATAGAGATGAAGAATAAAATACAACAAACACTCTCTCAAATACACAGCTGAGGTCATAGGAAAAGTAAGTCCCCACCAACAATACAGAGAGCCACGAACGAGAGCTGGCACGCAGGAGCTGGCTGGCAGCATGACACCTCGGGGATGGCACAGGCTGTGGCTGGGCTGGGGAAAGTAGGCGACGGGGGTTTTGTGTTGTTTGCTCCTATTTCTGCCATAGGGTGTGGTGTGTGCATTTGCTGGAGAGAGAGAGAGAGGCAGAGAGAGGGAAAGTGAGAAATCGCTTTCCCAGGGCGTATGGTCACACCGCAATCCCTTCTCCATGCTCCTCTCAAGATTTTGGGCACACAAACACACACGTCTGGCACAAGTTTCAAACCGCTGGGTCTGGGATTCGAATTGCAGGGTCAGCCATGTGGGATCCGAACCTTAACCATCACGTCACCTGCTGGCCCAGTAGGCATTTGGGTTTGAATGTGCCTGCTGGAAGAGAAGTGGCTTTGGGCCCAGGGAGCAGGGGAGGTGGAAGTGTGACGTGCACCTAAAGCCGGGACCCTTCAAGGCCTGCACCATCAGGAGGCCAGGGAGTCACTCACGAGTACACGGATGCAACCAAACCCCTCTCCCCTGAGCTTGGGGTGCTGAGGAGGGAGAGGAGACTCTCCCTTGGGGACGTCAACAGAGGCTACCTCTCATGAAGGTTTAGGGTTTAATGAGTTCTGTGACGTATGGAAACCTCCAACTGGGAAATTAATGTAAAAAAGTGATGTATCCCAGGCTGGTCCCAAAGTCCAGTGGTCTCCACAGCCTCATGCAGTCTTAAAACTTAAAATTTAAAAACAGCCTTATTATTAATGATGATCATTTACAAAATGCTTCCATGTCACCAATTTCTCATGATATTCCTGTGAGGTAAATATTAGTCCCATCTTCAAGGCAAGCACAGCGAATTTCAAAGAGAGAAATCTCAGTTCGGGTTTGATTCCAAAATGTCCTTTTCAATGGCCAAGATGAGCCATTAGTAATCAGTTACTAATGGTCAGATGAGTCTTCTAAAGCTACTGGGTCATCAGAAAGGTCACGACACATTTTTGCATAGGAAAGTATGACCTAGTACTATTATCCACACACCCAGTCGTATAGATGAGCAAACTGTTGTAAAGAGTATTCCTTAAATAACCTCAAATCCCTCGGATCACCAAAACAGAAGGGATTAAAACGTGCAGTTCAGGGCCAGAGGGTAGCATGATGCTGGAGCCCTGGACCCAGCCGCTTGAAAATCACACCGCCCTTGTGTGTGTGTGTGTGTGTGTGTGTGTGTGTGTGTGTCCAAAATCCCTAAAAGAGAATGGAGAAGGGACTATAACATGTCTATCCCTCTTGGGGGTGGTTATTTTTCCTCTCTCTCTCTCTCTCTCTCTCTCTCTAGCGAGAGCAAGTCCTATGACAAAATAAATAAATAAATAAAAATAAAAATTGCATCCCAGGAATTCCTGGGCTATGCTATGCCAGCTAACGGAAGGCTCACGGGTTAAACCCATCTGAATGTCTCTTGAAAATTCCTGCTCTTATCTGAATTTTAGCTACTTCAATTTTTTTTTTTTTTTAAATATAACACTGAAACCCATATCTGGCTAAATGCCCACTCTTCTTCTGTAAAGCCAAACTACTGTCAAGAAGAGCAGAAAGGGTCGCTGCTGATTGCTTTTCAGGTAGGAAAGGAAAAAGCAGATATTTCATCTTCCTCTTGCTTGGAAAGAAAGCCAATAATTTATCAGAACCGTCGTCTGGCCACAGCTTCCATCAGTGGGGTGGACAGAAGCCAGTGAAACGGTTCAACATAAGCCATCTTAAAAGGACTTGGAACGAGGGAAGAGAAGGTTCCACATGCTGATACTTTTAATAATTCATGAGTTATATCAGTCCGCGAGCAATCCATTTCACTAAATAGATCTATGGTATGATTGCTTAAAATGCAAAGATACCACACCATTGATTTTATTGGTTTATAATTTGCTATATTAAAACTAACAGTTCAGCTTTTAACAGTGGCTAAGATTCGGCTTATTCTTAGAGCGCATCTTCACAGACAGGCATTTATCACCCTTGGATCTGTCGCTTTGTAAATATGCTGAAAACATTTTTTAAAAAATGAGAAAACCAGTATCCTACTTGATTCAAATGAGCAAAGCTGATTTAGAATCCAAAGACAAAGCACCCACGGGTGTTAGTGATGGCACACAGTACTATTCTCAGGGAGGCAAACACATTTACGGTTCCGTCCCCCTGTCCTGGTCGCGAAAGGCCCGGACGGTCTGAAAGACCAGCCTATTCTCCGGTTTGACCTTGGCAGAGAGGTCAGCGATGGCCCGAGGGACGACGTCACCGACCTGGGCAACACGGACTCTCGGACATGACTACATGACAGCGTCCGGTACCTGCACTTAGAAGACCAGCAAAGTACCACCAAACGCCCCAAGTCTCCACATGGTTTTGAGCTCACAGGAGCGCATTAGCGCCAATACGGAGTGGGAAGAGCCACCTCTACCGCATAGTCACTTCTTAACTCTTAATTTCTCTGGATTCCAGGAAAACTTATGTTCTGTCTACTGTGTTTGCTCTCTGCTTCTTCCTAAAAAGGGGCATGAACCCACAAGGACAAAGACAGGCAAGGGGACAATAACGAACAAGAATTCAATTTTCAGAAGATAAAACCAATGGGGAGCAGCAGGTAGCGTAATGGCTATGTCACTGGACTCCCACGTAGTCGACCGCAGTCTGTGTCCCAGATCTGGTGGCTTAAACTCACGCCGGGTGCGTGTGCGTGCGTGCCCAGGATCCCGAGAGGAGAATGGAGGAGAAGGGATTGAGGCGTGGCCATCCCCCCTGGGGGGTGATTTCTCACTTTCTGTCTCTATGTCTCTCTCCGTCTTTCTGGTGAGAGCACGCACCCTGTAGCAAAAACCTCTCCAAAAAAAGAAAAAAAAAGAAGATAAAACAGATGGAATCTTCCTTTTCAAAATCCTTTTGCTATAAATAAAATACATAGAGATGAAGAATAAAATACAACAAACACTCTCTCAAATACACAGCTGAGGTCATAGGAAAAGTAAGTCCCCACCAACAATACAGAGAGCCACGAACGAGAGCTGGCACGCAGGAGCTGGCTGGCAGCATGACACCTCGGGGATGGCACAGGCTGTGGCTGGGCTGGGGAAAGTAGGCGACGGGGGTTTTGTGTTGTTTGCTCCTATTTCTGCCATAGGGTGTGGTGTGTGCATTTGCTGGAGAGAGAGAGAGAGGCAGAGAGAGGGAAAGTGAGAAATCGCTTTCCCAGGGCGTATGGTCACACCGCAATCCCTTCTCCATGCTCCTCTCAAGATTTTGGGCACACAAACACACACGTCTGGCACAAGTTTCAAACCGCTGGGTCTGGGATTCGAATTGCAGGGTCAGCCATGTGGGATCCGAACCTTAACCATCACGTCACCTGCTGGCCCAGTAGGCATTTGGGTTTGAATGTGCCTGCTGGAAGAGAAGTGGCTTTGGGCCCAGGGAGCAGGGGAGGTGGAAGTGTGACGTGCACCTAAAGCCGGGACCCTTCAAGGCCTGCACCATCAGGAGGCCAGGGAGTCACTCACGAGTACACGGATGCAACCAAACCCCTCTCCCCTGAGCTTGGGGTGCTGATGAGGGAGAGGAGACTCTCCCTTGGGGACGTCAACAGAGGCTACCTCTCATGAAGGTTTAGGGTTTAATGAGTTCTGTGACGTATGGAAACCTCCAACTGGGAAATTAATGTAAAAAAGTGATGTATCCCAGGCTGGTCCCAAAGTCCAGTGGCTAAGGGAGCTGGATCCCATACGGCCAGCTGTAGTCTGAATCCCAGCCCCAGGGGCTTGAAAAACTCACCAGGCATGTGTGTGTGTACCCCAAATCCTGAGAGCAATGGAGAAACGGAGAAGAAGGGTGTAATGTGGCCATGCCCCTTGATGGGCGCTTTCTCCACACACTGTCCCCTGCCCCCTGCCTCTTCTCTCTCTGGCAAGCCCATGTGTTCCGTGGCAATTAAAAAATAAGAAGAAATTTAAAACATAAGAAAACAAAGACACTAAGGAAAAAAAGCGCTAGGTACACAGATTTGAAAAACAATCTTACAGAATTTCTACAAATAGCCATTGACATTTAAATCAAATGGATCGATAAAAAGCATAGTCATAACTGAAGAAAACAAGAAAATAGATGTGAAAAAAAATACTCAGCATGCAGCATAGACTGACAAAAAGATGAAAAACCTGAGGAAAAACATAACTGAAAAACATTAAGAAGGAATAAAAGAAGTCTAACAGGCATAATAGGCTTACAGAAAGAAAGACTAGTGAGAATTATAGATAGGTAATATTCAGAGAGAACAGGAGAAATGTCCAAAATTTATTGAAGACATGATCCTCAGGTTAAAAAAGAAAAATCACTCTCAAAAGTGAAATGAAAGTTAGAAAATCACTAGTTGGCAACCATGAGAACAATGGATTCAGGCAAGAATCATCAATGGATGCTAAAACTAGTGGGTGAAAAGTCAGAGTGACAGGATATTTACATAGTGTCAAAGTATTTCCCCAAGACACAATAACATCAAATACAGTAATCAAATAGAGTAACTTAACAGCAGCGAAGTCCAGGAGAAGCCTGTGGTCAGTTACCAGTTACGTCACCAGTAGTGAGATGATCAACCTCGTGTGTCCTCCAGTATGGCATGCTGAGAAATGCTAGTGTTGCAATATTCCCGTCAAAAACATGTGACATGAACCTCATCATACAAAACATAAGACAAAACCAAATCAAGGGACATGTTGTAACATAGCTGACGTTCTCTTCTCTTAAAAAAAGGTCAACATCATGGAAGACAAAGACGGAAACGGTTCTAGAGTGGAGACTAAAGACAGGACAAGCAAACGCAATGCATCGTCTGCGATGTCATTTTGCTATAATGGACGCTATTAGGATAACTGACAAAAATCGTAATAAGGTCCACAGAACATATAATCATACTGTATCAATGTTGAATGATACTGATAATTACACTGGATTCTGCAGGAGAAGGTAGTTATGAGCAAATGCTCATCATATCTGTAACTTGCAAGAGATTCGGGGGAAACAAAGTACGCCCACAGAGAGAAAAGAATAAAACTGCTGGGATGAGACGTCGATGTTTGAACAATCTGAGAGAAGCGTGTACAGAAACTCTCGGTACTATTTTTAGAGGTTTAATTCTGAACTGTGTTAAAATTAAAAAATCAGAAACATTGAAGTCTGTTGAAACAAACAAAATGCAGACAGAGGAACAATAAACTGCAAAGCAAAGAAGACTAAACCTTCCAAGGATGATGATAAGAAGATTCAGAAATTGTAGATGCTCAGTGTCCTGAAAGGAGGGGTCTTAAAACTGGAAGAAGGACAGCTGACATCAAGATCTCTCCAAGCCAACTGGTACAGGCAGCCCAACCCTCTCCCTGCCACCCAGTCCTCGTGAGAGAAGGGAGGGTTATTCTCTGAAGAAAATGAATGAGAGATTCCAGACTCAGACGCCAGGCACAGAAGGCGGGGTGAGTGAGGGACCACACCAAAATCACATTAAACAATGGAGGAGAACCTTTTTCCTTCCCCCATCCGTCTCCCAAAATACCTGCAGGCCAGACTTTTTATTCATCCTTTCTCTCACCCCCAAGAGCAGAAAGATTATCTCCAGATCAACGAACCCGTCCAAGGAAAATAACGCTTGGCCACCAACATCCAGTAAATGACTGGGTCGCCATGAAACTAACAAAGTGCACCAGGTGCCGGGCCTCACCCAAGTACAGGCCTCCCGACAGGCTGTTAGGGTCTCACGCTAAGAGCAGACCGCCGGGGTTTATCACATATTTGAAAAGAGCTTCCAATATGAAAGAAAGCAAATGAAAAAACTAAAAAAGGAATTCAAAGGACACGGTATAAAGAGCTGGATTCAAAAAAAAAAATGAAAACCATAAAAAACACCTAAAGAGACAGAAAACAGTACATTCTTAAAATAAAAACAAGAAGTGGCAGAAAAATTAGGACTTAAGAAAAAAACCTCTTAGGTAATACAGAATGAAAAAAAATTCTAACCACAAGAAGGGTTAGAACATAAAACTGAAGAAAACTCTGAGCAATTAGAATAAGAAGACCGAGATGGCAAGATGAAAAATAAAGATCGGTCTGGCACATTTGTTACCTAGGTAACAGAACGTGCACAAAGAAAGAAACAGAAAACAGGAAGAAAATAATCAAATAAATAAAATGAGACAATTTCCCAAAACTGAAGGTTATGAATTTCTACTTTCAAAGGGCCCATTTAGCAAAACTCGTTTCATGCAGGGCATATGTAGAATCATAAAATTTAAGAGCACAGTATTCCCATGAGGGGAAAAAAAAAAAAAAAAAAACCACATATAAGAATTAGGAATCAGAGTGTCTCACTTCCTGAAATTAAAACAAGAAGTTTAGAAGACAATAGAGCGATACTTCCAAAATTCTGAAGAAAACCCAACTCAACCAAAATTCGACATTAGTCCAACTATTAACAAATGTGAAACAGCATAAACACGCTTCAGACCTGCAAAGTGACAGAAAATTCACCTCCTGCAGTCCCTTTCCCAGGAAGCTATTAGAAAAAATAAGCTATAATAAACAAACAAAGGAATATGTTAGACCTTGAAAACGAGGAGTCCGACATAGCAGAGAGGAAAACGGAATCAAGGTGAACTGAGGATCAGCATGGCTGCTGCATGGGAAAGCCGGAGGGGAGAACCACAGGAGAGAGGATGCTGGGAGAAGGAGACCAGACCCCATGCTTTCCTTGTGCTTGACCATCGCACCGTTCCGTTGGAGAGTTTAGTAAAATGTCGTTACTAAGAGGAACATGAAAAACTACAGGGGAAAAATAAAAGGCAGTTATTAACTCCCTGGAAAATAGAAAGTTGTACAACAAAGGCAACATTATTGTTTATAACTTGATTCGGTTGAAAGAAATCTTTACTTAGCCCTAGTCATGCATACAATAAATACTAGTTCGAAGCTGAAGACAATCCTCCTGGTGAGGTGGAGGAGGAGAGATGTATAGGAGGAGAGAGAACAGGAGAAAGAGTATGAACTTTTCCATAGGAGTAAAGAGACCTTCCTGGTAAGAAATAAAAATAAAGAAGTGTTAAAACAGTTGTACCTTGGAAACAGGCCCTAGTTTTCATAATATATTTTACTATCTAAATTTATAAGGCACATACATATTAAGCCATTATAGATAGATAGATAGATAGATAGATAGATAGATAGATATAGATGTAGATAGTCCCCCCCTCCTTTTCTTTTTTTGGCTACAGGGTGTGTGCACTCACCGGAGAAAGGAGGAGAGAGTGAGAAATCACTCCCCAGAGGGGGATGGCCATGCTGAAATCCCTTATTCTCCATTCTCCTCTCAGGATTCTGGGCATGCACAGCATGATTTTCAAGTCACTAGATCTGGTACTTGAACCACTAAGTTGGTCAAGTGGGATCTAGCTGCCTTAACCTCCATGCCACCTGCTGGCCTAAGTTGTACTATTTTTAGAAACAAAAATTTAAGAAATATAGCCGAGAAAAAAAAAAAAAAAAAGCCAAAATCAAGAATCAATGTCTGCTTAGAACGTGGAATTTTTTTTAAATCTGTAGCTGTAATGATCCATTTATTAGAAAATTACACTCAAATATGACTTAATTTGGAGTCATGTAAAAAATGACAGAATATTAGAAATGCAAACAAGATTCATTACTTTTTTTTTTCTTTGTGTGGCCCTTTGCCATAGGGCACATGTGTTTGCCAGAGAGAGAGAGAGAGAGAGAGGGACAGTGAGAGGGAAAGTGAGAAATCATCCCCAGGGGGATGGCCATGCCACAGTCCCTTCTCCTCTGTTCCCCTCCTAGGACTCTGAGTACGCGCACACAAGCTCCTGGTATGATTTTCAAACTGCCGTGAACCAGCAGTTAGCGTAATGGCTATGTCGCTGGACTCCCACGTAGTCGACCGCGGTTCGTGTCCCGGACCCGGTGGCTTAAAACTCACGCCAGGCACGTGGGCGTGCGGGCCCAAGATCCCGAGAGGAGAATGGAGAAGAAGGGATTGCGGCATGACCATCCTCCCTGGGGGGTGATTTCGCGCTTTCTGTCTCTATGTCTCTCTCTGTCTGTCTGGCGAGCGCACGTGCCCTACAGTGAAAATCTCTCCAAAAACAAAAAAAAAAAACTTCCAGGCATGGGATTTGAACTATGATCAACCATGTGGGAGTTCAGAGCTTTAACTACCATGCCACCTGCTGGCCCCCAAATTCATTATCTCCAAGTTATAATACTCAACCACCACAATTTCCTGACAATTGTTGTTACTGACTCACTTAGACAGACCTCAAGGGAGAATTACAATTGCCTCTGAAAGAAAATCTGATGTGTAGTAAGCGACAGCTAGAGCACAAAAAATGATTTTGCCAAAACATTCATGTTCTTTTTTGTTTTTTTCTTTCAAGAGGTTTTTGCCTTAGGGCACATGCACTCACTAGAGAGAGAAATATTGCGAGGGAAAGTAAGAGATGGCCCCCCAGGAGGATGGCTATGCTGCATTCCCTTTTCTTCCATTCTCCTCCCAGGATCTTGGGCACGCACGCACACACACCTGGTGTGATTTTCAAATAACTGGATCTGAGACTTGAACTGTGGCTGGCTTTGCAGGAGTCCACCAATGTACCAGCTACGCCATCTGCAAGCCCCTCATTGTGTTCTCAATTAATGGGCTGCCAGATCGAGCTCCCACAGACGCTGAAAAATTCTTCCACTCACTGCCCTCCTGCACACTGTGTGACGTAAGCAAGCAGGCGGGTCTGATTCAGAAGAGCTGGAACCATCACAGTGGACTCCAGGCAAGGGAGGCGGGACTGGATCCGAGGACACCGTGTGTGGATTCATCCAGGGCCACTCCTGAGGCTGCTGTGCAGATATGCATGAAACGGGCACATCTGTCTCCACCACCAGGGTCGAGCATACGTGAGCGTACCCTGCATGGCTGACAACATCATCTTAGGAGCACACCTGAGGTCGTCTTTTCATATTCCTTATATGTCCCCCCATGTGGACCCGGCCTCTTCCACATCCTACTGAACAGCAGAGCTTGCTTGCAGCCCCAGCTCCAGGTCTGTAGATCTGGCATCTCGCCATCTGCAAGATGCGGCTCAGCTTTCCTTACTCATTCTCCCTGCTGCTGATGACCTGAGACTATAACTTGTTCCCACAGAAGGAAAGGGCACTCCGAGGGAAGGTTTGGAATTCAGGGCATATTCTGGACCACTTGTGCAAATCTGATCCTATAAATGGGATACCTGTAAGAAACAACAGACTTCTTAAAAGCTTCATGAACTCATCCGCAGTTCAACCTGAAATTTCTGAATTCCATACATATCTTCGTCATACCTAGGCAGTGGGAGGAAGCAGCAGAAAACAGCGGAGAAGGCCTCCTGGGGGGCAGGGTAGGCTTTCAGATTCCAGAGACACATTCCACAACCTGGGAGCCAAGGGGCACTGTGTGGAATCACACAGACTGCTCCCTGGGATCACTTGGAGCTGTGCTGCATGCATCTGAGCCGCTGTGGGTTTCTTACAACCCAGCCTCGGTGAGCTGGGGCTGCTACAGGGGCACCCCGAGTTCTTCACGGGCTGAGGCAGATGTAGTCTGAACCCAGTCTCTGGAGGCTTCTGGGTGGGGAGCAAGGGAGGGAGTCAGGTCACGCACAGTGAATTGAATCCCACAACAGAACACGGCTCCTGGGGGCTAGCCACTGCGGCGCAGCAGTCATCCGAGTGCCCGGCAAGGCTGGAGGCTGCGTGGCTGAACGCAGGTTCGGATTCCCAGGTCAGCTTGAGGGCACAGTGGACATGCGCACGGGCTCCCGGTATCCCGAGGAGTTGAAGGGCTCGGGGAGGGTCATGGCGTGGTGAGACCCTGTTAAGGGTGTCTGTCTAACATGTGCTCGCCATCACTTTTAACAAAGTCCTTGAGGGCCAGCAGATGGCACAGTGGTTAAGGCGCTGAATTCTCACATGGCCGACCAAGGTGTGAATTCAGGACCTGGCAGCTTGCTTTCGCTCTCTGTCTTTCTCTGGTGGGCACACATGTATTATAGCAAATTAAAATAATAATAATAATTAATAATTAATAATTAAAATAAGTACTTCTTTATTAACAACAACAACAGTCCTCGGATAAGCAGCACTGAATTTGCTAGAAGTGCAAATTATGGGCGGCACCCCCAAATCTATCCGGTCTGCACCTGGGGGTGGAGTGGCACCCACCTACACCTGAGGTGGAGTGGCAGCCACTGTCTGACACTAGTTTGAGAGCCAGTGCCACCTCATCAGCTCTGCACTCTACTCTGACTCCTAGCCCTCAGTTGACAGTGAAGGGCTCTTACCAAGCACTGTCACCTGGCTGGTCGCCAGCCTTCCACCTTCAAAACTAGATTTAGACTTAGACTGAGGTTTACAGGAAGTCCAGGCAAGCCTACAGTCTTCCTCTGAGGCTTTGGCTGTAGCTAAATTGCCATTATGGTGAGATTTCAGAAGAACAAGCTCTGGTTTTTCCACTTCATTCTTCTTCTTCTTATTATTATTTTTTGGAGAGGTTTTTGCTGTAGGGCGTGTGCGCTCGCCAGACAGACAGAGACAGACAGAGAGAAAGAGAGTGAGAAATCACCCCCCGAGGGGGATGGCCATGCTGCAATCTTGTCTCCTCCATTCTCTTCTCGGGATCTTGGGCACACACGCACACGCACCTGGAGTGAGTTTAAGCCACCAAGTCTGGGACTCGAACTGCAGTTGGCTACATGGGAGTTCGGCGACATGGCCATTTCGCTGAATGCTAGTCCCTCCACCTCATTCTTATGCTGGGCACAATAATCTATTTTAAGTCACTTCCCCATTTTTCTCATATATTTTAATAAATGGCCATGAGGAGAGAGACAAAGAAAGGGAGAGTGAGAAACCACCCCCAGGGAGGACGGCCATGCCACAAGCCCTCTCCTCCGTTCTCCTCCTGGGATTTTGGGTGCGCACATGTGTGCCTGGTGTGGTTTTCAAGCCGCCACATCTGGGACTCAAACATGGTCGGCCACGTGGGAGTCCAGTGCCTTAACCACCATGCAACTTGCTGGCCCCAAGGAGTACCTTTACCAACGTGACCTATGTCAGCAAACTTGAGTAGACAGGCCAGCTGCGGTGCGGCGGTGAGGCAGTGCCCCACAGTGCTGACGCCACATAGCAGGGCTGCGTGCGTGCTGAGGCGGCCGCGGGGTTGGCATCCCACTACTGGCGGCTGACTGCGGGCGGGCATCAGTGTGAAGGCTGTGGGGCTGTGGGGCTACTCCTCCCCTGCTCTGCCTTCCTCTAGCTTGCAGAAATAAAAAGGTAAGCTTTAAAGATGGCATATAATCTTTCAAATCATGTTGAGAAAAATTACATTGGAAAATTCTCTACTCAGTGTGAGTTTTTAAGATTATATCACACTCCATTTTTCAAAAATTGTCACTGAAAGATGGGACCAGCAGAAGGCATAATGGTTACGTTGCTGGACTGCCATGTAGTTGACTGCGGTTCGAGTCCCAGACTCTGCGGGTTAAAACTCACGCGGGGCACATGTGTACGTGTGCCCAAAATCCTGAGAGGAGACTGAGGAGAAAGGATTGCAGTGTGGCCACCACCCCTGGGGGGTGATTTCTCACTTTCTGTCTCTCTGTGTCTCTGGCAAGCGCACACACCCTATAGCAAAAATTCTCTCTAAAAAAAAGTCACTGAAAGCATAAACTGGTTTTGGTGGCACATCCTGAAATCTACAAATCCAGTTTACCGCTCACTCGTCTTGGTCTCTGTCCTCCTGCAGATGCTGGCCTGGCGGCCAGCCAGAGGTCAGGTGAGGGAGGGTACTGGGCGATCCACAGCTGCACGGGCACCCGCCCATGCAGCCACGGCTCTGCCACCAGGCGAGGCCGGGACAGGCACTAAGCGGGACACAAACGTGGGGTCCCTAGGGGAGCAGCAAGACCCTGCTGATTTCTGCAAAAAAGAGAGAGAAACAAAAGCCTGGAGAGACTGAAAAGGTAAAAAACACAGGCAGCCTTGACATTAGGAGCTCAGGCAATGACTGATATAAACATACACTTTTCCCAGGACCAGCAGTTAGCGTAATGGCTATGTCGCTGGACTCCCATGTAGTCAACTGTGGTTCGAATCCAGGACCCGGTGGCTTAAACTCATGCCGGGCGCGTGTGCGTGCGTGCCCAAGATCCCAAGAGGAGAATGGAGGAGAAGGGACTGCGGCGTGGCCATCCCCTCTGGGGGGGTGATTTCTCGCTTTCTGTCTCTCTGTCTCTCTCTCTCTCTGTCTGGCGAGCACACATGCCCTATAGCAAAAACCTCTCCAAAAAAAAAAAAAAAAAAAAAACACACACTTTTCCCTTCGTGAAAAACCTCAACTTGGTGAAAAATTCCTTCCAAAGAGAAGATTCAAAACAAGGGCCAATCTCTTCTCTCCTGCTTTAAAGTTAAGCTCAAGAATGATTGTGTTGAACTTCAAGTTCCTTTTTAAAGTAATTAGTATTATTATTCATGCATTCGATGGCTATACACCATTTAGACTGTAAAGAGACTACCCAGCATGATACACACCCCAGTCCAGCCCAGCTGGTGATACTACCCGTATCCTCATCAACAGAGAATAAGCCACTTCGAGTTCCAAGGGTGCAGGGTGACGCGGATGCTGTGACAGGCCAGGAGCGGCAGAGCACCTGGTGACAAACACCCTGTGAGGCCACCCTCCCTGTCTTCAGCACCCACACGCAGGCCTTTTACACTGGATTGAGGCAGCTGCTTCTGGCCAAAACAGGACCCTCCCCTCTTCCTCTCCAGGCCGAGCAAGCTCAGGGCATGGCTAGAGGCCCTCACAGACACATCTTTGAAAACCTCAGACCATCCCTTGATTTACTGACCACGACCCATACCTACTCCCACCTCGGGGTGCCTGACACTGCAAACTGGATGGAATCTAGAAGAGACACTCCCCTGCAGGCTGGGCTCACAGCAATCTCATCTAGAGTAGGTTCAACATTTCTGAAGGGGAGGGGAAAAGCTAACAATAAATAAATCATTTCCACCCAGGCCTCCTGTCAGTTGCTTTCACTGAAGATGAAGAAATGTAAAACACGCTGCTTTTAAATCAGGGCTCTCGTCACCTGACCTCCTACAAATGCGAGAATGCTCAAGTACCCTTAAAGGAGCTATTTAAGAGAGCTCAAGAACAAATACAGAATACCTTTTCTACTAGTATATCTAGATTTATGCTTTTCGTTCTTCCCAAATTGTTAAGTGTTCAGCACTCTAAACACTGTGTCCAAAACTGAAAACAGTGTCTATTTCAAGACTGCAACATTTTGTTTCCTTACTTTCTCCTCCTCTATACTCCTATAAAAGAGAAGTAAAATTCCAACCATTTATCCTTATTAAACTTCCCTTAGAGCTTTAGATAAAAGCACAGGATTTTTTCCACACTTTGAGTCATGCTCATCCCTCCTGTATGAATTCTCCTGCAGAGAAACAGACGGGATATTCTTTATTGCAAACCTGTACCATATGCTTGGAACAACAGCATTAGTTTAGCCCAATGGAGGGCCAGTGGCTCCCACATAACTCCACAGGTAGTCCAAAATAATCTGGTAGTAGAAGACCTGGGTTCTCGCTTGTTTACACACTTGCCAATTCTACCACTTCAGACGAGTATAGGCACTGTGAATCTCATTTCACTGCTATACAGATGAGAGAGACTTGATTAAGGTTGGCCCATAGCCTCGTTTAGAGGAGCCAGATTCCACATGGCCAAGTACTTTCAAATCCCAGCCCCAGCGGTTGGAAACGTACCAGGTATGTGTGCATCACACTACAAAATCCCAACTAAATGGAGAAATGGAGACGAGACTGAGCATCGTATTGGGAGGTGCTTTTTCTTGTCTCCCATGCTGTCTCCCCCTCTCTTTTTCGGCAAGTGCACACACACCCTGGCAATTAAAAAAAAAAAAAAATACCGATCATTTCCTCTATCTTCCCAGCAAGGCCAGGTCAAACAATGAATGTCATAGCACCACACAAATCCTGGATGGCTCAAACTCGAGGCTCTCGAACTTTCTCTCTTCCTCCCTTTCTCACTCCTCCTTCCTTGCTATATATATCAAGAGTCTCCCATCTAAATTAATTTGTCACTGATATTATGACAACAATAAGGTAACTCAGAAATGCTCTTAAGGTGCTTAAAATTTCAGGAAATTATACTTCTATCCATGCTAAGTGGCAGGAGAGAAACACAGACCCATGCCACACAAGTTGCAAGGAGGAAGAGTGCTCCTGCGTGGGGGATTGGGAAACGTCCTGGAGGAAGGGCCCGATGGGCAGGCCACTGAATGTGGACATGTGAAGAAAAGCACGCCAGAGTCTACCCAACAGCCACAAAGGCACAGGGAAAGAAAGGCATGGAGCATACACAGAAAGGCAGGATTGGCGTTGCCCAAAATCTAGAACTCCCCGAAAGGGAGCAGAAGAAAGGAAGCCAGAAAGGGAGACTGGAGCCAAGCCATGTCAGCTCTTGCCGCTAGACTTAAGTTTGCCCTTCGTACCATGCTCGCGCACGATCTTCACGTACGCAAATTCCCCATCCAGGTAAACTACACAATACTGTACACCTCAGTCTTCCAACCCTTCAGCCTCGCTCTCCAGCTAGAATAGTTCTCTCTGACACTGCTCAAATGCGTCCGCTATGGACTCTTACTTGGGTCCCTGAAATGGTCTCCTGCCTCCAGTCTCGTCCCACTGAAATACATACTCCACTCTCTACACTAATGTCAGACTGAACTAAAATGCAATCTTTCCACACTATTCTCCTGTCTAAATACTACAGTGATTTTGTTTTTAATTACTCACAGATAGCACTACAATCTTACCCAAGATAAGAGGTGTTTCATGAACTGAGCCTTCTGCAGGCTTCATCCTCTGCCTCTCTCTCTCAGCCTCCTTCTCTCCTACCACATGGATTTCCTTAAAGTCCTTATGCCACCGTGTTCCCTGGTCTCTCCGTGCCTTTGAATTTGTGCTTCCTTCTGGATGGGGGGCCTAACTTTCTCTTTTTCTCTGATTAGATAATACCTCCATACCTTCCCTTCTCAAATTCAAAACTCATTCTCATTTAACATTGTTCTAGAAGCACTAGCCAATGCAATTAGGTACAAGAAAAAAAAAAGAAGGTTCAAAATTAGCATCCGTAGACATGATTGTATACCTAGAAAATGCAAAAGAATCAACTAAAAGAATGAAGCAAGCATAGAATTCAGTAAGATGGTAGTTACAAAATTAATACACTAAAGTCAAAATGTATTTTTACACAAATGCTAACAAGTTAGAAACTATAATGTCAATAAGTATTCTTTTATCACAGCATAAGAAAATTTTTAAAATGTAAGAAAAGATGTATCAGGACTTGTAAAGAATGTATATAAAGAAAACTTTAAAATTCCACCAGAAAGACAAATCTTTCTTCCCGATAGACCCATTGCAATAGAAGCTCCCGGAGGCATGGGGCCTTTTCTGCTTTGTTCACTAACATACTTGAAGTGTCAAGAGCCCGGCCTGGAATATGACGTTCAGTAATGCCTACTTAATGCATAAAATGCCTGAAACACTCTAACAGCTCAATGTGGTGCCAGTCAAAATACAAATAGGATTATCTGAAGAATCTGAGGAAAAGATCAACCTTCCGACTGAAAAATAAACACGAAGGTAACTTTTCATCTAGTAGATGAGCACAAGTTCAAGTAGTCCGAGATACTGAAGACGTGGAGAACCCTACACCGAAACCGTTAGCGAGACAGCTAAAAATCGGCTTAGTCTTTTAGTGTGCTAATACCTATCAACGTACAAAATGTACATTGTCTTTAGGCGATTTCTCAGCTGGAATTAATTCTATACAGAAATTTACACATTTATGTCCAAACATAAATGAAAGCATGTCCCCTGTATTATTGTTAATGGAAGAAAAATAATAAGAGTGGACAAATGTCGAAGTACTCAGGAACCTCAGCACAGTCTTGAGCCAGGGACCAAGCAATCTATCGTGTCTGGGTCAGTTTCCCCCTTGTTCTCCTGGCAGGGTGTTAGAAACGTTCATTGAAAAAACACATTTAAAGCTCTCAGCACTGTCCCTGGCAGAGTAAGCACTCAAAACATCAGCTATCATTGTGCAGTTGCTTAGAGAACTTGTCGAGAGTTCTAAGCACAGAACTGCGAAAGTCGTCAGGAAGTCCTTGACTTCCGACAAGACCTGTGCCACCCTGTGCATTTCCACCGTACATAAACAAACTGTCTTCCTAAGCACATTTCAAACAAACTAGAAGCCGCTGCTTCAGTATCCCTTAACCTTTGTCGGCAGATCAAAATTAAGCTCTATTATCAGGCCTTAAGCATGCAAAGCACACACCCATTAGAGGCAGCTAGAGTTGAAATAACCCCACCAATGTAACACAGTTTCCTTTCCCCCCTCTTGACAGCTGGGCCATGCCTCACACGGCTAGCGCTGGAGTTCGCTTACCACCGTCGGGGGGTCATTCCATTCTTCGTAGGAGATGGCAGCATACGGATAGATGCGGTCGTTGATAATCTGCAGGGTGGCCAGGGCTATGGCTTTAATCGACTGGAAGTACGCTTCCCAGAACCATCGTGCCTATAAAGAAAACAACGACTTTAAGTGAGCAGGCGAGACAGAGTGGGAGACCTAGATGCTCTATCTCGGTCAGTTCGGGTCCATGGAACTCCCTTGTTCCCAAAGCAGTGGATGCCCAGGGCAATTGCTCCCTGCTGTTTGACCAGCTCTATCAAGAGGTATGCATTCCTCAAATGTAGTCAAAACAGAGTGTCAGCAAGTGAAATGCACACTGGATTCAATTTAGATACTAGAAACAGTGATGATGAAAACAACAGTGTATCAGACCAGAGAAAGTTCAGCCTTTTTTTCTTATAAGATAAAGCATACACGTAGCAAACTACAATTCTCAAGTGTAGGCACCGTGACTTTTTACATATGTGCATATCCTTACAATTACTACCCAGATAAAGTTATAGAACATTCTAGCACCGTAGATGCCCTCATGCCACTTCTCAGTTAGTATCTCACCCCTTTAAGATCAGCCACTATTCTGATCTCTACTGCAATCATTACTGAATTTCATATAAATGAAGTCAGACAGTAATCACTCTCCTGTATCTGAATTCTTTTGCTCAACATCTGTAATATCTAAATCAGGTTTTGGTACAGGGTTATGGTAGTCTCACAGAATAAGTTGGAAACTATTCCTTCTTTTTTGATTCCTTGAGAAATTTTAGGCAAGACCAGCATTCTACCTTCCTTAAAAGATTTTAGAAGATTTCAACAAGGAAGCCATCTGGACCAGGTGTTTTTGTGTGTGTAAAGGTCTTCAATTATGAACTGTCACTCATACACATAGAATTACACATATTTTCTGTGATAGTTTCACAAGTAGTGTTTTTCCAGAAATATATTCCTTTCATCTAAATTGTTGACTTTATTTAAATAAAATTGCACATTAACATTTGCTTGATGCCTAGAAACTGTAGTTAACGTACTTTTCATTCCTGAATCTGCTGATCTGTGTTTTCACTTTGTAATTGATCAGTCTTAGAGATTTATCAATTTTATTCATCTTTTTTGAAAAACCAACTTGTGGTTATATTGATTTTTTTCCATCATACTTTTTTCTATTTTGTTCATTTCTGCTATTATTTTTATTCTCTCTTTACTTCTATTAGTATTTTGGAGGAGCTTAATTAATCTTACTATTAGCTTTTTGAGATTGAAGATTAGTTTACTGACTTCAACCTTTCTTCACTCTCCTCTATAAATTTCCCTCTGCATGCTATTTTTAAATACATCTACACATTTACTATCATTTTTATTATCATTTAGGTAAAAAAACATTTCATTTTCATCATGACATATTTTTTCACTCATAAGTCATTTAGAAATATACTGTTTGATTTTCAAACACTTGGGGATTTTCTATTCGTCTTTCTGTTGCTACTACTGCTTTGATTGTACTTTGTACAATAGTCAGAAAACATACATGATTTCAATACTTTGCAATTTATTTAAACTTGATTTATGATCTGACACACCATTTATTTTTGTAAATAATCCATATGTACTTTGAGTGTGATGTCCTACTTAAATATATGCCCTTATTGATTTCTGATTGCTTCTGTATATATATGCATGTATGCATATGGGTGTGCATATGTATGTATGTATACATGCCTGTGTGTATATATGGCCATCCCTCAGTATCTACAAAAGATTTGTTCCACAATTCTTGTGGATACTGAAATCCATAAATGTTCAAGTCCCTAGTAAAACAGTATATAGTATTTGCACATAACCTATATACATCCTCCAGCATACTTTAAATGATCTCCAGATTACTTACAAGTAATATAAGCATCAGGCACAATTAAAAATAAAATTATATAAACTTTTTCAGTATCTGTCTTTTAGGGAACCAGCTTTTTCTCCATCACATAACAATTGGCATAACCTGGCTTCATTTGCAGTTCGTTGACTCTATGGATACAGAACTTGTGGATACAAAGAGTCAACTCTGTGTTTGTATTTCTCAAACGTTTACTTTCAAATTTGTGCTCTCAAAGCTTGTTCCAAGCTTGTCTCTTGTAAAAAGCCCATAATTAGGTTTAAGAATTTTCTCTCATCCCCAAATCCTTGACTTCTAATTACAAATACAGTCCATTTATATTTAGTGTACATATGCACATACAGGTACTTCTTACTTAATGACCAAGTTCTACACCTACAAGCAGACTGTTAAAATAAATTGGTCAAAGAGCTTAAAGGGGGATGTTGTATGGTATGTCATGATGCCATAGTGTATACATTTTTCAATAGATAGCACCCAACGCCACACTAGAATAATATACAATTCTACCTATATAGGGGCCAGCAGTTAGCATAATGGCTATGTTGCTGAACTCCCATGTAGCCTACTGCGGTTTGAGTCCCCGACCCAGTGGCTTAAACTCACGCCGGGCGCGTGTGCGTGTGTGCCCAAGATCCCAAGAGGAGAATGGAAGAGAAGGGGTTGCGGTGTGGCCATCCCCCCTGGGGGGTGATTTCTTGCTTTCTATCTCTCTGTCTCTCTCTGTCTTTCTGACGAGTGCACTGTGCCCTATTATTGCAAAAACCTCTCCAAAAAAAGAAAAAAATTCTACCTATACAAAAAGCATACATTAGATAAGTGCCAAAAAGTGACAAAACATCCTGCAACACAATACTATAAATCTAACATAATCGTTTTTATTTATTCTACTATGGGTGGCCAATAAAGTACAAATCTGTAAACAAAATATGTAGTCTTGTGTGACACTTTGTGTTGTGAATACAAACGAACTGCAGGCATGACACAAAGACTGAGAAAAGGGGATTCCTGAGACTAACGCAGATTGAGAAAGGGGATTCCCCAGGCTGGAGAACTGGTTATAAATTTGAGCAATCATTAAACATGCAGTTTGTTCAGTGAGGAGTGGTGTACTGATACAGCCGAGTTTAAAGTGTATAATCATTGTTTGTTTACTTTTTGCTTCATCTGTTCTTTATTTCTCCTTTCTCACCTTTAGAACAGGTAAAAAAATTATATTATTCCATGTTTTCCTTCGTTAGTTTGTTGGTTATTTAGTTTTATTATTTTTCACTATCCTAGCAATTAAAGTTAAGCATCATTGATTTATTATACCACAAATCAGTAATTTTACAATTTTACAAACACTGCAAGGATCTCCATTTACAAGCTACCATTTGCTGCTGTGCTATCAGAGTACAATATAATATTCTTCATCCACAAGACATCATTATTGTTTTTAAAAGTATGTTTTTTTATTTATACTGGCCATATATTTACCCTTTCCTTTCTTCATATGCATCTGAACTTATATTTAAAATTACCTTCCTGCTGCTAAAAGAACTCAACATGTTATTTCTTTTGCTATGAGTCACTGGTAACACATTCTCTTAGTTTTTATTTGTTTGAAAGCTTGTTTTCACCCAGTTAATGTTGGAAGAATGTTTTTGCTGTTGAGAGACTCCTACGTTAGCATTTATTGTCTTTCGTAACATTAAACACATAATTCCACTGTCTTCTGACTTCATCCAATTTGTTACTACTGATATTGGTGCACCTTTAAAAATAATATGCCTTTTGGACCAGCAAATGGCATACTGGATACATTGCTAGATTCCCATGTATTCAACTATGGTTTGAGTCCCAAATCCGGCAGCTTGAAACTCACATCAAGTGGATGTGTATGTGTGCCTGAAATCCCAGGACGAGAATGGAGGAGAAGAGACTGCAATGTGGCCATCCCCCCGGCAGGTGACTTCTTGCTTCCTGTCTCTCTGTCTCTCTGTCTCTCTGGCAAGTGCACACACCCTATAGCAAAAATCTCTCTAAAAAACAGTAATAATGATATGCCCCTTACTTTTGACTGCATTTGAGCTTTTCTCTCTATTTGTCTTACTGCAATTCAACTATGATGTTCCCAGATGTGCCTTTTCCACTGGGGAGAGAAGAGTTTTATCAGTCTGGTTTTGATGTTTCACTGATTTCAGAAAACGCTCAGACAACATTCATTAAATACTGCTTCTGTCACACTCTCTTCTTTTTCTGGGACTTCAAATGTATACATATATGAAGAACATTTCGCAATGTATTTACTATGTCTCAGATGTTTCTTATTCTATTTTCTGTATATTCCCTCTGTGTTTCAATCTGGGTGTTTTCTGCTAACATTTCTCTTTGTTCAATAATCCATGTATTGCTTTTATTTTTTTGAGAGGTTTTTGCCTTAGGGTGCATGCACTTGCTGGAGAGAGAAATAGAGATAGACACAGTGAGAGGGAAAG
>NW_006160074.1:112076-138815 GCF_000334495.1 Tupaia belangeri chinensis | reverse complement strand
AGAGAAATCACCCACTGGGGGGATGACCATGCCACAATCCCTTCTCCTCCATTTTCCTCCTGGGAGCTTGGGCACACACGTGAGCACACCTGGCGTGATTTTCAAGCCACCGGGTCTGGGACGAGAACTACAGTCAGCCACGTAGGAGTCCAGTGATGTAACCGCTACACCATCTGCTGGTCCCCAGTGTATTACAGTCTTAACTTCAGTTACTCTGTTTTTCAGTTTCAGGATTTCCAATTGACCTTTCTGAAAGTAGATTTCAGATCTTTATTGAAATTCTTCTTTTCCTCTATCTTCTTGAACAGTCAGCTCTTCGATGTTAACTCCAATATCTGAATCACTTGTGCGTCTTTTTCTACCATCTCTTTTTTTTCTCTGCATTCTTGGTCATTTGATTTTAATTTCTCGCACATACCTTACCTTTTTATGGGCTGACAGAAATTATTTTTAAAAACTGGAGAGGTTTTGGATGATGCAGATTATCTTCCTGCTCAGAGTGTAACGGGCTGGCAGGCAGAGAGTGTCACAGGCTGCTTTTCATTTATATCACGGCTAGCTATTTCAGCTCTTTTAAGGCATGGCCCTGTTGGGGTGGGGGTGGGGGGCTCCAATTAAAGCCTGAGTACTTCCCAGGACTCC
This sequence comes from Tupaia belangeri chinensis, assembly GCF_000334495.1. Taxonomy (NCBI): domain Eukaryota; kingdom Metazoa; phylum Chordata; class Mammalia; order Scandentia; family Tupaiidae; genus Tupaia; species Tupaia belangeri. Next base: position 138,173 of record NW_006160074.1, on the reverse strand, counting down.
TCTCACTCAGCAAGCCTTGAATGCTGCCCGTTCTCGCCAGCACAAGCTATGGCTGCTGAAATACCGGTACTGCTCACCAGGCTCCTAGCTGTTGCTTTCTGCGGGATTCTGGGAGTCTTGCTCTGAGCACGTGCACTTTAGGAGTTGGCAAACACTTCAAGGAAAGGCTGCAGGCACTTTTTTCCCCCCTCTTTCTTCCCTGTGATGCTCTTTCCTGGGATTTTGTTCTTCAAATCCCAGGAAATCTGGTAGCTCTTAAGCCCAATCTTCCTCCCTATAGGACTGCTGCTTTTGGCAGGACTCCATACCTTTGGACTAGGAATTGGTAAGTGCCTGCAGGGAGACAGCCAGAGGAACCCACACTCACCTTCGTGAGCTCCTTCTCTTCAGGAACAGTATTCCCTCAGTACTGACTGCTCTCCAAGAACACTAGGCAGCTGTTTCACCTATTCGAACAACCTTTTCTACTTCTTTTACTTTTTTGGCAGGAGGGTTATTCCAGTATCAGCTACTCTGTCACCGTCTGATACAGTACTTTGAAAGAAGACAGTTTCTTCACCAAGCAAACGTTAAACTCGGTTCCTAACAAAAGCACATGATGTTCATCTAGATGATCTCTCTAGCTTCATTCAGGTCTATAATTCCATGTGAAATCAGAGGTTATTGGCACCAGCAGTTAACATAATGGCTATGTCGCTGAACTCCCATGTAGGCGACCATGGTTCGAGTCCTGGACCCGGGGGCTTAAACTGATGCCGGGCGCATGTGCCTGCGTGCCCAAGATCCTGAGAGGAGAATGGAGGAAAAGGGATTGCAGCGTGGCCATCCCCCCAAGGGGTGATTTCTTGCGTTCTGTCTCTCTGTCTGTCTCTGTCTTTCTGGTGAGTGCACATGCCCAATATAAAAAAAAAAAAAAAAAAACACTCCAAAATACAAACAAACAAACAAAAAATAAAAAACAAAAAACCAGAGGTTATTAGCATGTGTACAAGAGGGTAAATGTGAAAATTTAACACAGAAAACTGAAAGGGTAACCAAGAGATATAGAGAAAAATGACACTTTCTAGTCTAAATTTGCCAACTCTGGTTCTATTTCCTAGGCAAGGGTTCTATCCTTGAGTTAAAGTCTAGGGTAATTTCCAGATTACATGATTTCTATTCTTTTCTCCAACTATAAGAAGAAGAAGAAGCATCCAAATGAGAATTTCTCCTGCTTAAAAGAAAAGCTGAAATACAGATTGAGTTTCCAAGGGCATCTGGTTTACTCGCACCATCCTACAGTTGGTTACGTGGGCTTAGCGTGCTGGCTGGCACTTCTCAGATATGTCCTACGCACTTCAACCTCACTCTTGCATAAATTCATGTCGCTGTCTTCTCTCTCATCATCCAGCCAAAAATGACATTAATGACATCTAAAAGAGCCTATCCTCTTTGTGAAACCCTTACTGATCACTCCAAATAACAGCATCCCCCCCGCCACTGTGAAATCCCACGGCACACAGCCTCTCCCATAGAGGTTAGTGCTGTTCCACTGTCCCACATTGCCTTTCTGTTTCCGATGATCACTCATCTCGGCGGTTAGACTGAGTTCTTGGGCAAAGAGATTGACGTTCTTTTTATTAGTATCCTTACAAATGGCACCATTTTACCTGCTGCGAAGCAATTTTATATTCATGATTTCATCTGCTCTTTACCACTAGCTTGTCACTTACTTAGTGACACGTTCTACTTTTTTTAAAAAAGAGATTTAAGTTCTATTTTTTTTCTTTTTTCGGAAAGTATTTTTTTTTGCTATAGGATGCATGCACTCGCCAGAAAGACAGAGAGAGACAGAGAGACAGCAAGAAATCACCCCCCAGGGGGGTTGGCCACACTGTAATCCCTTCTCCTCCATTCTCCTCTCCTCCTAGACACACACGCACACGCACCCGGCGTGAGTTTAAGTCCAGGACTCGAACCACAGTCGACTACATGGGAATCTAGCAACATAGCCATTACGCCAACTGCTGGTCCCAATATAAGTTCTATTTTTTTTTTTTAAGAGATTTTTGCTATAGGGCATATGAGGCAGAGAGAGACAGAAAGGGAAAAATCACACACACACACACACACACACACACACACACACACAGGGGGGATGGCCATGCTGTAATCCCTTCTCCACTCTCCTCTTGGGATTTTGGGCACACATGCCCGGTGTGAGTTTTAAGCCACAAAGTCCAGGATTCAAACTGCGGTCAACGACGTGGGAGTTCGGCAACGTGAATGTTACGTCATGTGCTGATCCCATAAATTCTACTTTCTAGGTAAGATACAAAGATTTTAGGTGGCAGAGTAAGAATTCAAACCCATGACTCTTAACTCTAAATTCAGGCTTTTTTCTACCCCATGCTAGAGTATTAAAAGTACTAGCACATAGTAAGTTTTAGGTAATGGTTCTTTTTCAAGAAACAGAGAGATTTAAAACTTTACTAAGAAGCAACACACGTATACCCTGAACATAGACCTCCTTTTCTACCTGAATGGTTCCATCACCACATACTCTCTTATTTTAAACAATATTCCAATTAAACCACACTCAAACTTGAGCATTCCAAAGCTGTAGGTGAACAAGTAATCACAGTGGAGACAACAGCCTTTGGGATTATAAGAAACAATAATTGGTAACAAATCCACTTAGAATACCAGCCAAAGACACAACTGTGGAACACAGCTTCTAGTTTAAGATGTCTTAGGTCACCTCAGTGTCTACCAAATTGCACTTCACTTGAAAAGGAAGCAAGTTTTGCCAATAATCATAACTCAAGTGTCTCAGTCTGAGGATAAGTGGACGTTTTAGGCTTAATTGATTCTGCAGGACCTCGGTAACACCTTGAAGTGTTCAGAGGCATCATAATTTACAGCCCCTCTAGGACTCAGTGTCAGCCACTTGTCCACAGAGAGGAAGGAATTTCTAGCTAGGCTGGGAGTGCACGAAAGCACCACTGTTCTCATCTAGGGAGCAAACGCAAATAATCGCTTATGTCCCCCTCCCACTCCCCCCAAGATATGGACCACATTTATATCTATCTGAAAAGTTTGCATAAGGGATTCCTCAGCAGCTATGCAAATTCCCCAGTCACTCTAAATTGCAAAAGCTACGCAGCTGAAGAGTCGGGTCTCATAGGACTAGGTCGTACCAGCAGAGCCTTAACGAAGTGCTCCATCTTTCCTTGTTAGATACCATTGAGACTTTATAAGACATAAGATTTCATGGCGTCAAACATGTGAGTTACAGTAGAAAGAACTGAGCCAGCTTAAAACTATCATAGGCAGGGGACTAGGCAGCAGTGCAACAGTAGAACGTGATGCTGTACCACGCTGACCTACGTGCGAAGGTTCCAGGTTCATGGGTGGAGATCGCCCCAAACATGCCCAGCTCATACAAGCCCTGAATCTGGAGCTGGCTGAGGCAAGGGGTGGGTCGTGGCATTAAGACCTTGTTGGGGGGGTGCTTCTCTCTTCTGTCTGTCTGTCTTTCTCACTCATGGAAGAAATAAATAAACTTAGAACAATTGTCAAGCTATGACAGGAGACAGCATAAGAATAGACATCAGCGACTATAAGGGAGGGGAGTGGGTAGCAGTGTGGGTGGAAAAGGCTGGGTAGAAGGAGCAAAGGAAAGAAACATTCAACAGGCGAAAGTTCTCTGTTGATAAAAGAAATTCTGTGGAAAAAAAAAGATATCATATGCAGACAGGAACTTCAAATTGAAATTGCTTTTTCAGTTCATACATCAATTAAATATGCATCGATTCCATGTGATTAATTTCTTTGATTTTCAATAACACAAAGCTAACAGGATTAGAAACAATAACAAGTGTTTAAGAGAAGCCAGCGTGTTAGAGTGGAAAGAACAACAGTTATGAGCATCTGGTATAATTTCAAGTTACTTAACCTCTCTGTGTTTTTTGAACCTGCGAGATGAAGCTCAGACCACCCATCAGACCCAGTGAGGCGAGGCTCGTGAAGCTCCCCACTCAGAGCTTGTGTAGACTCGGCAACCAGCATAGGCTGGTTCTCGGGCCCGCGCCCACATCCAGCCTGACCTCTGACAGTCTTGGTAGCACCATTTTGGGTTTTGGGGTGAGAATGGGTAAAGGGGAGGAGAGTTGGAATGGAATACCCAAGTAATCCAAATTCCTGATGACAGTGAGGAAATTCAACCCATTAGAGAAAAGAGCTATAAATAATAAAAACACATCAAGTGAGTCTGCACTTTCTACTGAAATACAGCAATCCATACCAGGTCCTTGCTAGCTTCATCCCTGAACTAGCCAGGAAATGGACAGCCTTTCCCCGGAAACTCCATGGGAATGAGGATAGGTCTGGGTTTTGCTCACCACCAGACTCCCAGCATCTATTGGGTCCTCAGTAAAGTCATGACCTATTTTTGCACAGAAAGACACATCATGAATTTTCCTGATGACCTACAACACAATGCCTGCTAAAGAGCAGGTGGCCGAACTGAAGGAGTGAATCTATCTAGCACAGCTCCCACACAAGCACCAGGGAGCAGACGAACTTCTGCCTACAATCCTACGGCACTGTTCCAAATCTTTGTAAGTCTCAGTTCATGACCTGTAAGTGTGGAAGCCATCATTTAATAACGAATTCAGGGTCTAACTGCCGTGATGTGCACACTAAGATGCTGTGTTCCACAGGCTGGACTATAGGGCAGGCCCGGGGTTCAATTCCTAGTCTGACCTAAAGGCCAGGGATGGCGGTGTGCATCTATAATCCCAGCAACACTGGAGGCTGAGGCAGGACTGCGAACTCAAGGATGGCCCAGGCAACATGGTGAGACGCTGTCTGAACAAAAGCTAGGCATCTCTCGCTCTCTAAGACCTAAACTTTAAAAAATATTGGTCTCAATATATACTGTGAATTCAGTTACATTTAAAATACTTTACCACATAAAATATGAGGGTGCTTTTATTCGCATCCTATTCATGGAACTATCCTATTTGCCTCTTCCTCATGCATCCTCCGCAAGGTCTCCAGCATCCCTGGAGATACTTTCTTGTTGCCCAGTTCAGTTTTCCCAGACCTATCAACCTCACCTCTCACTGAGCGTGGGGCTTCAGAAACTCACATACGGAGCTCACTGGAACTCTGCAGAAGCCATAGTCAGGGGTGAATGATGGTGACAGAGCCTGCTTTACATTTTAATATATAGTACACATTTCTTTTCTTCTCTGTCCTTCACAATTGCGATTCCTTTCTTTTTTACACGTTTATTCTGAAATACTTTTAGACTTAGAGAACAGTTGCAAGGGTTGGTACTTCAGAGTTCCTGGAACCCCTCACCCGGCTTCCTCACCTTTTCTCACCAGGCAGCAATCAAGAGTTAACGCTGATACAATTCTGCAAACCAAACTACAAACGTTTTTGACTTCTCCAGGTCTGCTTGGTTTTCTTCTAAGATCCCTTTCCTGTTGTAGGGGCTAATCCAAGATACCACCCTGTGTCCGCGTGTCTGGTCTGCTTAGTGTCCTCCAACTGATCACAGGTCTTCCACGACCTTGACGCTTTTCAACACTATTGTAGGATGTCCCTCAGTTTGGTCTGTCTGATGTTAGACTGAGGTTATAAAGTTTGGAAAATGCTACAGCAGTAGGTAGCCTTCTGCTCTGTCACATCAGGGGACACCTGCTATCAACAAGACATACTAAGGTAATGTTACCTTTGCTCTCATGGGTACGGTGTGGTCTGCAGTTTCCCCACTATAAAGTGACTACTGTTCCCATCCCATGTTCTATTCCTTCGAAGCAAGTCACCACGTTCAGTATGAACAAAGGGGGGAGTAATTAAGCTCCACCTCTGGGAAGAAGGGAGAAGCAAATAATTTGACACATATTTTAGTGTACCATGAAAGGAATAAAAATTGTAAGAACTGAGACCAGCAGTTAGTGTAATGACTATGTTGCTGGACTCCCATGTAGCCGACTGCAGTTCGAGTCCCGGACCTGGTGACTTAAACTCATGCTGGGCGTGTGTGTGTGTGCATGCCCAAGATCCCTAGAGGAGAAAGGAGGAGAAGGGATTGCAACGTGGCCATCCCCCCTGGGGGGTGATTTCTCACTTTCTGTCTCTCTGTCTCTCTCTGTCTTTCTGGCGCATGCACGCACCCTTTAGCAAAAACCTCTCAAAAAAAAAAAAAACTGTAAGAACTATGGAGTATGAGCAAAATTTTTGATATGTAAAGTAAATGTTTGTGGGAAAATATAGAAATAAATAAATAAATGATTAGGGGAAAAAGAGAAAGGATTAAAAATTATGAAACTGTATTGATTAAATAGTGTAATTTTTTAATCAACTTTATGTCCAAATAGTATGGCACATTCTATTAAAATCCTTAAACTTACAGGAATTTGTGATGGGTAATTAAAAAATTAAACTATCTTTTTTCCCTACTAGTAATTTCACTGAAATAATAAAAAACAAAAGCCTGACATTTGCCTTACATGTTAGGTTGAAGCCTGATAACACATCTCACCTATTTAAGAGGAAAGCACACAGCTACTCAGTAGCGCAAATCTGCAGAGCTCTCGAATGTTTCTGAAATTCAGGAGCCGGCGGGTGGTGTAGTGGCTAAGGTGCTGGACTTCACCTGGCTGACCTCAGCACAAGCCCCGGACCGGGCAGCTTTCTTTCTCACTTTTCCACTCTCTCTGTGTCTCTCTCTGGTGAGCACGTGTCATATGGCAATTAAAAAAAAATAATAAATAATAATAAATTAAATTAAATAATAATTCTAAAAACATTCTGGAATTCCAACTGCTTCTAGTCCTACACTTTAACTTTATCCTGATGCACACACGGAATTACTGCAGAAGTGAAGTAAGCACTGAACGTGAAAACATGGACAAGAGAATGAAATAAGACTCATAAATAAGAAAACCAAACCAAAGAAAGGCATTGAAAATAAATCCAAGAACTTCCCGGAGACTGGTCAAGGAGCTAAAGAATCAGCTAAAAACTTACCAGAGCAAATAAGAAAGTTCAGCAAAGTAGCTAGCTGGCAAATAACTCCCTTAAATAAATAAGACGACAAGCCCAAACTCTTCTATCCCAGCACTATCTGGTGAGATTTTACACACACACACACACACACGCACGCACACGCACCCGCGCACACACACAGATTCAGCCATGCCTCATTTTACTGCACTCTGCTTTAATGCACTTCGTAGATACTGCATGTTCTCGTCTGTTTACAGATGAAAGGTTTGCGGTGCCGTGTGTCGGACAAGTCTCTTGGCACCGTTTTCAGGAGTGTGTGCTCACTTCGTGTCTCTGTGCCACACTGGTCAGAGAGACCGAGAGAACCAGAGCGACACGCGGAACCAGCGCTGTGACTGACTGCTGCGCTCTCGCGATACCGCTTTAAAGGGATAAGGAGGTGCTTCTTACAGATGAGCAAGGAAAGTGATTTCTGGAGGTGAAATCTGCTCCTGGGGAAGACGCTATGAGCCTTGTTGAAATGACGGACAAGGATTTAGAATATCACCTGAACTTAGTTAAACAGCAGCAAGGTTCGAGAAGATTGACGATTTTGAAAGATGATCTCCTATGGATGCTAGAATCCAATATAGTTTTTTTTTTTTTTCAATTGACCCTCACGATAATCCCACACTAACATGGCTCCAGATTATAGAAAGATGGACGGTACCTTGCTCGTGGTCACAAAACTCGTAACTGACAGAACCAGACTTGAAGTCATTCTTTCTAACTCTGAAGTCCCTGTCCTTGCAACACGGTACTGCCAACAGAGCCGTCTTACAGGATGCACCCGGACTGCAACTAGGCTTTACATGGGTTGGGTTTAACCTATGAAGGCTTTTCACCAGCAAAGATTTCTTTGAATGTCATTAACAGAATACACATCTCGAACACCTCATCAATGCAGTGAAATTAAAAACACCACATGTTGGGGCCAGCAGGTGGCGTGATGGTTAAGGCACTGGACACTCCCACATGGCCAATCTTGGTTCAGGTCCTGGCCCTGATGGCTTGCTTTCTCACTTTGCCTATTTCTCTGTGCCTGTGTCTCTCTCTGGTGAGTGTGCATGTCCTATAGCAAATGTAATAATAATAATAATAATAATAATAATAATTAAATAAAATTAAACAAACAAACAAACAAACAAAAACATGTTTTCAGGGCCGACAGGTGGTATGGACATAAGGCAGTGGATCCCCACTCTGTGGTTCAAGTGTGGTTTTCAAACCACCAGGCTCAGGACTCAAACCATGGAGTCAGCCGTGTAGCATGTAGCAGTTTAACCACCACTCAACCTGCTGGCCCCCAAACAATTCTTACTAACAGATGAGTCAAAAAAGAAATCACAGGGGAAATTTAAAAATATTTGGAGCTACATGAAAACGAAAACACCAATCATCAAAAGGTATGGGATGTATCCCGAGAAGTGCAGTATTACAACACTGGATACAAACACCAGAGAAGGAGAAAATCTAACAGTCTTCGAAGCGTGGGCCTTAAGAAACCAGGAAAAGAACAAATGCACTAAAGTCAGCAGAAGAAAAATTAAAATCAGAGTAAAAAGCCCTGATACTGAAAACTGAAAACCAATGGTCCAAATCAGCAAAACCAAAAGTTGTTTCTTTGAAAAGGGCAAAATAACTGATAAGCTTCTAGCCAAGCTAAGGACAAAAGGGAAGGGACACAAATTACTGATACCAAAAATGAGAGGTAACATCACGACGGACACTGAGGGCTGTGAAAGGCTAAGATAGGAGCATCACGAACGCACACGTTTGATCAGATCAAAAGCAGGGATTTCTTGAAAGACAATTGACCAAAACTCACATAAGAAAACTTCTCATAAGAAGCAGCCAAATAGATGACTAGGCCTACATGTATAAAGGATATTGAGTCAATAATGAATAACCTTCAAAAAGAGTAAAGCACCAAGCCCAGATGGGTTTACTACTGAACTTTACCAAACTTTTTTTTTTTTTTTAGATCTTTGCCATAGGGTGTATGCATTTGTGAGAGAGAGACAGAGAGAAACATAGAGACAGGGAAAATGAGAAATCACCCTCCCAGGGGGATGGTCATGCCCCAATCCCTTCTTCCCCACTCTCCCCTCAGGATTTTGGGCATGCACACAGATGCACCCAGTGTGTTTTATAAGCCACCAGGTCTGGGACTTGAAGCACTGAGTCATCCACGTGGGATCTAGCACCCTCACCACCACCTGTTGGCCCTCTACCAAACACTTCAGGAAGGAATTACACCTTTCTCTACAACCTCTTTCAGTAGAAGCAGAGGGGATACTTTCTAACTTATTCTATTAAGCCAGTATTACCCTAACACCAAAACCAACCAAAAACATTATGAGAAAACTACAGATTAATATCTCTGATGGAAATGGAAGCAAAAATCCTCAATAAAATTATTAGCAGATAAAATCCAACAACGTATACAAACAATTATACACTAGAACCAGTAGGAATTATCTCAGTGTGCAAAGGTAGTTCAACATTCAAAATTCAATTAGTGTAATTCACCATTAACAGGCTAAAGAAGAAAAATCATATGAGCACCTCAACAGATGCAGGAAAAGCACTTGGCAAAATCCAACATTCATGATAAGACTTTCAGCTTGCTAGGAATACAGGGAATTCCCTCAACTTAATAAGAAATGTAAAATATCTGTAGCTAACATCATCCCTAACACAGAAAAGCTCAAAGCGTTCCCACTAAAATCAGGAACAAGGCAAAGATGTCTCTTCTCACCACCCCTTTCAACATCATACTGGAAATCCTAGGTAATGCAGCAAGGTAAGAAAAAGAAATAAAAGGTATACAGACTAGAAAGGAAGAAATATAACTGTCTTTGTCCACAGATAACATAATCGTTTATGTAAAAATCCAACAAAATCAATAACAGAAAATTCCTGAAACTAATAAGCAATTAGGGCAAGGCTGCAGAATATCAAGTTAATATGCAAAAGCCAATCACCTTCTTATATATCAGCAATAAATAAGTTGAATTTAAAATTAATAGCACATTACGTATTAGCAACCCCCAAAATGAAATACTTAAGTATAAATCTAACAAAATGTGCGCAAGATCTGTAAGGGGAAAACTATAAAACACTGATGAAACATAGGAAAAAATGGGGCCAGCAGGTGGCGTGGTGGTTAAGCTGCTGGACTCCCACATGGCTGACCATGGCCCAAGCCCTGTACCCGGCAGCTTGCTAAGCATAATCCTAAGAGAGAGACAAATCATCATAAAATAAAATAAAACCTCTGCTGAATTAAAAAAAAAAAATCAAGGAACTAAAAAATAAAGAGTTATTCCATATTCATGGATAAGAGACTCAGTATTGTCAAGATATCTCTTCTTCCTGACTTGAATATAATTTGACATAATCTTAGTCAAAAATCCAAGCAAGTCTGGGACCAGCAGTTAGTGTGACGGCTATGTAGCTAAACTCCCATGTAACTGACTGTGGTTCGAGTCCTGGACCTGGTGTCTTAAACTCACGCCGGGCACTTGTGCGTGCGTGCCCAAGATCCCGAGAGGAGAATGGAGAAGGGATTGCAGCATGGCCATCCCCCTGGGGGTGATTTCTCACTTTCTGTTTCTCTGTCCCTCTCTGTCTTTCTGTAGAGTGCTCACATCCTATAGCAAAAACCTCTCCAAAAAAAAAAAAAAAATCCAAGCGAGTCTTTTGTGGATATTGACAAACTGATTCTAAAATTATATGGAGAGATAAACATTCAGAATAGATAACTCAATATTGAAGGACAAAGTTGAAAGACTGACACTACCAGACTTCAGTTCTTACTATGAAGCTACAGTAATCAAGACAGTGTGGTATTGGTCAACAGACACACAGAACAGAAAGTACAGAAGTATACCTACATAAATTAGTCAATTGGTCTTTGACAAAAGGGCAAAAGCAATACAATGGAGAAAAGACAGCGTTTTAACAAATAATGCTGCAAAACTGGGCAGTCTCACACACACACACAATCCAGGGCCAGCATGGAAGTTAAGGAGGCTGGATCCCACATGGCCAACTCCACGGCTCAAGTGCCAGGCTTGGTAGCTTGAAGATCACACCAGACTTGTATGTGTGCATGCCCAAAATCCCAAGAGGAGAATGAAGGAGAAGAGATTGCAGCGTGGCCATGCCCTGAGGGGTGGTGATGATTTCTCACTCTCTCCCTTTCTGGCAAGAATCAACACTGTATAGCAAAATTTAAGAAAAAAAAAAATTCTAGACTCAGACTTTAAACCTTTCACAAAAACTAACTCAAAAGAGATCACTGACCTAAAGATAAAATACAAAATTAACCCCTAGGGAATAACAACAGAGAAAACCCAGATGACCTCGGGTATGGCAATGACTGTTTAGTTGCAACACCAAAGGCATAATCCATGAAAGAAATAATTAACGACAATGCCAAGAGAATGAGACCAGCTACAAAACTGGAAAAGAATAGATACAAAACACACACCTAATACACATTGGTTCTCCAAAATACATGAAGAACTCATAAAGCACAATGAGAAAATGAACCACCAGCATGCATCTGTCTTTCCAGCCACTTAGAAGACTGATTAGAAGACAGGCAGAAGGAATTTGAGCTCGTATCCAGCTTGGGCAACCTAGCAAGACCCTGTCTGAGGAAGCCCGGCGTGGTGGCAAACACCTGTGGTCCCAGCTAGTTGGGATGCTGAGGCAGGAGAAGTGTGACACAGGGAGACCCTTTAAAAAAATAAAAAAGAACCAAAAAACGCTATATATACACACACAAATGCATAAGCAAATGAACAACCAGATTAAATAATGGCCAAAGGCCTAACAGTCACCTCACCAAAGAAGATATGCAGATGGCAAGTTAAGCACATGGCAAGATTTTCAACATCACTTGCCATTAGGAAACTACAGATTAAGACAACAATGAGATGCCAATATACACCTATTAAACTGGCCCAAATCCGGGACCAGCAGATGGCATAACGGTTACGTCACTAGACTCCCATGTAGTTGACAGTGGTTCAAATCCCAAACCCAGTGGCTTAAAAAAACTCACACCAGGCATGTGTGTGTGTGTGCCCAAAATCCTGAGAGGAGAATGGAAGAAAAGGGATTATAGTGTGGCCATCCCCCCAGGTGGTGATTTCTCGCTTCCTGTCTCTCTGTCTCTCCAGTGAGCACACACATCCTATAGCAAAAATCCCTCTAAAACAAACAAAAAAGGCCCAAATCCAAAACGCTCACAACACTAAATGCTAGTGAGGATGTGCGGCCACAGGAACTCTCTCACTGTTGCTGGGAGAGCAAAACGGCACAGCCGCCTCAGAAGACAGTTGGGCAGGGCGTGAACAGAGCAATCGTACTCGCGTCATACTCTCCCAGCAACTGTGCACTAACAACGCATGTCCACATAAATGCCTGTACACAGATACAGCAGCTTTGTTCTCAGCTGCCCAAACGTGGTAGCACCCACGATTTCTCTTGGAGGTGAACAGATAAATAAACTGGCACATGCAGACAATAGGATATTACTCAGCACTTTAAAGAAATGTACTATCAAGCCATAAAAACATATGGAGAAACTTCAGTGCATATTACTACGTGAAGGAGGTCAGTCCGAACAGGCTGTATAATACATGATTACAGCTATGACTCCATGAAAGGGGAAAATATGGAGACAGAGATCACTGATTGCCGGGGGCTGGAGGAGGGCAGGGTGAACGGGAAGAGAAATTTTAGGACAATGAAAGTACTCCTTTTTTTTTTTTTTTTGGAGAGGTTTTTGCTATAGGGCACGTGCACTCTCCAGAAAGACAGAGAGAGACAGAAAGCGAGAAATCACCCTCCAGAGGGGATGGCCACGCTCCAATCCCTTCTCCTCCATTTTCCTCTCGGGATCTTGGGCACACACGTACATGTACCCAGCGTGAGTTAAAGCCACTGGATCCAGGACTCGAACCATGGTAGACTACATGGGAGTTCAGCAACATAGCCATTACGCTAACTGCTGGTCCCAATGAAAGTATTCTCTATGGTATGTGTTGGATATAAGTCCTATATTTGTCCAAATCCATAAAATATCCAATACCAAAGTGAACCTAATGTAAAGCACGGGCGGTGGGTGGTAACAGTGTGTCAGTGGCGTCCCTGAACTGTAAGAAACGCACCACGGGGGTGGACGGCGTTTTTTTTGCGGTGCGTGTTGCGGGACGGGAGCCATATGGGAACCCTCAGTACTTCCTGTCCCATTTCGCTGGGATCCTAAATCTGCACTAAAAAAAATAAGATTTGCTAATTTCTTAAAAGAATTATTTCTTTAATTGTATTTATTATTATTATTATTATTATTATTATTATTATTTAATTTGACCAGAGAGAGATAGAAAGGGAAAGTGAGAAAGCAAGCCACTGAGTCCAGGACTCAAACCACTGTCAGTCTCGTGGGAGTCTGGTGCCTTAACCACTACTCCACTTGCCAGCCCCAGATTTGCTAATTTTAAAAAATATCCTACAAGATGTCAGTCTCATATTAAAAGAACCAGATAGCACATGGCCAACTACAGTTCGAATCCTGGCCCCAGTGGCTTGAAATACACACTGGGCAGTGTGTGTATGTTTCCCAAACCCCAACACGGTGGAAAAACAGAGAAGTGACTGTGGTGGGACTATGTCCCTGGTTTGTTTTTTGTTTTGTTTTGTTTTGTTTTCCTCTCTCTCCCTTTCTCTTGGCCAGCACATGTACCCTCTGGTAATTAAAAAAAAAAAAAAAAATACTCTTTGCATTTTCATGCTCATCTCCCCCTAAAATTATCCTGAGGCTTTTCCTTCCTAATTTGCCTGATAATTAATATTTTACAAGTCAGTGTCTCTTCTCTGCCTCACACTTCTTGCTCTTCCTCAGTCGCTTTTTTTTTCTTTTTTTTTTTTTAAGAGACAGGATCTTGCTACGTTTCCAGCCTGGCCTCGAACTTGCAATCCTCCTGCCTCAGCCTCTACAGTGGCTGTTATTGCAGGCATGCAAAACCACACCTGGTTTGCTTCATGTTATTCCATGGAGAAAAAAAAGAAACACTCATCTTCCCAGATGGACCGAATATTCTTTGATGGCAGGCCCACGACGCTAAGCAAAATTTACTACCTCCACTTACGGGCAAAGATTCAAGAAATCAGCCCATAAACACTACGGCTTTAGGGCAGTGGGTTTCTGTGGATTCTCGCACTCTTTACACTGAGATTCTAAACTTCCTCTACAGTCAGACTCGGGGGCCCCCAAAATTGGAATGGATTAAGGAGACAGAACTTCATCCTCAAGGTGACAACTAATTTTTCCCAGTAGCAGCAGAGAAGGCTTAGACGTGGCCTAGCCAGTTGAGATGCTATTTTCAGCTGTGTTGCTTCAGGGCAAGGGCTGACAACTGTTTCAAATGCAGCCACCATCCAGAGCAGGATAGAATGTGTCGCACTTCAGTGACACTGATCGGTACTTTTCCTGGGATCACATAGAGAGCCCAGGATTCTTGCCAGAAATGAATGCCTCCTCGGATTTCATCTCAATTTTCTTTTCACTTGATCCCATATTTCCATTCTTAGAAAAATATACGTGAACTTAGGATCCACAGTGGGTAGTTGGTATGTTATTTCTTACGTACTCTCTCTGTCACTCTCTGGTCAAAACGTAAATAAATAAATACATAAATATTTAAATAATCTTTAACAAATAAACCTGTAGATGGCGTGACGGTTATGTCACTGGACTCCCACCTGGCTGACCACATTTTGAGTCCCAAACCCAGCAGCTTGAAACTCACGCCAGGTGAGAGTACGTGCATGCCCAACATCGTGGGAGGAACATGGAAGAGAAGGGGCTACTGCATGGCCATCCCCTGGGCTGGAGGGATTCTTGCTTTCTGTCTCTTTGTCTCTCCAGTGAGCACACACACCCTGTGGCAAAATATCTCCTAAAAAACAACAACAACAACAACAAACAACGTGGGGCCAGCAGGCAGCATGGTGGTTAAGGCTGGACTCTTACATGGCCGAATGTAGTGCAAGTAAGTCTTGGGCCTGAGGCCTTGAAAATCATGCCGAGTGTGTGTGCGTGTGTGCCGCAAATCTCAAGAGAATGGAGGAGAAGAGACAGTGGCATAGCCACCCTCACCACTTCTCTCTCTCTCTCTCTCTCTCTCTCTCTCTCTCTCTCTAGTGAGCACATGCGCCCTATGGCAAACATCTAAAAAGACTACCCAGTTAGCACATAGGTAAGAGAAAAACAAATCACCCTACTATTAGCACAGTTATAAAAGTCTGCCACACTGGGAACCAGCAGTTAGCATAATGGCTATGTCGCTGGACTCCCATGTAGTCGACCGCGGTTCGCGTCCCGGACCCAGTGGCTTAAAACTCACGCCGGCACGTGTGCGTGCGTGCCCAGGATCCCGAGAGGAGAATGGAGGAGAAGGGACTGCGGCGTGACCATTCCCCATGGGGGGTGATTTCTCGCTTTCTGTCTCTATGTCTCTCTGTCTGTCTGGCGAGTGCACGCGCCCTATAGCGAAAACCTCTCCAAAAAAGAGAAAAGTCTGCCACACTGAGTGGACTCCTCTCTTTCTCAGCCTTCTGAGGGGTCATGTGCTCACAATCATGCCCACTGAGTGGCTCTGGAGAACTTGCTCCTCGCACCTAGCCTCGTGCCTAGCATCCTGCAGCCGATCTCCTCACCTCCCCATGCAGGCCCGTTGTCCTGGTGTGGGGACGGAGAGGGCTCCACATCGTGCTCCAGGCCACATCTCCCTCGCAGGCTCTGAAGAATTTCTGAAGTACTCAAATCATCAGCAGCTCCAACCCCAGATGAAAAGGAGACTATACAAGAATTTTCCCTTTAGGTAGCTTAATTTCTAGGAGCTCTAGATCTTATTCTTACACCCGAAACTATGAATCATTCCAAGATTAGAAAACAAGTATGCGGACCAGTACTCAAACCCTATTCTCACACAGAGCTGCCTGGAAAACCCCCAAAGGCCCATATGTAAGCTCGTGTCATCCATTTTGAAGCAAAGTATTTCTTACTTTCATATCCAGTCTCAGTGTGTCTATTGACGGGGAATGATTGAAGCATTATCGTGAGGTTAGTTCTACCAGAGAAAATGGCTAGAGCATAGCATTCCTTAATCACAAAAATGTAAGAGGGTCAAACGATGAAATCCAAGGCAATGCCCTCTGACAGCAAGATAGCGTCATCACTTAAGTTCACGAAGCTTTTTTTAAAAGGCCAAGGCATATTTACAAGCCCTTTACAAGCTTATATGACATCAAATTACCAAGTTGATTCCCATAGAGTTGTTTCTTATTTTTATTTATTTATTTATTGCCCTAGGGGGTGTGTGTTTGCTAGAGAGAGACAGAGAGAGAGGTAAAGTGAGAAATCACCCTCCCCAGGGGGGATGGCCATGCCATATTCTCTTCTCCTTCGTTTTCTCAGGATTCTGGGCATGCACACACATGCACTTGGTGTGATTTTTAAGCCACCAGGTCCGGGACTCAAACTGTGGTGGACCATGTAGAAGCCCAGTGCTTTAACCACCATGCCACCTGTTGGCCCCCCAGAGAGATTTAAAACCTGAGTCATCATCAGAGATATGAGACAGAGGATGAACTAGAACATGGAACAAAGAGAAGCAAGTGAAAGAACGAGGCCTTCAGACCCCTTTTTTTGTCTAAGTTATGCAATAGCATGGAACACGAAAAAGAATGTGTAGTTAGAGAAAAACAAAATGAAAGCCAGGACAAGTCAGCTGTAAATGAACTTCAGCACAGGAATATCCCCCGAAACATACTTATCTCGATGCAAAAGACAGATGAGCCCAGAGAAGGGGTGAACTCAAGGCTCACAGTTAACTCTACCAACCTCTCTGACCTCCATCTGTGACGATGTTCCTCATCGCCACCGTCCCCCTCTAGCGCTCTCCAAGTTCCACGCGAGCAAAGACTGTTTCGTTAACTGGTGCATCCCCAGCACTCAGAACTGTGCTGGCACAAAGCAGGGGTGTGATAAACATCTGTTGCTTAAACTAGGCACTCACTGTGGGACCAGCAGATGGCATAGTGGTTACACTGCTGGACTCCCATGTAGTTGACCGCAGTTCACGTCCCGGACCCAGTGGCTTAAAACTCACACCAGGTGCATGAGTGTATGTGCCCAAAATCCTGAGAGGAGGACAGAGGGGAAGGAACTGCAGCACTGCCATCCCTCCTGGGGGGTGATTTCTCACTTTCTGTCTCTGGAGGGCACACACACCCTCTTTAGGAAAAAAAAAAAATTTGGCACTCGCTGTAAACTAGACACTATTTTAAATGCTGTAGCTGTATTAATTTATTTAATCCTCATGACCCAAGGAAGTTATCCCAGTGTTATGATGAGAAAATTGAGCCGCTAACAGGTTCATGGGTTTACCAGTTACTTTCCTCTAGACTTCCTGACTTAACTCAGGTCGCACTGGAGCTCGCGCTGGGCTGGGGTCCTTGCACAATTTAGTAAAGGGCTCGATCATGACTTTAAGACCCTAATGCTTTCCTGAAGTCTACCCTTCCTAGTCAGAGTCCTATGTGCTTCAGCTAATTTGAGAGCAGCATTTAACCTCTGACCCAACGCAGAGGCAAAGACTGCCACAACTCTGTCTTGAGCCATATTGGGAAATGCCCTGGAGAACAACGATAGCCAAGAAGCTTCCTCAACAACATTTAGGGAGTGGCTGTCCAGACAGCACAAACCCACCTTCGACCTTGATCTCTTCCCATTAATTATCGTAGTACATTTGGGAGAAAGTCCTCAGTGGGGATACAAAAACAAACAGATGACAAAATAGAGACACTGAGAGGCAAGGGACTCCCAGGTCCAAAATCACATACCTAAGGATCCTGAAAAGGACGGATGCTCACGGGCACACCTGCTACCCCACCACCTTCAGGCCTGCTAGTGGCACTCAGATGTGCCTGTCTCCCCGCCTGATGGACAGTTCACACTTCCTCTGAGAACTGCTTCTTTTTCTTTTTTCTTTTTTTTTGGAGAGGTTTTTCGCTATAGGGCGTGTGCGCTCGCCAGACAGACAGAGAGAGACAGAGAGACAGAAAGCGAGAAATCATCCTCCTGGGGGGATGGTCATGCCACAATCCCTTCTCCATTCTCCTCTCGGGATCTTGGGCACGCACGCACATGCGCCCGGCGTGAGTTTTAAGCCGCCGGGTCCGGAACGTGAACCATGGTCGACTACGTGGGAGTCCAGCAACATAGCCATTACGCCAACTGCTGGTTCCCTTTTTCTCTTTTTTTAGATGTTCAATCACTGCATATCATTACAGCTTGCAAAATGAATTTTCCCCTGTATTAGTCCAGGTAAAGACAGGATCATACTCGTTATCATCAGCAGGTGATTTTCCATTTTTGTGTCCCTTCAATATTTCCTTTAAGGGCAACACGTGAGATCCCACATCTGAAAAGTAGAAGCTTAGCTGCTTGGAAAAAAAAGAAACTTTTTTGTTCTTTTTTTGGAGAGGTTTTTGCTATAGGGCGCGTGCATGCTCGCCAGAAAGACAGAGAGACAGAAAGCGAGAAATCACCCCCCAGGGGGTATGGCCACACCACAATCCCTTCTCCTCCATTCTCCTCTCAGGATCTTGGGCACACACGCACATGCACCCGGCGTGAGTTTAAGCCACCGGGTCCAGGACTCGAACCGCAGTCGACTATATGGGAGTCCAGCGACATAGCGATTATGCTAACTACTGGTCCCAAAAAGAAACTTCTTCATCAACGGTAAATCTCATCTCTCACTTCCAAAACCAGAAAACGTTAAATGTCCCAATGGCATCAATAAATTTGCTGTGGAAAAAATAAACGGTTAAAAGAAAAGAAAAAAAAGAAAAGTCAATAAAAAACAAACAGCCCCCTGTCCAGATCTCTCCCATTAGTAATTTACATATAAATTGGGGCTTGTTCTTAAGGGAATGTGGTTATTAGTAAACCCCACTTTACTAATAGATCAATAAGGAACACTTTAGAAGAGCTGATTCTTGTGTGTTAGAGAAGATGAACTCAGAACCTCTGTCTCCTTAGTCTTCTCAATGGTTCGCGCCCTGGCAGTCAGCTACAGAGGCTCCAATGCTCTGAGAAACACAAATGAAGTAGGTAAGGCCGTGAACTTATCTGGGCTAATGACGCCAGGGTTCTGTCATATAAAATATTATTTTTAAAAATTGCTCAAAATTGGGGGACCAGCAGGTGGCGTGGTGGTTAAGGCACTAGACACTCCCACGTGGCCAACCACAGTTTGAGTCCTGCACCTAGTGGCTTGCTTTCTCACTTTCCCTCTCTCTTTCTCTGTGTCTCTCTCTCTGGTCAAATTAAAATAAATGAATGAATAAATAAATTAAATAATTTTTAAAAATTGCTCAAAATTACTTCATCTTTATTATAATTCACTACTATATCAACAGCCACTCTGGCTCACTAGAAGGCTCGAGTATGCAGGTACTGTTGGGTAGGTGGGTCCAATGGCTACATCTGGGTGAGGCAACACACAGCAGGCTACCGTTACAAGGACAATGAAATAATCTGTCTTAGGGACGGGGATATATTATTTTTAAGGATCTATTTCCTCTACCATCCTCCCTTTCTCACCCTCCCAAATTAACCATCTGATGTGACACAGACTTAAGAATAAGAACTGAGGGCCAGACAGTGGCACTGCAGTAACGCAGCCGGCCCCACGTGGGCAGGCCCTGGACCCACATCTCAGCGTCTCCGTGTGTGTGTGTGTGTGTGTGTGTGTGTGTGTGTGTGTGTGCCTGTGATCTGGGCTCGCTGAGGTTTGGGCTGGATTGCAGCATGGAGATTCTGTTGGGGGTTCTTGTCTTTCTCTGTCTCTTTCTTCCATGGAAGAAATAAAACATTAAAAAAAGAGAGAAAGAGACAACTAAAAAAAAAAAGAAGAAATCACCTTTGGTGTCAGAGATTTTCTATATTATTTCTTTTTTTAGTTTACTGGGGTTTTTTGGTTTTGTTTTGTTTTAGTTGTTTGTTCTAGGACACATACACTTGCCAGAGACAGAGAGCAAGAGAGGGAAAGTGAGAAACGCCCCCGGGCACGATGGCCATGCAACAATACCTTCTCTTCTGGTCTCCCCTAGAAATGTCGGGCATGCACGCACACGTGCCCAGTGTGATTTTCAAGCTGCTGGGTCCTGGACTCAAACTGCACAATCAGCTATGTGGGACCCATCTGCTTTAACCTCCATGCCATTTGCTGGCCCTATGCTTTTAAATTCTCAAGTATTTGTTCAAAGTCTAAAGCTCTTGAAACAAGGTTTGGATCCCTGGGTCAGCCTGAAAACACGACAGGTGTCTGTGTGTGTACCCGAGATCCTGACGGGCTGGAGGAAGGGGACTACGGCATGATGAGACCCTGCTATAGGTGTCTCTCTCTGTCCCTCTCTCTCATGTGTGCACTATCATGAATTTAAAAAAGTCCTTACCTACAACTTTGTCTTTCTGGAACTGAAACAGAAACTGTGATATTCAAATTTCAATGGAAAAAAAAAACCCTCACATCCAAGAATCTTTCAATTGATAAAAGCAAAACAAAAGCCAAGTTTAAGCACTTTTATTTACTTTTTTAAAGAATTGCTTGGGACCAGCAGTTGGCGTAATGGCTATGTCACTGGACTTCCATGTAGTTGACCACAGTTCAAGGCCCAGATCTGGTGGCTTAAACTCACACCGGGCACGTGTGCATGCACGTGCGTGCCCAAGATCCCGAGAAAAGAATGGAAGAGAAGGGATTGCTTCATGACTGTCCCTGCTGGGGGGTGATTTCTCGCTTTCTGTCTCTGTCTCTCTGTCTTTCTGGTGAGCACAAGCACCCTATAGCAAAAATCTCTCAAATAAAATTGTTTATTCAATTTTGTTTATTATTATTATTATTTTTATTTGGCCAGAGAGAGACACACACAGAGAGAAAGAGGGAAAGTAAGAAAGCAAGCCACCAGTTCCAGAACTCAGACTGCGGTCAGCCATGTAACCACTATGCCCCCTGATGGCACTAGAAAGCCCTTTTAATAATACTCTTGCTGTTCTGTTGTGACTAGGGACCATGACAGAAGTCCCACCTCACAGATCCCGAGTTTGTCCCAAAGGCCGACTGTCAGTCTCTAGCTCGCAGGGCGATGTGGTGGTCCTAAAGCATGCCCGCACCAGCCTTGCCCCCTTTTTGTTCTGACACTGTCACAGCTGCTTACCAGTGAAGGAGCCGAGAACAGGGCCGGGAGGAGACTAAGTTAAAAAGAGGATGCTAGTGCGGGCCCTAATCCGATCTAGTGTCCTGATAAGAAGAGGGAACTGGACGGGCAGACACCAGAGGTGCAGACGTGGAAGGACGATGACACATGAAGAGGCGGCAGGAAGGTGCCTGCGAGCCAAGAAAAAAGGAGAGCCCGACCCTGCTAACACCTTGATCTTGGACTTCCCAGCCTCCAGAACCGTGACAAACCTACTTCTGTTGTTCAAGCCAGCCAGCCCCAGTACCTCCCTCTGCACACCTGTCAGCTGCTTAAGAAAACCGTAACTGTACAATTCAGAGTCATGGACAATATCTTACCCAACAGGCCGATTTGATAAACATTTTAGATAATTCAATAGTTCAAAAGGTACCCTAAACAAAGACAAATAGAGCTTTATAAATGGACGTCATACTTTCTAATCAGATGCCATACATTCTTCCCAACTCCAAGTCTACCACTTAAGCTTTGTGACCTCAGGCCATCGGCTTGGCCTCCAGGTTTGCTTTCCTCCTTTATAAAACAGAGTAGCAGCTACCTCATTGGGGCTTCATCAGTGCCAGACGTGGTAGTCAACCTACACGTTAACCTTCCCCTCCTGCAAACTGGGAAATGAAAGCGCATGGCCGTACTCACAAAAATACTCACAGCCACAGAACAGGACAGTTGTAAAATCAGGCTTAGCTCTTCTGACACCTGGGGACCTGCTAAACACTTAACCTTTGCTCAGAGGCAGAAAAAGACTTCTCCGGGTTGTCCTTTCTGCTAAAGATGGTATTATCAATATTCCATTTGAATTCTAGAAGAGCAAAGGACCCCAACGGAGCATTTATGTTCCTATCTAAGCTAAAGGCATCTTGAGGAGAAAGGGCATTTCCGATCCCACATTTTTCAAATGAGAAAGTTGATGTCTTACCAAAGAAGCTGTATTGCAGCCATCTACTATCTACGGGTCCCTGGGCTGGCCTCTAAACGCCAAAGCTTTCACTCCTGCTCCTCAAGCAAGAACCTCACTGGATGTGGGAAGACAATCACGCCATTTCTTTTCTTTTCTTTTTTTTTTTTAGAGGTTTTTGCTATAGGGTGCGTGCACTCGCCAGAGAGAAAGAGAGAGACAGAGAGACAGAAAGCGAAAAATCACCCCTCCGGGGGGGGGGCACGCCACAATCCCTTCTCCTTCGTTCTCTTCTTGGGATCTTGGGCGCACATGCACATGCGCCTGGCATGAGTTTAAGCCACCGGGTCCGGGACTTGAACTGCACTTGACTACATGGAAATTCAGTGACATAGCCATTACACTAACTGCTGGTCCCAGTCACGCTATTTCCAAGTCTTCTTGCAAGATCTAGTTGTCCTGAAGGTGGAATGGAGTCGGGAAGGCAGGGAAAAGTGTAGCTAAGCAAGCTCACAACTCGGGCTGTGTGGTCTGGACGCATCAGGGCTGAAGCAAGCCCTGTGATCCTTCCACTGTGCCATCGCCACCATTAATCGTGCTCCCAGCCACCAAAGACGGCCTGGGTTTTACATGCTTTCACCCTATTAAAAAGAAAGAGAGAAAGAAAGAAAAACTCCTCAAAAGAAATGCTACTTGGGGAAAGCTAGAAGGATAAAGGATAAAAGGGCTTGGAGGTGAGAAGACTTTGTGAATTCTCTTAGGGAATGCTCCCGTGTGATGACCTCTTGTCCTATGGGAAACAAGAAGGGGTCGAGGAGGAAAAAGGGGATGACCGAGTCATGTTTCTTGACATATGACAGACAGCTCTTGAAATAGAAAGCCATAGGTTTCAAGTCTCAGGGGTATCACCTTCAACTATGTCGGTGTTCTCAGGGTGGATCGGTTTTCCCGACTGCTGGAACCCTGCTGTGAGGTGAGGTCCCAGGCAAAACACAAGCCTCTGACTGGGAGCCTTTGAGGTGGCAGGAGCCTGGAGGAGTTCAAAGGCAAGGCTGGCCAGTGCTTGCACCTCCAAGAGCCACAGGGGTGAAAGGTTACTAAAGCAGGAGCCACTGACCAATAAAACTGTGTTTGGCCAAGCCTCCTCTGCAGAGACTGGAGACCCAGCTCTGCTGTGCCATTTCTGAGTCACCTGTGTCTACGAGTCCCACCGTTCCCTGGCTGGATCAGGGAGCTTCTTGGGTGATTAGCAGCAGACCAGCCCTCTCTCCTGGCTGGTCCCAGGGAAGGGGATTGGAAACCTTTAATCAGGTTCTGTCATCAAAAACAAATAAATAAGAGCACAACAGTAGGTCAACTAGCTGGAAAGGAATCTGCCTGGGGTGAGATCTCCCGTGTTTGCTATGCTAAAATCAGGAGAAAGCAAGCAGAAGTTTGTTTGCCTAGAGAAGACAAATATAAACCAAGCCTCACTCCGGCCAGACCCCTTGAAAGGCCGACCCCTTTTAATTAAAACAGACACACAAACAATGTGGGAAGGGACCAAGAGGGCAGAATGCGAAAGCTCTCATCATGGCGGCCATGCCAGGATCAATTCCGCTTTGCTGTTCTTTCTGACGTACTAACAATCCCAGGGAATGCCAAGGAGATTCCCTGTGGCAGGTTCCTTTTGGGGGCCATGAATACTAACTCAGAGTCAGGCTATGCAGAGCATTTTCCACACGTTCCCGGGAAAAAAGACAGTGAGAACCAGGTGGGTCCAAAGCCGCTTCTCCCTGTCCCACCTGACCAGCGGCGCGAGTCCTCTGTATCCTGCTTGCCAAAGGAAAGCCACATCTTCTGATTAAGGGTTACCAGGACCAGGAAGCCCCAGTGAACCTTTCCCCAAGCTGGGACTTTGAACAGGGAAGTCTGAAATAGCTACACTGGTGGGGAGTGGGTCACACTTGCCCCTGCCCCTTCTCACCTGAAGGCTGACAGGCACCTATGAGTCAGAGGCCTTGTGGTTCATTATGGCAGGGACTCTCAGAAGACATCCACGTCCTCACCCCCCAGCCCAGAAAGCTACGTGAGTGGGAGTGGTATGTGAAGTCTGAACATCCGTCAAGGAATTCTAATCTCTCCCTCATCTCACAGTGAAAAATCACTAGCTGATTAGACAGTTTCCTGTGTAAAAGGATTTCCAAAGTTACCTACTATCTGCTAGCAAAGAGGTTTGGGGGGATACTGACATGCATTATTCTAAGCAAAAAGCAGTCCGTGGGGTCCATGGCTCCGCTACCCACGGCATTGCAACCCGTAGGTGAGTCAGACCCTGGAGTGTGTCACTAGCTTATCTTCTCACCCCTATCAAATACCAAAATGACACACAGTCTTGACCATCAAGACTTGATCAAATTCATCTGAACCGTTAAAAGGATTCAATACACATATGGACTTCAAAAACTTGAGAAGAAACTACTTGCTCCTCTTAATAAAAAAGGACTGTAATCCGAAAACAAGCAAACTGCTCTTACTATTAAAGTCCTTATCAAAACGAGCAGTGAATACACATTTAAATATATCAAATTGGCATTTACAACGCCAGCAGAGAGATAAGCATCTTGCCAGAAATGGTTTCCATGGAGCTACTTCTATGCTAATCCTGGTGTGATTCAGTATGAACAAACTTTAAGTGAAGACAATAACTATCATTTTCTGTTCCCAAGAACAGTAGTGCAGAATTATAAGATTAACTGTGTTAATTAGGCCACGCCAGAAATAATCAGGCAACTCCACATTCCCTGTCTCTGCAATGCTGGCGGAGACAGACGATGTAAGAACATAACCATCTACATTCGTGTGCATAAATACAGACAGAAATCCCGTAATCCAGCTGATGTCGATGTCTGTAGCTTGTTATGGCATCAGTAAACTGCACTGAGCAAATAAACAACAGGTCTTATTAATCAGTCTGACCTTCAGTGAAGACTTGAAAGACAATGACTTCTCTACCAAACATTGGCATTTGATCATTTGCGAGTTACTGTTTCGTAAACCTAGAATTTCTCTAGGTAGGAATATACTGAATTCATCACACCTGCACTGTGATTCCCATATCAGGCAATTATGTCTCAGAAATGCTGGGCAGATAGACCGGCCCCACGGGAAAGCAGCCCCAAAAACAGACATTCTCATTCAGGCTGCAAATGAATATTCACACCTTTATTGGAGAAGCCTTTTTCTGAAGCGTGCCCCTGCACTGGGGACTCATTACAAGGGATTAACCCACAATTAACTTGAGAGACAGTCATCCAGCCAGCAGCGCCCAAGGAGGAAACCGTGTCCCTGAGCCCCTTGAAGAGCTATGCAATGAGGAATGTTTGTGATCAGGTATTCCCTGACAACTTCCAACACATATCCGTTATTTCATTTCTTAAAATTATATTATAAGCAATAAAACCCAGTTCATTGTCCTAAATTTAACTTCTTAATTAATTACAGAATGTCACTTGAGTCACCAGAAAAGTGTGAAAGTCATTCTACTACTTTGGAGTTTCGGGTGTTCTGTGCTATCTGTTGCTCATTTGGCTTTTGTACCTCATTCTTCTCCCCCCAGGAGCTACGCATTAAAATAAATCGGTATTTTTTCCTATTTGTTTAATTACCTAGATCAACACCTATACATATTTGGCTAACTTGTTACAGAAATTCCTTGCTTTTGGCTTAATCGTATGTTAAATGACTATTGAAAATGGAAAAGACTTGCAAAATTGCTCATGTCCAAAAACTACTTGAAAAAGGAAAAGTAAAGTGCTTGTGCCGGAAAG
>NW_006160074.1:106584-111335 GCF_000334495.1 Tupaia belangeri chinensis | reverse complement strand
CAGATTTATTTCTAGTGAGTGTGTGTTCATTTATTTACTGGGTCGTCGGGAAAGTCAGGACGTATTTCTGCACAAACAAAAATATGCCATGACTTCCCCGACCACCTAATACACAGGCTCTCCCACTGGGCTTTGCTGATCACTACTAACCTCTCTCTAAAAGCTCTCCTTAGAAGAGGGGCAGGAAGAGAGAGCACTTTCTGCCCGCCCCGTCTGCCTTCGGAAACCGAGGCTGCAAAGTTGAAAGGAGAAAGAGAGTAAGGATGCTCTTTCTAAAATGCCTGGAAAAACATTCTGGGCAGGAGATGCCAAAGATTTTGGAGCTCCCATCAAGCTGCTGGCCTTGATCCAGGTAATGGTTTTTCCTTTCCCTCGGTCTCTGCTGCGAGAGCTTTCCAGCACAGAAAGGAGCTGCCTCCAGGCGCTGCTCTGGAAGGGAGAGGGCAGGGAGGGGCACGCATCGTGGGCTGACATTTATGGAGGGCCTGCTGTTTCCATGAAGCACTTGGGAGGATTACTGAGGGTTAGCCATCTCGTCTGACAGGGCAGCAAGGCAGACTGACGAAAGCGCCTTTAGAGTTGATAACAGCAAGACTGGGTGCAGAGACAGCAGGCTGGAGCTGGCAGAGACAGGGAGGCAGGGATCTGCTCGGTCAGATCACCTTTAGGAGAAAAGCTCATTGTAAACTTGGCCACCATGACCCGGAGGGCTGCCTGACTCCCTTGTTGAACAGTGAGCACAGGGCACCAGGGGAACAGCCTTCCTAAGCATGGGAGGAAAAGAAAAGCCCTTGGAAAACACCTCTCTCGCCCTAGCCCGTACTGCCTGCCCCACCAAGGCTGGTGAGGTTCCAGGCCTGCAAAGGGTCTTCTGATTCCTAAGGACAGGTCTACCCCTTCATCCTTCTGCCTGGCATTGTTCTTCCATTTTAATATCAGAAATTTCACACCCCTGCCTGAGCTCCTGGGCTCGGCAGCAAGGCCCATATAGCTGTCAGCAAACTGATAAGAACTTTCAAATGACTCCACAGGGCCTCTTTATGAAGAAGAGCCAAAGAAGCCCATAAAGAGCGAGGGCAGGGGCCGCGGAAACCAGCCGCTCACACTGTTTAACGTGGCATTAAAACGAGCTGCAGATTTACGGGAGTGTTTTAGCCCCTGGCCCAAATCATCTGGGGCTGCAGCTCCGCCCAGAACTCCAGGGGGATTTCTCTGGCGAGCTGGCGTGGGGGGAGGGAGGCAGAGGCAGCAGGAAGGGAAGAGGAACAGGGAAGAGGCAGAATCGCAGAGCAGGGCTCACCTCCTCACAGCGGGGCCTGCGCAGCAGCCAGGCTGAAAGGCACCTGGCCAGGCCTCTTAAATGTGCACAGAATCCCCTTTCTTTTAGCTCATACCTGGTAGACTGTAGCTCTTCAGGGTGCACCACCCAAATGTCAATTCTGATTTAACTTTTCTCTTAAAGTGTATTCACGTTTTAGTCTTATAGTCCAAAAAAAAAATAATGAAATCATGATTTGACATAGACCAGATTGAGAGAGAGGGAGAAAGGTTCAGTATAAAACTTTTTCCCACTGGAAAGGAGAGACAGAGTAATGATACTTTATCCAAACGCGCCACTGAATTCAAGGACAAGGCGAGCTAGAGAGTCGCGGGTTTGTATCCCCCCCCCACGCTACTCTGACCCTACCAGGAAAATAGGAGGGCGGGTGAGGGCTCCTTCCACCCCCACAGGAGTAAATTCTGTTTCAACTTTCCAGCCCAGAAGCAAATGCGTGAGACACCATGCTGGGCAACTTACTGTGGCCCCTTCTGAAGTCCAAAGCAGCCCAGAGGCAGCTCTCCCTAGTGACAGCCAGCATGGAGCAGAGGGACCAGGACCCTCACGTGCAGGTAAGCGATCTCATTAACTGACAAGGGGGACTCTTCAAAGGGTTAGTGGAAAGTGTGCGTCATTTTAACAATGATGAATGGGTTTCTAGTTCTTTCTTTTTTCTTTTCTTTTGCCACAGGGCACATATGCTTGCCAGAGAGAGAGTCAGAGAGATACGGAGAGAGAGAAAATGAGAAACCACCTCCCAGTGGAGACAGCCACACCTCAATGCCCTCTCCGCCACTCTCCTCGCGGATTTTACACATATGTGCCTGGCATGATTTTCAAGCTGCCAAGGTCTGAGACTCGAACCATGGTCAACCATGTGGAAATTTAGTGCTTTAACCATCACACCACTCTCTGGCCCCTGGATTTCTAATTTTGGGCACCAAAATAAATGTGTACTTTGATTCCATTTTTCTATGGACTTTTTTTTTTTAAAGAGATTTTTGCCTTAAGAGATTTTTGCCTTAGGGTATGTGTGGTTGCCAGAGAGAGACAGACAGACAGAGACAGTGAGAAGAAAAGTGAGAAATCACCCCACGGGGGAATGGCCACGCCTCAATCACTTCTTCATTCTACTCCCAGAATTTTGGGCACATATACCCACACACCCAGCCTGAGTTTCAAGCCACCAGGTCCAGGACCTCAGCCATGTGGGAGTCCAGCGATGTACCCAATATGCCATCTGCTGGCCTTCCATGAGCTTTTCAAAGTCCTGCTATGAAAGGACTCTATGGCATTACTGGCCCAGGTTTTAGATAGGAAAACGGAAGCTCGGGTACAGTTGAATAACTTACCCATGGTTACAAAGCTAGCAGACTGATGGCAGAAGTGTAGGCTTCAAAATCAGGTCTGCCCAGCTCAGAAGCCTGTTCTCCACTACCAGCATCGTCCAAACGTCTTGGACGGAGGCCCACACTTAAGAGACACATAAATACATTTCACGCGAAAACTCGCCACGGAAACAACAGTTTTGAAGAAGGGAAGTATTTATCTTTACTATGCATAATGCTCTATGACAGTCTCCTATGCTGTTTCATTAAAAAAAAAAAAAATCAAATGCCATCCATGCCCTGGAACCGACTTCATGATCTACGAATGACTCATTCCCCTCCGTTTGGAGAGCACTACAGCCCACCAGAGAGCGAGTAATGCGCAGCGGGGAGTCAGGAGACGCGGGTCCCAGCTCGCTCCGGCCTCAGTTCATCTTGCAGACCCCTGAGCTCCAGGGCGTACCCGCCCTGTGACAGGTGAGGACTAGTTGAATAATGTCCGCCCCCTCTCCCAGCTCTTTAACTTTTCTTCTAAATCTTCTCGGTTAGACCGTCTTGCCTCGATCCTCACACCTCTTCATTCCACCCCTCTTGTCACTCACTCGCCTCGCCCTTAGCGCCCGCCGAGGTTCTCTGCTGCTGGTGCTGAGTCCCCAGCTCTGCTCCATCCGTGCCATCTGGACTGGGAGTCAGTGCCACGGAGCTTACCCTCTCTTCCCACCCGTCCTGACCACTGCACCAGGCATCATTCCTGACTCCCCTCGCACTACACAGTCCACAGCACTATTTCAGTGAAAGCACTCTTCCCAGTAACCTGAGGGCCTCTTTTTCTTTTCTTTTTTTTTTTTTTAGGTTTTTGCCATAAGGTACATGCACTCACCTGAGAGAGGCAGAGAGAGGGGAGGTGAGAAATCATTCCTGGGGGGACGGCTATGTCCCAAGCCTTTCTCCTCTCAGGATTTTGGGAACACACAGCATGATTTTCAGGCCAACAGGTCTGGGACTCCACCTGCGGTTGGCCATGTGGGAGTCCAGTTCCTTGACCACCACTCCACCTGCTGGCCCCTAGAGGGTCTTTCTTTTAAAAACTCTCCCTCAATATGCCAACATAGGACAGGGGACAGAATAAGGTCCTTAATACACACTTACCTGACTGACTTAGACTATGAAATTAAGGACGCTAATTCTCCTAAATGGAGAGAAAGTTTAGGGGCTGTTCTAGGAAAAGTCACTGAACCTTAATACTGGTCTCAGCACCAGGGAGGGGCACCTGAGTAACACAAATGGCCCTCACCAGAAAGGTCCTGGATTCGAATCTCGGGACCGCCATAAGAGTGCTGGGAGCATGCACCTGCCCATAACCCAGGCCTTGAGACTGGGATTGGATGGTGCCATGGGACCCTGTTGGGGATGCCTCTCTCTCTGCCCCTCTCTCTCATGGAAACAAATTATATTTTTTAAAGGTATCACAGGGAGCAGTAGGTGGGGCAGTGGTCAAGGTGCCAGACTCTCATACGGCCAACCACAGTTCGAGTCCCAGACCTGGCAGTTGAAAAAAAATCACACCTGACACATGTGCATGCGTGCCCCAAATCCCAAGAGGAGAATGGAGAAGAAGGAACTGCACCATGACCAATCCCCCTGGGGGGTGATTTCCCACTTTCCCTCTCTGTGTCTGTCTCTCTTGCTCTCTCTTTCTCTAGTAAACACATGTGCCTTATAGCAAAAACCTCAAAAAAAAAAGAAAGAAAGAAAGGTATCACAGTAAGATGAGTGGCCCTGTATAGACTCAGTTCCACACACTGCTCGTTAATGTCTGCCCACAGACAGGGCACACAAGGCTGCCAGGGCAGCAGCGTCACGGGCTCACCTGGACTGTGAGGGTTTAAATCTCCGCAGCGGTACAGAACAACTGCAAATCAGTCCTAACCTTACAGACAGGAAAATTTACTTACGAGCCCTAGTGCACTATAAATTTGAGACGGTTCTATTAAAATGCTTTTCTTGGCTCCCCATCAGATACTTGGTAAAAGTCTTTTTCTAACAAGGTTCGTAATACCAAAGTTGAAAAAAATAGAAGTTAAACACAAAAGCTATTCCGTACG
>NW_006160074.1:104457-106573 GCF_000334495.1 Tupaia belangeri chinensis | reverse complement strand
GCTCTTCCGTAAGAGTTCCAATTAAATGAGTTCACATTTGATGTCGTTTTAAACAACAGGAATTCACTGATCTCCTTCCCGATGCAGATTTACACACACAGGAAAGCTCAAACACAGAGTATACCGTGTTGGAAAGAGAATTTCAGGGTGTGAAAGAGCCCACACGGTGACTGCGCCCGACATCAAGGCTCGGTCATTGGCCAGAGCCCGCCTGGGATCAGAGCCCGCCTGGGATCGGGGCCCTGGCGGGTGTCTCACACGAAGACCTCCAGGGAGCAGGTCATGGGTTCTGCTTAAGGGGAAGCGATCCAGGAGCTCTTTTACGGTGAGTACAAAAACAGAGACTGGCAAACACACCATGGAGCGCCATGCCGAGGCTGGAGACTAGGGACAGAGACGGGAGGCAGGGAGTTCACTATGTGCAGGGCAGAGATATGAGGTGGACCCTTCTCCACATTCCTCACAGTATTTCCAGGGATGTGTCCAGTCCTCGGTGTCTCAAGCAATCACCTTCGGGGCAAGACTACTCAATAAGCAGCGAGCCTGGACTGTGGAAGTGCATCCCGTGCTTCGCTGTCCATCCAGACTGCACAGCCCTGTGGCTGGGACAGTGTGAGCAGCCGAGCAGAGTGTCCCCGCCTGTCCCTCACACTGTGGTCCTGGGAGGAGCACTTCATGTCTCCTTAGCCTTGGTTTCTTCACGTAAAAAAAGTCCAAATTACGCTTTTGACAGCCTATCTCACTCCTCTATTAAAAGAATCTGCTTTGCGGCCAGCAGGTGGCATGATGGTTAAGGCGCTGGACTCCCATATGGCCAACCACAGTTCGAGTCCCAGACCTGGTGGCTTGCTTTCTCACTTTCCCTCGCTCTTTCTCTCTCTCTTGTCCTGGATGTGGTGGCATGGCGGCCTGCTTGCTCGCACTCGCTCGCTCTCTCTCTTGAGTCCCAGACCTGGTGACTTGCTTTCTTACCCCTGTCCCCTGTCTCTCTCTGGTAAGCACACATGCCCTATAGCAAACTTAAAAAAAATAATAATAATAACACAAAAAATGAAATAATTTTAAAAACCTACTTTGTAAACAGGTGTACGTTGGGGGTGAAGGGAAGAGGGAGACACAGACACAGGCTGCTATGTAAGACCTGCCTGCCAGCCAGCAGCACGGGAAACCTCAGACAACACATCCATCTGGTTTGCTGAGGGTTCCAGACATCTCAGAGTTTATACCTTTAAGTGAATCTCACACACACAACTTTTAAAAAATGAACACTTAGAACCACTCTGTAGCTTACTGGTTCGAATCCCAACCTGGTAGCTTGAAACACATGCCAGGGGGCATGTACATTCATGGCCGGAGTCCCACTAGGATGAAGAAGTGGAAGAAAGGGGCCAGCAAGTGGCACGGTGCTTGGGGTGCGGGACTTCCCCACGGCCAGCCATGGTGCCTGACTTGCTTTCTCTGTCTCTGTCCCTCTCTGGTGAGTGCATGTGCCTTGTAGCAAATTAAAAAAAAAAAAAAAGCAAAAATAACAATAGAAAACAAAATTAAATAAATAATTCTTCTTTAAAAAAAGAAATAAAGGAGAAAGTTCTGTGTGACCACACTATACTGGATGAGTATTTTCTCCTTCTCCCTCTCTGTCTCTCTGTCTCTGTCTCTCGCTGACAAGCATGCAGGCCGTTTGGGAATTAAAAAATTAAAATAACACTTAAACATTAAAACACGTAAACATTTTAAACACAAAACATATTCCACAAGAGCCAATACTTTAAAAGATATATGCTAAACAAAATTAAACCTTAACTTAAAGAGCCCAGGGTATCACCACACACAGGAATTTCTGTATTTCCTCAGCTTTGAGACGGCTTATTAATAATAGCTTCGGGGGAAGAGAAGGGCACGACCGGCGACTCTCACCCTGCTGGCAAGGTTCATTCTGACTGCAGAAGTTCAAACCATGCTCAAAGACCAAACACGCACTTCCCTGAATAGAGGGATTCTGCCGCTTTACAATGATGCATTAAGGCGGCGGCAGAGCCTGCCACACTGCCCTTACAGCCCAGATGCTGAGAAGACTTTTTTAAAAATAGCTCTTCCGCCTTGTCGCTTCTTCTCA
>NW_006160074.1:101963-104326 GCF_000334495.1 Tupaia belangeri chinensis | reverse complement strand
TCCTGCTATTCTGTGGCCTCTGCTGCTAACAGCGCCCTCGTGGGTGAAGGACCGCATGCCTGGGCTTTCACTGTCTTAAATAGAAGTTTTTGTTGTTGTTTCTTTTTACTTTTTCCTGATCGGCTCATTACGTCTTTCAAGTAGCTCTCTGCAGCACAAATATTTGGGATGCTTAATAGGAAAACAGGAAGACGCTCAGATGGATCCGTGCAATGACTGAAAAGACACTGGGGGGACCTTGCCCTAAGAGTTAGTGTCGAGAGAAAAGTAGACGCGGACCGCCCCACCACCTCAAAGGCTCCTGGTCGAGGGGGTACAAAGAAGAGTTCAAAGGCAAGGCGGGCTCCTGACTTCCCCTCCTGGGGCGGCGGAGGTGAGAGGTCACTGCTGGTGGAGTCACTGACCAATAAAAGAATGTTTGCAAACTCGACTCAGCAGATAAACTGGGGATCCATTTACACCTTCCTCCCCGTCCGCACACACGTTTCTGACCACACAGTCCACGGCCTACCAAGGCTAGCTTCTGTTCTTCTTCGTTATGATCCGAAGAGGACTGGGGATAGGAATGCTCCCTTCGACTGCAGGAAAATATTTAGCTGCATGCTTTCTCCCGCCTTCCAGCGTACGGAAGATAGTTGGCGGAACTCCCTGTCTTCAAGGCCTACCTCGCCCACCACCTCCCCGGCAGCTGCAGCCCGGGCTTCCTCCCTTCCACTTCAGAGCCCTAAGGCTTCTGCAACACTGGCACCCGCTTCCGACCTTCTCGTGCTTATGCCCACAGGGCCCAAGACAACAATGCTGCTGTGAGTGGGAGTGGAATTAATCTTTCTAACCTACTACTATGGCACGAGGACTCTTCTTTATCTTCTTTTGTGTGTGTGTGTGTGTGTGTGTGTGTGTGTGTGTGTGTGTGGAGAGGTTTTTGCTATAGGGCACGTGCGCCCCCCAGAAAGACAGAGAGGTAAAGTGAGAAATCAGCCCCCTGAGGGGATGAACACACCACAATCCCTTTTCCTCTTAGGATTTTGGGCATGCACACACAGGCGTCTGGCATGTTTTTCAAGCCACCGGGTCTAGGACTCAAACCAGGAGTCAGCCATATTGGATGTAGTGTCTTTTTTTTTTTTTTGGAGAGTTTCTTTTTTTTTTTTTCTTTTCTTTTTACTTTTTTTTGGCTATAGGGCTGTGCACTCGCCAGAAAGACAGAGAGAGAGAGACAGACAGAAAGCAAGAAATCACCCCCCAGGGGAGATGGCCATGCCACAATCCCTTCTCCTCCGTTCTCCTCTCAGGATCTTGGGCACGCATGCACATGCACCCGGCATAAGTTTAAACTGCCAGGCCCAGGACTCAAAGCACAATCGACTACATGGGAGTCCAGTGACATAGCCATTACACCAATTACTGGTCCTGGATGTAGTATCTTAACTGCCACACCACCTGCTGGCCCAAAGAACTGCTTTTTAAGTTACGCACCAAAAACAAACAAACAAACAAACAAACAAACAAAACAAACAAAAAAAACCCCTAGCTTCCCCAGGCCATGTGTGTTGGCACTGCCCATGTGGCCTTCAGGAGCAGGTACCATGGGCATATGTTGCACCTCTGTTAAATGTCTCAGCTTCGCTATGCCCCATAGTTTGGGTTCTGGCCAAGTATTTAACTTTATGGCTGCTTCACCAGCACATCTGAAGTAAAAGGGGACTGCATTTCTTCTTGTTGGGCAGACTGTCTCTCTCTGTCCCCTTTGAATCCCAGACCACAACTAGGACTTTCACCACTGCAGACATGAGTCGGACGGTGGCTTTTCTGATTCTAAACTTGAAGCTGCAAAATGCTTCCACAGTACCTTCCTCACTAGCACCTGCCCACAGCCCCGGGATTCCACGTGGTCGCGGCACCTTCCTCACTACCACCTGCCCACACCCCCGGGATTCCACGTGGTTGCGGCACCTTCCTCACTAGTGTCTACCCTATGCCCCTGGGGTTCCACGTGGCCACGGCACCTTCCTCACTAGCACCTACCCACACCCTGGGGTTCCTTTGGAAACTGTACCTCCATCCCATCTAGGAAGGGCATGACCCCATGCTAAGCACTTTTTCTTCCTCATCTGAAATAACAGGTCTGGGGGGACCACCAGTTAGCGTAATGGCTATGTCGCTGGACTCCCACATAGTCCACCGTGGTTCGAGTCCCGGACCCGGTGGCTTAAACTCACGCTGGGTGCGTGTGCGTGCGTGCCCAAGATCCCTAGAGGAGAATGGAGGAGAAGGGATTGTGGCATGGCCATCCCCCCTGGGGGTGATTTCTCGCTTTCTGTCTCTCTATCTCTCTCTGTCTGTCTGGCGAGCACACGCGCCCT
>NW_006160074.1:100920-101831 GCF_000334495.1 Tupaia belangeri chinensis | reverse complement strand
GGCTGGAGCCCTCTGCTGGCCACCACTGTCCATGCGGCTCCCTGAGCGAGCTCCGTTTCTTGGCAAGCAAATTCGACCCAGCGTTCCTGTCCCAGCTCCTTCTTTTTTTTAATATCTATCTATCTATCTATCTATCTATCTATCTATCTATCTATCTATATATATATATATATTTTTTTTTCGTGCCATCCAGGTGTGTCGCCAGGTCCCAGGTACTGGCGCAACAGCTTCTCCCCAAGAGGTTTATGGATGGCTATCAAAGAGGCCCAAATCTGAATTCCCTGGAGAGAATCCCTTACGGTAAGAGCTGGGGTCAGGGGCGTGCTGTTTTCCCAGCCACTCCTGCCAAGGTCAGGGCAAACCGATGAACGGTAAACAGAAGGCACAATGACCGGCGGCCGGGAGAGAGCGAAAGAACCCTCCCAGCCTTCGAGGGAGGGACAGGACCCACCAAGGGAAGGTGGTTCTCAACCACAGAAACCGCCTCCTTCCTCCAACCCCACCAAGGGGCCATCTGGCAACACCCAGGGACGTGTCTGGTTTTCTAGCTTGGGGGAGAGGGGCGTTACTACCTGGTAGTAGTTGAACTAGTCATCCTTTCTACCTGACGGGGAGTTATCTCAGTCAGGGAATCTCGCATCTGGATGAGGCCTGTCCAGTCTCGCGATGAGGAGCTGGGAAAGGAAAAAGCCCTCTCCAGGAGCATGGAGTGTCAGAGGACAGCATGACTAGCAGCGCCACACTGCAACTGCAGACCGAGAGCAGCCGGGGACACAGGGAGACTCAGCGAGGGAGACGGCCGGTGCCCGGAGCCTCATGGAGGGTGCTCACCGCCAAAGAGGTGACTGGCCCTCTCGACCAGGGTGTCCGAGGGGAGAAGAGACAACCACGTAGTTATTAAGGTGGTCACG
>NW_006160074.1:94892-100889 GCF_000334495.1 Tupaia belangeri chinensis | reverse complement strand
GCTGGAGACACGCATGCACAGCTTTCCAACAGCTGCAGGGAACATGAGAGGGCGTCAGCACCCCTTCACTTCACAGATGAGGACTGGAAGCCGAGAGAGCTCTGGTGACCTAGCAAGGTCATAAAATGACAGGGACAGCACTGGGGCTCAAACCCTTTGACCCTAAGCCTCTTCGAACCCAAATAACCTAAGGGTGGTTTGTTTAAATGACTCACATTCATCCCCAGTGACAGCTGCGTGGCGTGGAGCCGCCACTGAGCAGGACGCCGTCTCACCGCGGCTCCCATCCTGCTCTGGTGGAGCAAGGTGACCGCGAGGGTGCTGCCGGGAAAGCCGGATGACGCTCTTGCCCAGCCTGGGGCTGGTGAGCTGGAGCAGGCAACTGGGCAGAATCTGCTCATTTTCTAAGAAAAATCATTTACTTATTTATTTACTTACTTCTATTATTTTTTAATTTGACCAGAGAGAGAGAGAGAGAGAGAGGGAAAGTGAGAAAACAAGCCAGCAGGTCTGGGACTTGAACAGTGGCTGGCCACATGGGAGTCCAATACCCTAACCACCACGCCATCTGCCAGTCCCCGAATCTGCTCATTTTTACCTCCTCCTATTTCTATTACTCTTTCTAGACTGGACTCTGGTGTAAGATGGCAGCTGATTTTGCCTACGGCTACTCGGTTAGGCTGGTGAGCCGAGGTGCCAGGAGGAGTAAGGACACACATGCCACAGCCCTTCAGGGGCACTTTCTTCTACACCAGACTTCAGAACCTGGAAACTCCAGAGGTCTCTAGACTGCTTTTCTGATTCACTAAACCTCAGATGAGGTCAGCGATGACGTAAAACTGGGAAGCCCAGAAACTTAAATGTGAGCATGCTATGAGCCACTGCAGGGGGTTATCTAAATAAATCAACCTGAGATTTATTTAGGTAAGGTCACCGAGGCCCACAGAAGGCAAATCCCCACCACGGCTGCAGAGCCCCTAAGTGACAGAGCTGGAATTCAACCCAGGCCATCCGAGAAGAAACGACAGACCCACTGACCGAGAGATAAGAAGTTCAATATTGGGATCAGCAGATGGCATAAGGTTACGTTGCTGGACTCCCATAAAGACGACCAGTTAGGGTCCCAGACCCGGTGGCTTAAAACTCATGCTGGGTGCGTACATGTATGCCCCAAATCCCAAGACAATGGAGGAGAAGGGATTGTGGTATTTCTATCTGTCGCTCCCATGAGCTCACACACCCTACAGCAAAATCTCTCTTAAAGAAAAACAAACAAACAAACCAAAAAAACAGAAGTTCAATATCCTAATGAAGAGGGTGCACTGAACACACCACTTTCACCCTCACCTAACCCTAGAACTCTCAAATGGCCGTTAGGGGAGGAAGGTATGACCACCCAAAGATACGGGAAATGGGAGACAAGAAGACAGCAACCACGTGAAGCTCAGAAGTGGCGGGAGAAGCAGTAGCTACAACGACAGGCCCGAGAAGGCTGCGTCCTACGTTGGCTGAGGAGAGCCCGAGTCACCGCGTGGACCCACCGAGGGAAAGGTGGGGCTAGAGCGGAACAGGCTGGAATGTGTTTCAGAGGCGCTCAGGGCCCCGGGCCTCCCACCCTCGCACCATATGGCCAAGTGACTTCCCTGCAGACAGAGGCTGGGGAGGGCCACCTCTGGATGCAGCTAAACAGTCTCGCCCTCCCCGGGGGCAAGGACGTCAGACTGAACACGGGGCCTGCATGGGCCGTCACGCACTCCCCCTGGGACCCTCCCGGCCTTGTTTCTCTTCTACACGCATATTGGGAAAGATGAAAACTTTCTGAAAATCATTTTCTTAAAAAAGGCAAACAACACACGCAGTACCAATTTAGGGACAGCATCTTACTTTTTTTTAGTTGCTTGACTTAAGCCCAATTAAATTTCAGTAGAAGGGGCAGCAGGACCAGTTGGGACGCCCGATGGAGGGCCTCGGAGAGTTGGGGAGCGGCCCCGGGAAAGATGGCGAATGTGCAGGGGAGAGAGGGGCCTCTTGATTACAAAGGCTGTCGAACTGGGACCCTAGCCAGCTGACAGGAACATCACGGCCAACCGCTCTGCAGAACATGGCCTGCAATGGTCCAGCCGCCGCTGCGGGGGTGGGGGTGGGGGTGTAACTGTGACTACGAACCTTTTCAGGCCTTCAGCTTGGCATCCTGAGGTGAGACCCCCAGTGCCGCCGGAGCCTGACCCCAGCAGTTTTTTCAAATGTCCCATAGTCATTATTTTGAACCTTATTTGAGGCAGCTCTCCAAACACTGCTTTCCTGTCGTCCAAGTTTGGTTAGCTGGCGTGGTGTGAAAAACCAACCCCGTTACCCCACTTTGCACCCGGCAGCCGCCCCGTGTCCGCAGGAGGACCACGATTTCATTCCTGCCCACAACATGTCCCCACAGGCCCACGTGGGCTTGGCTTCTTACCTGTCTCTGCATTTCTTCGATCTGCCTCTGGGGGACACTCTGCAAAATGCTGTAGACGTCAGACAGCTTCTCCTCCGGCACAGCCACGGACGCCCTGGAGATAACCAGACAGACATGGGAACCTTTCCAGGAGTGCCTCCATGGAGACTCGTTTCATTCCGGCGGGCACCAACACCGACACCCCTAAGTCCCTCAGCCCACGGCCCTCCCAGTGAGAACTTGCTCTTCCCCCCTTCCCCTCCTTTTCTCATTCACAGCTGACCTTCTCAAAGGAGTTCCTCACCAGCTCTAGAATTTTTTACCTCCCACCCACTATTCCATTTACATTTTTTTTTTTTTTTTGGAGAGGCTTTTTTGCTATAGGGCGTGTGCGCTCACCAGAAAAACAGAGAGAGACAGAAAGACAGAAGGCGAGAAATCACCCTCCAGGGGGAATGGCTATGCCACAATCCCTTCTCCTCCATTCTCCTCTTGGGATCTTGGGCACTCACACACATGCACCCGGCATGAGTTTAAGCTGCTGGGTCCGGGAATTGAACCACAGTCGACTACATGGCAGTCCAATGACATAGCCATTATGCTAACTGCTGGTCCCTAAATTTTTTTTTTTTTTTAGGTTTTTGCCATAGGGTTTGTACACTCGCTAAAGAGAGAGAGAGAGAGTTAGGGAAAGTGAGGAATCACCATCCCTGGGGCAATGGCCATACTGCAATCCCTTCTCCTCCATTCTCCTATTAGGATTTTGGGCACAGGCACACTCACCTGGCATGATTTTTCAAGTCACTGGGTCTGGGATTTGAACTGTGGTCGACCATGTGGGAGTCCAGTGCCTTAACCACCATGTCCACCTGCTGGTCCTCAAACTTTTATTAATTTGCCAAAGATTGCGTGATACATTCATCAAAGAGAGACGGAGAAAGAGAGGGACAAAGAGAAAGCACCCCCGCATGGGCCTCAGTCATGTCCTGATACCTTTTCCTCCATCGCTCCCTCCTGTTGAAATTTTTAAAGCATGCATGCATGTACAAACACACACACACACACACACATTCCCAGCATGACTTTCAAGTCACCAGGTCTGGGACTTGAACCATGTACTTGGCCATGCAGGGTCTAGCTCCCTAAACCACCAGGTCACAGGCTTGCCACTGTTCCATTTCTCTCTCATCCTGCCTCCACTGCCCTGGTGTGCTCTAGGCACACTGATCTGCTTTCAGACACCTGAATATCCCACCAGAGAACCTTTTTTTTTTGGAGAGGTTTTTGCTATAGGACACATGCACTCACCAGAAAGACAGAGAGACAGAAAGTGAGAAATCATCCCCCAGGGGAGATGGCCACACCACAATCCCTTCTCCTCCATCCTCCTCTCGGAATCTTGGGCATGCACGCACATGCACCTGGCGTGAGTTCAAGCCACTGGGTGCAGGACTTGAGCCACGGTCTGCTACATGGGAGTTCAGCAACATAACCATTACGCCAACTGCTGGTCCCCCACCAGAGGACCTTTGCATGTAAAGCTCCCCCGACCCGTACACCCTTCCTCGCCCGTCACCACCTCTCTGGACTGACACTACTTTACCCTCTAGCTAGCTACCCAAATCCAGCCCTCTGTCTGTTACGAGGAGGCCCTGCTAACACACCAGGAGTGAGTGAGACAAGGACGTGGGGAGTAAACAGCCACGAGGCAGGCTGAGGGGAGAGCATCCGAGCAGAAGGTCCAGCACAGGAAAGGTCTCAAGGAAGTCACGTGTCTAGCATGTTCTGGGAACAGCAAGGAGGCCACTGAGGCTGGAGTAGAATAAAGAAGAGGCTAAGGAGATGGGGAGGTGGTCACTGAAAGCATCTGGACCTCATAGCCTGAAGGACGTGACTTGTGCCCTCACTCTAGATGTAAAGTCACGGGAAGGTGCGGGGCGGGGCATGCCATGGCCTGATCTGATCAGGCTGCAGCAGGCAGCATCGAACAAGCCCGGAAAGTAAGAACAGGAGCGCGGAGAGGAGCTGGGGGCGACCGCAAAGGCCAGGCAAGAGGCGCTGACGTGGGAGGCCTGGTGAGAGGGAGATGGGGAGAGCCCGTGGATCTGCTAACCAATGACGTGTGGTGGCTAAGCGACAGGAGAGGGGGCTCAGTGGTCACTTCTTCATGACATTTGTAAGTCTGTTTGTATAAATGAATCGATTAACATCTAAACCGCTGTTGCTAGCCAGGTGAGTCCATGAGTGTGGGAGGCACACTGGTTCCACCACAAGCGTACCCTGGGCCTGGCAGGTTGCCCAGCACACAGCACTTGGAAACCCTCTGTTAAGCAAGTAAATGA
This sequence comes from Tupaia belangeri chinensis, assembly GCF_000334495.1. Taxonomy (NCBI): domain Eukaryota; kingdom Metazoa; phylum Chordata; class Mammalia; order Scandentia; family Tupaiidae; genus Tupaia; species Tupaia belangeri. Next base: position 96,113 of record NW_006160074.1, on the reverse strand, counting down.
TTTGTACTATACAGACGGGAAAACCGAGGCTCAGAAAAGATGAAGTGACCTGAAGATCACAAAGCTGGATGGCGACACGGCTGGTGGTCTGAACCTAGGCCTTCGGACTTCAGCCCGGAGTCCTGTCACCACTTACCCGTAATCTCGACCACCTACGCAGCTTTAGATTATCCTAGAAATAAACTTCTAGATTCAGATCAGAGACGCCGCTTCTGTGAAGCCCTCCCCAAGCCCACAGCCAACAACAGCACATGTCTCCTCCTCCCGTCTTCTCCTCCACCCCAGCAGTCAGGCTGCAGCCCCTCAAGTATTAGCTGGCTGTCTGGCTCCCACCACTAGACCGTGAGCTGCTCGGAGAGGTCTGACCTGTTCACGTCCGCACTCCCGCACCTAATATGGGGCCTGGCCAATACGAAATTCTCCGTGACGATGTCTGCAAGGGTGATAGATGCTGAGTGGCTGTCCCTGCCCTAAGACGTGAGAATAACCACTCACTCTGCTCCTTCAAGCTGAGCTGGCCCCCTCCTGCCCTGGGCTTCCACGCCCCTGTGTACGCACTGCGATGGCATTGGCCACACGGTGTTAGAACGGTCGGTCTGTCTTCCCCATTAGACTCTGGCCTCTTCAGAAGCAGAGGCTCTACGTTATTCAGAGTAGTAGAACGTTACTCCACAGCGGTGAGATGAAGGAAGGAAGGAGTGCTGTTTGTCTGTAAAAGACCTGCGGTGATGGGACTTGGGAGCAAGCTTTAACAAAACGGTCTACACCTCATCTGGCTGCTGTCACGCTACCCGGCAGAAGTGAGGCACTGCAGCAGAGGTGGCCAAGACCTACAAGGCCACACCACCGTCAACAATTCCGCATTTGATGCAAGGACGAAACAGAGCTAAAGATAAAGGAATTCGGGAACCAGCAGTTAGCGTAATGGCTATGTCGCTGGACTCCCACGTAGTCGACCGCGGTTCACGTCCTGGACCCGGTGGCTTAAAACTCACGCCGGGCGCGTGTGCGTGCGTGCCCAAGATCCCGAGAGGAGAATGGAGGAGAAGGGATTGCGGCGTGACCATCCCCCCTGGGGGGTGATTTCTCGCTTTCTGTCTCTATGTCTCTCTCTGTCTGTCTGGCGAGCGCACGCGCCATACAGAGAAAATCTCTCCAAAAAAAAAAAAAAAAAAAAGATAAAGGAATTCGTTTTAAATCAGCTTCAGCCTCTCAAGCCTT
>NW_006160074.1:93635-94844 GCF_000334495.1 Tupaia belangeri chinensis | reverse complement strand
TCTGGTGAGCGCACGTGCCCTATAGCAAAAAAAAAAAAAAAAAAAAATCTCCCCAAAAAAAAAAAAAAAAAAAAGATAAAGGAATTCGTTTTCAATCAGCTTCAGCCTCTAAAGCCTTGGATAACGGGAGGGGGGGGAGGGGGGGTGCTATTCCGCTCACTGCAGTGTTAACAGCCACACCAGGTGGAATGCATTTTATCCATCTGTACCCCGGAGCATTTCGGAGCTCCACCCACGTCCTATGGAGGCTCTCCAGTGCCAGCTCGTACACTACGCACATCTCACAGAGACGCTAGCCCAGGGTTCTCCACATGGTGACCAACTAGAATTACCTGGGAGCTTTACAACCCAGAATCCCAGAGATAAGGTTGGGCATGCTTCAAAGCTCTCCAGGTAGGTGTACTCTGCGTTCCTTGCTGGAAACCACCACTCTGCCCTCGGGGCAGTAAGCGTTTTGTGTGTCAGGCCAGACAGTGATATTTCAGTCTCAGCTATCCAACTCTGCCAGCTGAATGACAGTCAGGCAATACACAAATGAAGGGGCACGACTGAGCCTCAAGGAAACTTTATAAAACAGCCATCAGGGCCAGTAGTGGTGGGATGGTTGAGATACCTATATGACTGACTGCGGTTCTAGTCCCAGACCCAGAAGCTTGAAAATCACACCAGGTGTGTATGCATGTGTGCTCAAATTCCTGAGAGGAGAAGGAAGGAGAAGGGACTGTGGTGTGGCCATATCCCCAGGGGATGATTTCTCACTTTCCCTCTCTGTCTCTCTGGCAAGTGCACACACCCCATGGCAAATACCTCCCCAAACAAAGAAAAAAAAAGCCATCAGGACCGACAGACAGCGTAATGGTTACATCATTGGACTCCCACGTAGTGACCACGATTTGAGTCTCAGCAGCTTAAAATTCACACTGGGTATGTGTGATTGCATGCCTAAAATCCCAAAAGGAGACTGGAAGAAAAGGGATTGCGGTGTGGCCATCTTCCCTGGGGGATGATTTCTTGCTTTGTCTCTCCGGGGAGCACATGTGCCCTATAGCAAAAAACTTCTCTCTTAAAAAAAAAAAAAGCCATCCAATTTGGCCCACAGACTCAGTCTCTGAACTGCTCCAGGCCAATGTATTAACTCTCCTGGGGCAAAGTTTGATAACAAAACAGGGTAAAGTAGTAGCTCAAGGTCCGGGGTGGGGGGGGGGGGGG
>NW_006160074.1:89397-92318 GCF_000334495.1 Tupaia belangeri chinensis | reverse complement strand
TCTGGTGAGCGCACGTGCCCTATAGCAAAAAAAAAAAAAAAAAAAAATCTCCCCAAAAAAAAAAAAAAAAAAAAGATAAAGGAATTCGTTTTCAATCAGCTTCAGCCTCTAAAGCCTTGGATAACGGGAGGGGGGGGAGGGGGGGTGCTATTCCGCTCACTGCAGTGTTAACAGCCACACCAGGTGGAATGCATTTTATCCATCTGTACCCCGGAGCATTTCGGAGCTCCACCCACGTCCTATGGAGGCTCTCCAGTGCCAGCTCGTACACTACGCACATCTCACAGAGACGCTAGCCCAGGGTTCTCCACATGGTGACCAACTAGAATTACCTGGGAGCTTTACAACCCAGAATCCCAGAGATAAGGTTGGGCATGCTTCAAAGCTCTCCAGGTAGGTGTACTCTGCGTTCCTTGCTGGAAACCACCACTCTGCCCTCGGGGCAGTAAGCGTTTTGTGTGTCAGGCCAGACAGTGATATTTCAGTCTCAGCTATCCAACTCTGCCAGCTGAATGACAGTCAGGCAATACACAAATGAAGGGGCACGACTGAGCCTCAAGGAAACTTTATAAAACAGCCATCAGGGCCAGTAGTGGTGGGATGGTTGAGATACCTATATGACTGACTGCGGTTCTAGTCCCAGACCCAGAAGCTTGAAAATCACACCAGGTGTGTATGCATGTGTGCTCAAATTCCTGAGAGGAGAAGGAAGGAGAAGGGACTGTGGTGTGGCCATATCCCCAGGGGATGATTTCTCACTTTCCCTCTCTGTCTCTCTGGCAAGTGCACACACCCCATGGCAAATACCTCCCCAAACAAAGAAAAAAAAAGCCATCAGGACCGACAGACAGCGTAATGGTTACATCATTGGACTCCCACGTAGTGACCACGATTTGAGTCTCAGCAGCTTAAAATTCACACTGGGTATGTGTGATTGCATGCCTAAAATCCCAAAAGGAGACTGGAAGAAAAGGGATTGCGGTGTGGCCATCTTCCCTGGGGGATGATTTCTTGCTTTGTCTCTCCGGGGAGCACATGTGCCCTATAGCAAAAAACTTCTCTCTTAAAAAAAAAAAAAGCCATCCAATTTGGCCCACAGACTCAGTCTCTGAACTGCTCCAGGCCAATGTATTAACTCTCCTGGGGCAAAGTTTGATAACAAAACAGGGTAAAGTAGTAGCTCAAGGTCCGGGGTGGGGGGGGGGGGGGGGCTTTAGATAGTCTAGCGTTTATCAGAAGGTCATACCCACCTCTTCCAGTCGAGAACTTCAGAGAAAGGCAAAATATAGGAGTCTGCGACGATGACAGGGACACAGCCAGCCTGTAAGACGTCACTCAGCACCGCCTGGCCCAGCCGAGCGCCGCGAAGGACCAGGCAGAAAGTAGCCTCCTGCAGGAACACGGAGAGAGAGCGCATTACCGGCCAGCGCTGCTGATCCAGGAGCTTTGATCCCTGCAGAGCGTAAAGATCCCCGGGGAAAAGACACGGACAGACAGGCTGTACTGAGCAAGAGCAGATCGAACAAACGCGGAATCACAAACGTCTTCCTCCTTCTCTCTCTTCCACACCATCAACGTGGAAAAGACTTAGCAAAGTGAGAGATCCACAAGAGAAAACTCAGTGGCAACAGGAAAACCAAAGTGAGGAAACAGCTGAATTCGCGAACACTCAGTTTCTCCCAGTTTTTGTCTCTGCAGGAGAAAAAAAAATCTTAAAGACAAAAACAAAACAAAAACTACTATCTTATCTTTAAAGCTGTAGAGGAGAGAAGTTCGGGGGGAAATACGAAGAAACCAATAGTGCAAACTCCTCTGAGGACGAAAGAGCAAAGCGGCAGGAGTGGAGGGGCTGGACCCGCAGGGCGCCCAGCAGTGCAGGTGGAAGGCTCGGACCGCAGGAGCCGGCATCCAGATGTGGACACACGTGCTGATAACCATTCTTCCTGTCTAGACAAAGGTTACTATAAATACTCCCGCTCCCATCACCACCGTTATCAGTCAGACATTCCAGAAGGAGAGGCAGCACTTTCTGAGAGAAAGTATTTTAACAATCTCAGTATGGGGCACCTCTCCGAGACCCAAAAAAACAAAAAAACACCTCACCGGCTCTCCTTGATATTCTTCTGTGAACGAACCTGTCCACATCCTACTGTATTCTTTATTGTAAATTCTGACTTTATACAAACACTGCACATCTTCGCGCGGTTCAGAGTGGCTCTAAACACGCATAAACACGCATACAGTACTGATCAATCAAGGACGTCCACACAGTCAGCATCTTCAACAGCAAGCTCCACCCTAGGCTGTACAATTCCAAAGCCGGGCCACCAAGGTCTTCTTGGTGTTTTAAATATTTCAGTAAACAGACTCAGTTTCCCCTTTCCTAACCGCCATGCCCTCGGCATGCCAAACAGCCTGCACACAGACCCCGCGGTGGTGGAAGGTACTGCTGTTCCCACGACTTAGGCGGAGGCCGTGCTGCGGGCCGCCACGCTGAGGAGTCTAGAACACCAAAACCAAGCAGCCAAAAGAACCCCAGTGGCTCTCCACTCCCAGAGGGAGCGTACTGTGGTCCTGTGGATGAGCACGGTCGGGGATACGATCTGTCACCTTAAAGAGGGAAATTTCTCAGGGCCAACATGGTGGCTAAGGTGCTGGACTCCCACATGGCCAACTGCAAGTCTCAGACCCAGCAGATTGAAAATCATGCCACACGTGTGTGTGTGTGTGTGTGTGTGTGTGTGCTCTAAATCTCAAGAGGAGAATGGAGGAGAAAGGACTGTGACATGGCCACACACCCCCAGGGGGTGATTTCTCACTTTCCCCTCCGCCTCTCTACAGCAAGTGAACGTGCCCTATGGCAAAAACCTTAAAAAAAAAAAAAAAAAAAAAAAAAAAGGAAATTATTTTTCTCTGTACTG
>NW_006160074.1:81859-88247 GCF_000334495.1 Tupaia belangeri chinensis | reverse complement strand
GTAAAGAAAGTAAAGTTTGCTATTGGAAAAAACCTTAAAAAAAAAAAAAAAAAAAAAAAAAAGGAAATGTCTTTTCTCTGCACTGGCTTAGGGATACCAGGGTAAAAGCCAAGTACGTTTGCCTGCTTTGTCCATACGGTGTCATCGTGCACCCACAGGATTTGCACACTTTGGTCACCAACGAAGGCACACCCAACAGTGGTCCCACTTGATTACAAGGGAGCTGAAAAATTCCTGCCACCCAGAGACATCGCAGCAGCAGCCACAGCTAACAAAACAGCAGAGCACGTCGCCCGTGGCTGGTGGCAACAGAGCACAGCACACAGAGTCACCCAGCAGAGTCACCCAGCAGAGAGCCTGGTGGGGAGCGACACTTTCTGGCTTCACATTAGAGTGTCTTCCTTTTAGTTAAAAATAAAAGTTCACTTTCGGGCCAGGCAGTGGCGTAGCACTCATGCAGCTGGACTCAAGTGGGAAGGGTTCCAGGTTCGCGTCCTGGGCCTTCCCTGACATGCAGGGCACAGGTGCATGCCCGTGAGACAGACTTACTGTGTAGGGAGAGACCCATGTGGGGGCCCCGCTGGGGATGCCTATCTTCGCTCCATCCCCCACAGAAGAAAAGAATAAACTTTAAAAAGTTTACTGTGAGCAATGTGTCAGCAGCGGCCTCACAGACCTTGCGTTAACCGTGCTCGGCTCTGTCGTTTTCTCCTGTGCTCAATCTACTCTCGCATTGTCTCAGCCACCATGACCCTCTCAGGGGCCACAGTGTGAGGGCAGAAGGCAGGGGTACTGATGACGCACAACACGAGCCTGTGTGTCTGTGCCTCAGCTTTCAACAGAAACGCTGAGAAGTAAAACATATTTTAAATGAAATGAATATTTAAATAAGCTTATTGGATAAGGATATAAAGAAAATATTATTTCTACACAGTTATACCATGTATTTGCATTTTAAACTGTTATTACAAATGAGTAAACATTTTAAAAAATTGATTTATGAAGTAAACTACTTACGTTGCGGTTACATATTTTTCATCAGCGCAGTGCAGCCTCTGTGTAGTCTGGGCTGCCCATAGCAGGGCGCAGTGACCACCTGTCCATCGCGGTCACTGATCGCTAACTCAGCGGAGCAACGCCCTGTCCTGTAAGTGCCGCCGTGGTGAGTGCTATGTGCGGAGGGGTGTTTTTATCTCTTATGCCATGTTTCTACAGAACCTCTTCCTCACGCAGGCTTTATACACACGACTACTCACCACGATGCTACAACTGCCCGCTGTACTCAGAACAGTGCCACGCCGGGCGGAGGCTCAGAGCCTCGAACAATTGCCCACAGATCTGCTGACGCTGCAGTGGGCTCTACCCCAAGGATTCCCCAGGTACTCCGGGGACGTCTGCACAGTGACACGTTTCTCAGAGGGTGCCCGTGGCTGAGCAGTGCGTCACCAGGGGCATAATGGGTATGTGAAAGGGGTATGAGCTCGTGTAGACCAGCAGCTTCCCATGAGCACAACACGGCAGACGGCCAAGCCTCAGACAGTCTACGTGTCCCGTAAAGCCAGCCGTGTGCTTCCCAGCTCCCTCGGCTAGCTCTCCGGGCTGCGGGGAAACAACTCCAGTGTTGGGGTTGGCTCTCCAGCGACCCCTGCTGAGCCTGGAGAGAGGTGATCCGACACTCACCTGCAGCACCTGGGGGTAGTCGAAGACCTGGTGCCTGTGGCAGCGCTTGCGGACGGCAAGAACGCCCTCTGAGAGGTTGGTGCACTTGTCCAACACCAACACAGACTCGCCGTGCTTGGCCTGAAGGGCTTCAAGGTCCTCCCGGTACTCGGGGTGGAGAGCCGTCTGGGACGACAGGAGGAAGTACCGCCGGGGGCTACGAGGGAGGAGAAGAGGTGACTGGAAAATGGCTGCTGGCTTGAGTCGGGGTAGGGCAAGCTTTGGCATGGAACTCATGGCAGCAAGTCTTCCCTCTTCGGTCTTCGCTTCCCTGATTATCTTTGGAAATTACACTCCGTGGCATTGCTTAATATTTAAATTATATACCATAAGAAAGTAAAGTATGACTCACTCACATGCTGTAATACTATGCAATCAAAAAGGATTTTATTTGGGAAAAGTGATTTTTTTTAAAGGCTTTTGCCAGCACGTATACTTGCTAGAGAGAGACAGTGAGGGGGAAAGTGAGAAATCATGCCCCTCCTGTTCCATTCTCCTCTCGGAATTTTGGGACGCACACACGTACACCTGGCGTGATTTTCAAGCCGAGGAATTGAATTGCATCAGCCATGTTGGAGCCCACCATGCTACCTGCTGGCACCAGGCAAAAAATCTTTTTTAAGAGAAATTTTTGCTATAGAGTGCATGCGCTCACCAGAGAGACAAAGAGAGACAGAAAGCAAGAAATCACCCCCCCCCAAACCCCCTAGAGGAATGGCCATGCCACGATCCCTTCTACTCTATTCTCCTCTCAGGATTCTGGGCATGCACACACAAGTGCCCAGCATGAATTTTAAGCTGCCAGGTCAGGAACTAGAACTGCAGTTGACCATGTGGGAGTCCAGCGACAAACCCACTATGCCATCTGCTGGTCCCAAGAAAAGTGTTTAATGTAAAGAAATACTTACGATGTGCCAAGCTTAGAAAGCATGATATACATATGGGTGTGCATGTGTGCATGTGTGTGTGTATAAAGAGAGAAACTGACTAGTTGATTAATATTTGGAAGGAAAACTGAAATTTTATCTTCAGTGGTATTTGCCTCTCTGAGCTGAAAAGAAACTGAGAGCTGCCTTCATCCTTCAAACTGGGAAAGAAGGCATTCTGATGGGCAGTGGTGGTGCAAAACTGGAACAGATCAAAGACTGTCTCTCGCTTCTGCCTGTCAAATGGCATCCCTATGCCACGGAGAGGCCCCAGGGGGGAAGAAAGCCCCCCTTGGGAAGGCCTTAGGGACAGAACGAGTTGGTAATTGGAGACAAGGGGTGAGAAGCTCAGCATGTCCCGCTGAAATTGGTCCAAGCCAGGGGAACACGAGGGCTATGCCTCTCACAGGCAAGGCCGCCAGGCCCACCAGGGCGAGGCTGTTCATAAAAATGGATCCAAAGCCTAAAGTTTATGAGCCCATGTCTCTCTCTCTCTCTCTGTCTCTTTCTGCCTTTTTTCCTTTGGGGAAAAAGAAAGCATAATTGTTCTTTTTCTTGGTCTCTTAGACTCATTGGGAGGTGTGCCTTACCCATACACCCACAGCCAGAGAATAATCTCTCGCTGAGGTCATCTTTTTTTTTAAGTCTTTTTTTCTGAGAGGTTTTTGCTACAGGGCGCATGCACTCGCCAGACAGACAGAGAGAGACAGAGAGACAGAAAGTGAGAAATCACCCCCCAGGGGAAATAGCCATGCTTCAATCCCTTCTCCTCCATTCTCCTCTTGGGATCTTGGGCACGCACGCACATGAGCCCAGCGTGAGTTTAAGCCACCGGGTCCAGGACTTGAATGGCGGTCGGCTACACAGGAGTCCAGTGGCATAGCCATTACGCTAACTGCTGGTTCCAAGAAGGTCATCTTTTATAGAGCATTATGCTTCAGGTCCCAAGCACATAAAGCAATGAGTGAAGAAGGTGCCCACGCACCAGGCCAGCCAGATGAGCTAAGCTCCAGGGAAGGGAGCGCACGTACCGCAGCCCGACCGCGTCTGCATCCTCAGGAGTATTTATTTCAGTGGTTTCTTTATTCAGGTGAACCCAGAGCAAAAGGGTAATTCCCTCATCAGGGTTAGGAGAGTGAGGGCCTAACAGACTCCCTAGAACTTCACCGTCCAGTAGCAATTAGCCACGAGGCCACTGAAATTTAGGCTAAATCTAAACAGAATTTAAAACTCAGTTTCCCAGTGCTCTGTGGCTACAGGTGAGTCACTACCTTCAGCACCACGGAGACCATCTCCTTGCTGCAGGAAGCTCTGCTGGAAGCTGAGATCCAGAGGCCAGGGTATGATTACTGGAGATAAGATGGAGGCTTAGCAGGTGGCGAAGCAATGAAGGTGCTGGGTTCCCACATCACCAACTCCAGATCTAGAGGCTTGAAACTCACACCAAGCACAAATGTGTGTGTGCCCCAAATCCCAGAAGGAGAAGGGAGGAGAAGGAACCGCAGCACTGCCATTCCTCCGGGGAGTGGGGGGGTGTGCGATTTCTGCTTTCTGTCTCTCCAGTGAGCTCTTGAGCCCTACAGCAAAAAATCTAATTAAAAAAAAAAAAAAGTAACAGCAACCCATCAAGGAGATGGTCTGCATCCAATGTACAGACCGGTCCCTTCGTCCTGACCAGTTCCCCCCTGAGTTACAATTTACTGAACAATCTGTTGAACATTTATGGTCAAAGGACTGCTCTGAGACATCGAAACAAACTCTTGGCTTCTCCTCGCAGCCCTCAAGCTCAATGTTTCTTATAAAAGCTCTGATTTTCGGTGGGATGGCTTGGTGATGGCAAGACCACGTGTAGGAAGCACGACAGGGTCATCTCAAATGAACCCCACCTCCATGCAGAGGGTTTCTGTAAGCAAACTTGGCTGTTTAAACAAGGGGGATGTATAGTCAGGCCCACGAGACAAGCGGGGAACCCATCTTCACAGTTAAATCTATTCACAAATGAAATAGAGGGCCAGCCAGGGGCATGGTGGATAAGGTGGCTGGATCCCAACAGCCAGCTGTGCAGTTTGAGTCCTGGACCTGGAGGCTTGGGAGACACACCAGGTGCAGGAGTGTAAGTGACCAAAATGTTGAGAGGGGAATAGAGGGGAAGGGACTGCAGTATGGCCATGTCCCTGGGGGATGCTTTTCTCACGTCCCTCCTCTGTCTGTCTGTCTCTGTGGTGAGCTCACATGTCCTATAGCAAATCTGAAAAAATAAATAAATAAATAGGCGGACTTGTAAGGTGATGCACCAACCACTGTTTGTCAGAAAACTTTTCATTAAAAAGTTACCGTGAAAAGTCATGCCTCAAGTCAGAGCTAAATGGTCTTCGAAGGTCTTTCCAGTTCATAAGACCCGGGCTCTGGGGCAGTCTCACGGAGCACTGGTACTGCCGATCGTTCCTGGAGTCGTCCCATGCAGGCAGGGCTGGCAGCCTGACCGTGCTCTCCACTGTCCAGAGTGAAGACAGACATGTGGGCATCGAGGGGTGAAGAGGGTGTCCATGCGGGAAGGCGTGGAACGTTGGAGTCCCAGAGGGAAGAGGGCATTTCTGCATGGTAGTGGGCAGGGCGAGGGAGCGAAGCAGACACGAAATGTTGACATCTCAGTGGGTGAGCACTTCTGTGTGGGGTCAGAGCAGGGAGGTGGCCTAGCACAAGGTATCAGAGCCCCCAGAGGGAGAGGAAGGCCTCTGCTGGGGCAGGTTACAAGAGAGCTGTGACGTCCTGCAAGGGATGCCGGAGACCAAGTGAGGTTAGGAGGGGATCTGGGCAGCCCAGAACAGTGTGTGAGCAGGGCAGGCTAAGAAGGGTGCCCAAGTTGTGGAGAGGATGAGGGCCAAGGAACAATCACCAGGGTTAGAAGCCCAGGTGTGCACAGAGGAGGTCTCCAGGCTGGGGTGTGAGTGGGAGACAGCAGTGACGGCACAGAGTGGGGAGGCAGAGCCTGAGTGTGGGTGAGGCCGTCTGTGCAGTGCAGAGGGGGTGGCGGCAATGGAAGTTCGATTATATACGAGAGCGTTGAGCACGTGAGGGTAACGGGAGCCAGAGTCTCAGAGCCGGGGAAAGGAGCTACGAGCATGGGAAGAGACAAAGCCACACTGCCCTACAGGGTCCAGCGGGACTGTGGACATTGACTGGAATGCACGTTTTCAACAAGCATAGACTGAGAGAGTTATCTATTACAGAAATAGGGAAATAACAGGGCCGGCAGGTGGTGTGGTGGCTAAGGGCACTGGACTCCCACATGGCTGACCACGGTTCGAGTCCCGGACCTGCTGGCTTGCTTTCTCACTTTCCATTTCTCTCTCTCTTTCTGTCTCTCTCTAGCCAATTTAATTTAAAATAAATAAATAGACAGAAAGAAAGAAATAAATACGGAAATAAATAAAGATGTTAATGCATGGTGTTTGGAGAACTCTTGAGTAAAGAAAGACTCTGGGTTGGATTTCATCATTAAGAAACAAGTTAGGGGAACCAGCAGTTAGCGTAATGGCTATGTCGCTGGACTCCCACGTAGTCAACCACAGCTCGTGTCCTGGACCCGGTGGCTTAAAACTCACGCCGGGCGCGTGTGCGTGCGTGCCCAGGATCCCAAGAGGAGAATGGAGGAGAAGGGATTGCGGCGTGACCATCCCCCCTGGGGGGTGATTTCTCGCTTTCTGTCTCTCTGTCTCTCTCTGTCTGTCTGGCGAGCGTAC
>NW_006160074.1:77475-81829 GCF_000334495.1 Tupaia belangeri chinensis | reverse complement strand
TAAAAATCTCCCCAAAAAAAAAAAAAAAAAGAAACAAGTTAGGGCCAGCAGGTGGCATGGTGGTTAAGGCACTGGACTCCCACATGGCCAGCCATGGTTTGAGTCCTGAACCTGGTGGCTTGCTTTCTTACTTTCTCTCTCTCTCTCTCTGGTGAGTACACATGCCCTGTAGAAAAATTTAAGCAGTGATAATAATAATAAAGTTCTGCGTGAGACATTTGGTCACCAGCATTGCGGATCCCTGCTTGTTTTCAAGAGAAACATGCAGCTGTTGAGAGAGTCTAAAAGCGGTCCCCCGCAAGCCTGCTGGTGCTCCGTGACCCGGCTGGCAGCTGGTGGACTAGGCCCATTTTAGTTTTAAGCAAACACAATTTTAAGGTGGATTTGTTTTTCTTTGAAAGACTAAAATGACTAGCTATGACTTTCATGTTTCCTCCCAGCAGCGCTAAAATCCAAGTTTAAGGAAAATCACGCTGGGAACTTGAAGTCCCCTCAGCAGCAGTGGTTGTAAACTCCCAATTTAGTTCCTTTCAGAAGGAAAATGACAAGAATTCCAGCTGAGGCCAGCACAGCTGTGAGAAGAAGCTATCAATAGCAACAGTCCTCTGCTTCCCATTGAAAAAATACTCAGAGAGATTTAAAATAAAAGTAAAAGCAGCACTCTCACTACTCTGCACAGCCTCGAGAGATGTGGGAATTCCCTGGAAAAGCAACTCTCACAAAAAGTGAAGGACCTGAAACGCAGCCAGGAGAATGCCCTGCCTCTCCCCGCGTTCTGGAAGGCAGAGAGACTTGGAGCCTACCTTCCCTTAGCTTGGGTCTTTTTGTTGGGGGTGGGTGTGTAGGGAGTGCTCTTTATAAAAGGAACACAGCAACCGCAGGGCCCAGCTGTAAGCCGGCGGGGACACGAGAGCGTGGGCCCGGGGCCACCAACCTGCCAGCAGGGGAAGGATGTGCCCAGAGCAGCCTCTACTGCCCTGAGCTACAAGATGGCGGGCTACTCTTACTGGGGGGTCACTGAGCCTCAGAACTGATCTAGCTAGGGGGCCGGCAGATGGCGTGGTGGGTAAGGCGCTGACTCCCACTTGAACGTGGCTGACTGTGGTTCAAGTCCCTGACCTGGCAGCTTTCTTTCTCACTTTCCCTCTCTCTCTATCTCTCTCTCTGCTGAGGACATATGTCCTTAACAAATTAAAAATAATGATAATTAGTAAAATTAAATAAATAATTCTTAAAAAAATGGTCTAGCTAAAAGATCTTAATTTCAGTCTAGTTATGCATAAAAATTAAAGACCGGGGCCAGCAGGTGGTATAGTAGTTAAGGTGCTGGACTCCAGTGTGGCCAACTGTAGTTTGAGACCTGTACCCAGAAGCTTAAAACATGCCAGGAGTATGTGCGTGTGTGCCCAGAACCCGAGAGGAGGATGGAGAAGAGACCTGTGTTATGCCCTTCGCCACGGGAGGTGACTTCCTACTTTCTCTGTCTCTCTCTCTAGTGAGCGCACATACCCTATAACAAAAATCACCCCCCCCAAAAAAAATTAAAGATTAACTTACTAGGGAAATGCCACTGATCTAACAGTTTAAGTCTCTGAAACTAACCGTTAAAATGGCTGTTACCGAGGCTGGCCCATGGCCCAGTAGTGCGGGAGCCACACAGGACAGACGAGGCCAGGGCAGCCACGCTGGCTGACAGACCAGGCCACGGACGCGCCCTCTGCCCAGGACGTCCCAGCTACAGCACTGCAGACACTGCGCCCAGGCACTCTGCTGTGGCATGTGCCCTGCGTGGAAAGGGGTAATGCGGCAGGCCTGACTCTGTCCCCTGAAAGCCTTGCTTTTGAAGCTGGCCCTCGGCTGGCATCTGGGAAGCTGGATGTGGGGACGGTTCCCATCATCCTGGGGAGGGAGAACAGCGGCTCGCTGTCCCCCGACTGTCCAACGACACGCCTGCACCGCCATGTGCTTTCCTTCGGGAGTCCGCAGTGCTGCCGTGTGCCGGGCGGTCTGTCATCGGGCCCCGAGGAAAGCCCCGGTGCCGAGTCTCTGACAAGCTGCGCTGCTGACGACACTTCACAGGCACCGACGCGCCTCACTGCTAGGGGGCTGAGCGCGTCCTGCGTGACTCCACGGGACGAGGTCGTGTGGCGGCTCATGCCTGGTCTCCTCGGCCTTCACCCCGTGAGCCTTTCCCTTCACTGCTGTACCGTGCCTCCGTGTGCCACACTAAATCCAGCCAGGAATACGCCTGTGCGCCAGGCCGGTCCCAGGCACACGCTGAGCACACACGTACAGACGTCTTCGCGTGGGAAAAGTTCTCTTATTTCCCAGAGAGTTTGTGCAAGTTTTCATCCCAGAGGGGACATTTGGGATGCTTAGAAAATGGTTCTAATGTTCTCCAAAGAAACTGTTTCCTTGAGGCCTGCTTCTGAGATCAAACACTAGGCACGGGTTTTTACGTCGCAGCTGGGTGGCGTTTCTAGTGTTTTCAGTATTTATGAATCAGTCACCTCTGTGTCTGGGTGCCCCCCCAAAGTAACAGATGCTTTATCTTCATCACGTCTATTTAAAGCTGACTGAGGGTCTCACCGTGAAACGGCACAAAGTTTTAAAGAGACTACAGCTAAAAAAGCTTAGACCAAAGGCCTTTCAGACCGTCAGCTCTCTTCATTTACTGCGTACATATTAATATACTAGCCAACCCTGTGCTGGTGTTGAGGACATGGCAGCTCCAAAGCAGAACTGGGTGGGCCAGCCCGCAGTGTGGTGGTTAAGGTGGCTGGATCCCACATGGCTGACTGAGTGGTTCAAGTCTCAGACCCAGCAGTTTAAAAAAGAAAAAACATGCCGGGTGTGCATGGTACGTGTCCAAAATCCCAAAAGTAAAAATGGAGGAGAAGGGGTCACTGCATGATCGTCCTCCGTAGGGGGTGCTTCTCACTCGCTCTCTAGCAAACACACGTGCCCTCTAGCATATTAAAAATAAATGAACAAACCTAGCCTCAGTTCCGCTGCACTTATAAAATCCCCAAATCCAAAATTTTTTTTTAAAAAAAAGGTCTTTAAGAAGTCATTACGACGGGACATGGTTAACTAGACATTAGAAGTGCAGGCTGCTTGGGAGCGTGAAGGGGGCTGTCCTGGGGGGCAAAGGAGTGAGTGGTTTCCAGCCGAAGCCCACAGGACAAGTAGGACGTCAGAGTGACGAGGATGAGGAGGAGGAGGATGAGGACGGGGAGGATGAGGAAGGGGAGAAAGAGGAAGACACGGAAGAGGAGGATGAGGAAGACGAGGATGAGGAAGAGGAGGAAGAGGAGGATGAGGTAGTGAGGATGAGAAAGATGAGGAAGAGGAAGATGAGAATGAGGAAGAGGAAGATGAGGAAGACGAGGAAGAGGAAGATGAGGAAGACGAGGATGAGGAAGAGGATTCCAAGTAATAGAGAACATACATGCAGTACAAAGAAATTGAGAGAACTAAACTTGTTCTACGAATTGAAAGGCAAAGCGTTCTCAGAGGAGAAGCTAGAGATAGAGATGGCGGTCAGAGAGGCTGGGACAGCCTCTACCCCAAGGGCTACGTGAAGCCAGGATCAGCCTGGAGGTTAGCGAGACTGGAGGCAGGAACCACCAGGTCCTGTTGCAGCAATCAGACGAGAGGACAGTGACCTGGGCCAGGGAGAGGCAGAGACAGGAGAGGGTGGTCTAGGGAAAACCTAGGGTGGAATCGACAGGACTTGCTATTTCGATGCAGGAAGGAAAGGAGAGGAAGCCGTACAGCTCTCTGGTTTGGAAAACTGAGCTGGAGAAGGCTGTGGGCAGACAAGGCTGGAGTGGGGAAGAGGGCGGATTCAAGGACCCCGGCTGCAATGGCGGCTTCAGTCGCTGCGATGTCCACCAACCACACCACCGCAGCACCTCCGAGGCGGGCAGGCACAGCGGCTGTGCCCAACGCACCTTACCCTGGTCCTTTCTCGGGCAGGTCCACCGTAGCTGACAGCGGGCTATAGACAGGAATGCTGACGTCGTAGCCTTGCCGGTAAGTCCACGTAGAAAAGCCACCCCCAGCCAGCAGAGCCCTGAAAGCAAAGGATTTGTCCAGGGTAAGAAAAAAAGGTCCCCAGTCTGATAAGCTCTGCGGAAAGAGATGGGAATGACTGTTTCACTAATATTATCAACAACAGCTGGTGTAGACAAGTTGCCCTGTGATAAGACAAGACCTTCACACTCATGCCCTCAGGCACCTGCTGCCTCTAGCCTGAGTCACCACCTTCCCCCTCACTTTCCACTTATTTTCTTTTGGAAAGAGATTCTTGCTATAGGGCACGTGCGCTTGTCAGAAAGACAGAGAGAGG
>NW_006160074.1:73240-76943 GCF_000334495.1 Tupaia belangeri chinensis | reverse complement strand
GCTCCAGCCGCTGCGATGTCCACCAACCACACCACCGCAGCACCTCCGAGGCGGGCAGGCACAGCGGCTGTGCCCAACGCACCTTACCCTGGTCCTTTCTCGGGCAGGTCCACCGTAGCTGACAGCGGGCTATAGACAGGAATGCTGACGTCGTAGCCTTGCCGGTAAGTCCACGTAGAAAAGCCACCCCCAGCCAGCAGAGCCCTGAAAGCAAAGGATTTGTCCAGGGTAAGAAAAAAAGGTCCCCAGTCTGATAAGCTCTGCGGAAAGAGATGGGAATGACTGTTTCACTAATATTATCAACAACAGCTGGTGTAGACAAGTTGCCCTGTGATAAGACAAGACCTTCACACTCATGCCCTCAGGCACCTGCTGCCTCTAGCCTGAGTCACCACCTTCCCCCTCACTTTCCACTTATTTTCTTTTGGAAAGAGATTCTTGCTATAGGGCACGTGCGCTTGTCAGAAAGACAGAGAGAGGGAGACATAAAGTGAGAAATCACCCCCCCCCCAAGGGGGATGGCCATGCCACAATCCCTTCTTCTCCATTCTCCTCTTAGAATTTTTGGGCATGCACACACATGTGCCCAGTTTTTTAAGCCGCTGGATCTGGGACTCGAACCGTGGTTGACTACATGTGAGTCCAGCGGCACAACCATTATGTCATCCATTATGCTGGTCCCTCCATTCCCATTTTTTAAAAGACATCACAGCTCAGGAGATAACCCATTCACAGCTCTCCAAAGGGATACTTTATTCTTTTTAAATTATTTTTTAATTTGACCAGAGAGAGAAAGTGAGTGGAAAAGTGAGAAAGCAAGCCACCAGGTCCAGGACTCGAACCGTGGTCAGCCATATGGGAGTCCAGCACTCTCACCACCACACCACCTGCCGCCCCCAGCATATTTATCCTTAAGCACATGTCCAGTAACAGGAACGGTAGCAGGCGCATAGGACTGGCGGGGGTGGTCATTTACCAGACTGCCGACCGCTCTCTCCTGAGACGGTGGCTGGAAAGCAGTGGAGGCCGGGAGGCCTCACGTTTCACGTCTCTCATGCCCCAGCCTCTCTCTGGCCTCGCCCCAAGCCGTTCGTTCTGTGTCACCCTAGAGCTACATGCCAATCACACGGCCTGTCCCGGTGATCCCCGTCCGCCCCAGCAGCTCGGTCTTATTAACCCAACTCCCTGTACAGGAAGCGGATTCCAGGACCGGACCGTGAGTGCTTTTCCTGCAGCCTGCTGGTGCTAGCTTTCACTCTCCTTAATTAGGAAGCGGTGACTGCACTGCTGTCGCTGGATCCGGCAAGTAGTACACACTTCATCAGAGGGGAGCAGGTGTACGTCACACCGGCTTCCACTGTTCCCGGGTCCCTGGGGCCCCAGAGTCATGGAAAGCACTTTCTGGGACAGAGTTTTCCCAGCACTGAACAGTGAGAGTCAAATAGCTGAGCTGAGAAACCACACTCTTTGCAGTACTGATTGCTACCAATCCCCTCCGTGCCCTGATGACAGCCTACATTCCCTTCTAACACGACTGCTTTAAATTCAAAGATTTTCCAACCGCCCTGGAAATCCCACTCCGTTTGTTTAAGCTTTAGGAAACCAGGACCTGGTGAGTGAGGTAATGCGGAGCTGGCGACCTCTCCAGCTGCCGGTCTGCTCTGTACGGTAAGGACTATCCTCGGTACCAACACACGGTCTTATTTTTCCTGATTACCACGAGCACTGGATCCACCCAACACGAATCTGGGCAGGTTCCAAGACCGGGATGGCGAGCAGACTCGCTTTGGGCCCGCAGCCTACAGCACCAAGGCAGAGGCACCAGGCAGCACGGGTAACCAGGGTCCAGGTGACTGGACCGTGATGGCCCCCAGGAGGCGGGTGTGTGCGGGCAGAGAGAAAGGGAAGCAGGTGTGCGTCACACCAGCTCTTCCTGTCGTTCCGTCTGGAGTCCCCAGCTCATTACTCTGTTCCGGGGACAAGGGGGTGCTGCGCAGAGACAGCAGGAAGGAGCGATCTGGGGCCACCCACGTCATCTCTGAAGGAGCCACGCCTCAGTCAGGCCCGGGGCCTCACACCGGCCCTCCGACTTGGTCGCTGCACGGCGGGGCCTGCCATAACCTCACACTGGAGACAGCGCTGCGAGCGTGCCCTGTGCGCAGAACACATGGTTCACAGAGACCCACGTGAGTCTCTCTGCGCACATCCTGTCTTCCCATTATGTGTTCTGAAGTCAGAGCTCAGTTCCAAAGCTGCAAGACTGAGTAGGAAACCCGTGGCTACGAAAGTACTAGCGCGGCGGTCGGACTCATGGCGGGCCAAGCACGCGGCACTTGGGAGTGTCCTCCGGCACTGCCCGACTCGAGGACACCCCTCTGTCTCTGTCCCTGCCCCTTCCGCACCGTGACCTCATACTCTCCACTCCCCTCCTGCAGTCTCCTACATGCTTTCTCACACCTCTCCTGCGCAGTCTGACCACGCACGCCTGAACGCGTCGAGCTGCAAACTCACCCTTTGCTTTCCTTTAGACTATGAACGCCACCAGGCCTGCAATTCCTTAAACATAAAGCAGACTGCTTTGCTAAATAAATAAATAAATAAATAAATAAAAGCTGACCAGTTCTATTGGTCATTCCTTGTTTACTGAGTCAAACTACCTGTAAATAATAATAATAATAATAATAAAATAAAACAACATTATGAGACAGATAAACTTAAACAATGGCTATTTGGTGACTACCTGGTGGTATTAAGAAATTACTGTTCCTTTTTCTAGTTATGAAAATTATATTGCAGTTAGTTGTGCTTTTATAAAAGCCAGTATCATGCAGCATTTGACATGGAAATATCTGCAGCTGCCATGACATACCATCGGGGATCTGCTCTGGGCAGTGTGGTGGGAGCTGCGGGGTGGCCAGGGTACAGAGGAAGCAAGGAGAGCCCCGAGCCAATGTCAACTAACCCTGCATGGTGGGTGAGCGGGGCTCACTGGACTGATCTCTTTACAGGCTTCAAGTTTTCCATAACAAATTTAAATAAGTAAATGTATGCATGTAGACACTTGTGAGAGATACGTGCAAATAAAGGATAATAAAAATTCAAGGTAGTTACAATATTATAGACTATGTCCGAGAAAACGGAGATTAATTAAGTAAGGTGCTCAAATAAAATGGGGTCAGTCCCCGAGTGAAGCAGTTACAACCGTGCACGGGAGCTGGTCCCACACAGCCTGTCACGGTTTGAATCTCAGCCGCGAAATCCTAACAAGACTGGGGAAGGGCTGTATGTTCACCACACCCCAGAGGGGGCTCTCTCTCTCCAGGAAGCACATGCACTTCCTTATCACAGGAAAAATAAAATACCTGTTTATATCTGTGGTTATATCTAAATCCACTGGGAAAAAAAGAATAAAAAAATATACATAGCTATGTGCGGGCAGAGAGAAAGGGAAGCAGGTGTGCGTCACACCAGCTCTTCCTGTCGTTCCGTCTGGAGTCCCCAGCTCATTACTCTGTTCCGGGGACAAGGGGGTGCTGCGCAGAGACAGCAGGAAGGAGCGATCTGGGGCCACCCACGTCATCTCTGAAGGAGCCACGCCTCAGTCAGGCCCGGGGCCTCACACCGGCCCTCCGACTTGGTCGCTGCACCCCTGCTGCAGAGGCTGCCATAACCTCACACTGGCGACAGCGCCGCGGGCGTGCCC